>NC_041382.1:271065435-271132904 GCF_002162155.2 Triticum dicoccoides | reverse complement strand
GAGGGCCGAGGGCGGGCTTCGGCGGGCTTCGGTGGCGCGCGGGATGGGCGGCGGTGACGTGGCGGCGCGCGAGTGGCTGAGGCAGCGGGGTTGGCGACGTGTTGCCCTCTGATTGGCCGGGGTGACGCGTCCGGCGGACACGTCCGGCGTGGGCGGAGTTGTCCGGCGGCGCGACGTGGAAGGAGACTATGGTTAGGGTGGAAATGATCTGCGATTTTTGAAGGAGATGCTATTATATAGGTAGAGGGAGCAAGGAAGCTCCAAATGAGGTGCGGTTTTCGGCCACGCGATCGTGATCGAACACTCTAGATGATGGAGAGGGTTTTGGTGGGTTTTAGGCCAAATTGGATGGGTGTTGGGCTGCAACACACACGAGGCCTTCTCGGTCCCTCGGTTAACTGTTGGAGTATCAAACAAAGTCCAAATGGCACGAAACTTGACAGGCGGTCTACTGGTAGTAAACCAAGGCCGCATGGCAAGTCTCGGTCCAATCCGGAAATGTTTAACCCCCACACACGAAAAGAGGTAGAAAGGACCACCGGAGGAGATAGGAGCGCCGGAATGCAAAATGGACAACGGGGAAAGTGCTCGGATGCATGAGATGAACACGTATGCAAATGCAATGCACATGATGACATGACATGAGATGCATGACAAAGGTAACAACACACGAAGAAAAAACCCGAACTCGAGGAAAATAAAATAACTTAGCGCCGCAAATGGCAAGAGTCGGGATACATATAAGGTAAATTACATCCGGGGTGTTACAACACTCAACCACTACGAAAGGATCTCGTCCCGAGATCTAGGACTGGAAAAACACCGGGTACTCAGAACGGAGGTGATCCTCGCGTTCCCAGGTGGCTTCACGTTCGTAATGGTGTGACCACTTGACTTTGAGGAATTTGATTGACTTATTGCGAGTCTTGCGTTTAGTCTCTTCAAGAATAGCCACGGGGTGCTCGCGATAAGAAAGGTCTTCTTGGAGATCAATGTCTTCGAAGTTGACGGTGCGGTCAGGGTCTTGAAGCACTTGCGGAGCTGAGAGACATGGAACACATCATGCACATTTGCAATGTTTGAAGGAAGCTCAAGTTGATAGGCGAGATCACCTCTCTTGCTGACGATCTTGAAAGGACCCACGTATCTAGGGGCAAGCTTCCCTTTGATACCGAAGCGACGAGTACCTTTCATTGGAGAGACGCGGAGGTAAACATGGTCTCCGATCTCGAAAGCCAAATCATGATGCTTACTATCATAGTAGCTCTTCTGATGCGATTGCGCTATTTGAGGTTATCTCAAATGACTTTGCACATCTCCTCTGCCTCTGTGATCAAGTCATTTCCAAGAAGTTGACGTTCACCGGTCTCTGACAAGTTAAGAGGAGTACGACACTTCCTGCCATAGAGAATATCGAATGGGGCCTTGCCCGAACTTGCTTGAAAGTTGTTGTTGTAGGGGAATTCGGCATATGGAAGACAATCTTCCCACTTCATACTGAAGGAGATAACGCAAGCCCTGAGCATATCTTCAAGAATCTGATTGACACGCTCGACTTGACCGCTAGTTTCAGGATGAAAAGCTGTGCTGAAGCGGATGTTGGTGCCCATGGCCTTCTGAAAAGAATCCCAAAACTTGGAGGTAAAGATACCGCCATGGTCTCAAGAAATCAACTATGGAATGCCGTGCAGAGAGACAATCCGAGAGGTATAAAGCTCCGCCAATTGAGCTGCAGTGATAGACTCTTTGATAGGCAGAAAGTGAGCAACTTTAGTGAGTTTGTCGATGACAACGAATATAGCATCATTGCCACGCTTGGACTTTGGAAACCCAGTCACGAAGTCCATCTCAATGTGGTCAAACTCCCATTCTGGAATGGCAAGAGGTTGGAGGACACCAGCTGGTCTTTGGTGTTCTGCCTTCACTCGTCTGCAGACATCACATTCATTCACGAACTGAGCAATCTCGCGCTTCATTCGGGTCCACCAATAAGCCTGCTTGAGGTCCTGATACATCTCCGTACTCCCAGGGTGGATGGAAAGGAGTGAATTGTGAGCCTCGTTCACAATAACTTTACGGTCCCTTAGTTTTGGGCCAAATTGGAAGGGTGTTGGGCTGCAACACACACGAGGCCTTCTCGGTCCCTCTGTTAACCGTTGGAGTATCAAACAAAGTCCAAATGGCACGAAACTTGACAGGCGGTCTACCGGTAGTAAACCAAGGCCGCGTGGCAAGTCTCGGTCCAATTCTAAAATGTTTAACCCCCACACACGAAAAGAAGTAGAAAGGACCAACGGAGGAGATAGGAGCGCCAAAATGCAAAACGGACAACAGGAAAGTGCTCGGATGCAGGAGACGAACACGTATGCAAATGCAATGCACATGATGACATGACATGAGATGCATGACAAAGGCAACAACACACGAAGACAAAAACCCGAACCCGAGGAAAATAAAATAACTTAGCGCCGGAAACGGCAAGAGTTGCGATACATGTAAGGTAAATTACATCCGGGGTGTTACATGAGGCCATCTAAGTGCATCAAGAACAACGTGCTACAGCACTCTAACATGACAACAAAATACATGGCAGGGATCCACTCAAGATGCTTGACAAAAGGTGAACACTAAGCTACGGCTAATACACTCAATAGCAGGTTGAAACAAGCATGTCAAAAGTGGAAAATATAATAGGTTACAGAGTTGGTGAAAATAACATGTCAGGAATTTAACATCAGGAAGCAATGTTTAGAGCAAGATAACAACATGCTATAGGAACATATCATGGCAAAGCAAGGCATGGCATGAAGCTACTCAAAGCATACAACAAAATTCCCTTACTGACCATAAGCCAAAAGGGATCAGAAAATACAATGGCAACCATGTGAACATAGCAATTATCGTTAACAGATTCATACTTAGTAGAAAACTGAAACATGGCAAAACATATATTAAGTAGGCATGTTTCTGAGCTCGATGCACTTACCACAAAGCATTGCATGAAAAACTAAGCATACACCCAGCATGTAGACATGGCATAGAAGCTAGACATGGCAAGAACAACAACATAGCATGCATGGATCAACTACAACAAGCTCGGCAAAAATGCTTAACATGTAAACATTCTGCTAGGAACATTTTATAGCAAAAGTAGAGCTCGATTGAGTCAAGCTAGGGTGCTCCATAATTGCAAACAAAGAAATGGATGGATAGAGCACCACAATATCTACAAAACATTCTTAGTGATCATGCTCAAAAGAGGCATGGATCACTCGGTAGCAACATGAACACATGGCATAAAAATGTTAACAGGGCAGAGACTTAGAATATTTCTAAGTCCCTGAAATTAGTAACATTACAAGGGCTACTTTGCATGCTTGTGCTAGTCACCACAGAGATCACAAAAAATACATGGCTTACACCCCTATAAAGATGGCATGCCATACTTCAAAACTCGTGTAGAGCTCAAGATCATAGGAGGCACACATTAATCATGGCAAAATTGACAAAAGTGCATTTGCTGATAAGAATCTGAAACAAACAGAAACTAGCACTCTTCCAACAGCATTTAGGGCATCAAGATGAGATCAAATTAACATGATGCAATGAGATTAAATGAAGTACTCGTCGAGGCGAACATTTTGATGTGCTACATGCCCAAAACGGAGCCACAGATGCAGAGTTATGACATGCGGAAAAATGCTAAAAATACTGGGAGGTGAGGGAAAAATTCAACCGTTAGGTTTTATCCAGATCCAGATCCAAATCGACATGCTCTTTGAGGCGGCGGCACTCTCGCCGGAATCGACGAAGATGACGGCGGCCGGCGGATCTCGGGGCGCGGGGAGGCCGGAGAAGTGTGGGGCGGCGCGGCGCTCGGCGGGAGGCGGCGTTGGGCGGCTCTGACAGCGTCGGTGGAAGGCGGTGGAGGACGGATGCGGCGGTCGGTCGAGGCGGCGGCGCCGTAGTAGGGTGGAGGCGGCGGTGCGCGCTCGATGCGGCGATGGGCTCGGAGGGCCGCGCGCGGGCTCTCCGGGCCAGCGGCAGAGGCAGGCGGCCAAGCCAATCACGGAGTGACACATGGAAGCGGCGGGGCGGAGCGGACGTGTCTGAACCAGACGGACGTGTCCGGCGGCGCGAGGAGAGGGAGAGACTAGGGTTTCGCCCAGAATTTCGGGGGAGAGGCTATATTTATAGGTAGGAGGAGCTAGGAGGCTCCAAATTGAGCATGATTTTCGGCCACGCGATCGTGATCGAACGATCTAGATGATGGAGGAGGTTTAGGTGGGTTTTGGGCCACTTTGGAGAGGTGTTGGGCTGCAACACACACGAGGCCTTTCCGGTCCCTCGGTTAACTGTTGGAGTATCAAACGAAGTCCAAATGGCACGAAACTTGACAGGCGGTCTACCGGTAGTAAACCAAGGCCGCACGACAAGTCTCGGTCAAATCTGAAAACGTTTAACACCCGCACACGATAAGAGGTAGAAAGGGACACCCAAGGACATAGGAGCGCCGGAATGCAAAACAGACAACGGGGAAAATGCTCGGATGCATGAGACGAACACGTATGCAAATGCAATGCACATGATGGCATGATATGAGATGCATGACAAAAACAAAAGCAACACGAAGAAAAAAACCCGACAACAAGGAAATATCATAACTCAGTGCCAGAAACGGCAAGAGTTGGAATACAAACATAGCAGGTTACATATGGGGTGTTACAACACTCCACCACTACGAAAGGATCCCGTCCCGCGATCTAGGACTGGAAAAACTCTGGGTTCTCAGAACGGAGGTGATTCTCGCGTTCCCAGGTGGCTTCACGGTCGGAATGATGTGACCACTTGACTTTTAGGAATTTGATAGACTTGTTGCGAGTCTTGCGCTCAGTTTCTTCAAGAATAGCAATTGGGTGCTCATGATAAGACAGGTCCTCCTGGAGATCAATCTCTTCAAAGTTGATGGTGCGATCAGGAGTCTTGAAACACTTGCGGAGTTGAGACACGTGAAACATGTGGTGCACATTTGCAAAGTTGGACGGAAGCTCAAGTTGATAAGCGAGATCGCCTCTTTTGCCAATGATCTTGAAAGGACCCACGTAACTAGGGGCAAGCTTCCCTTTGATACCGAAGCGACAAGTACCTTTCATTGGAGAGACTCGGAGGTAGACATGGTCTCCGATCTCGAAAGCCAAGTCACGATGCTTGCTATCATAGTAACTCTTCTGGCGCGATTGCACGGCTTTGAGATTTTCACGAATGACTTTGCACATTTCCTCTGCCTCTGTGATCAAGTCATTGCCAAGAAGTTGACGTTCACTAGTCTCTAACCAGTTAAGATGAGTACGACACTTCCTGCCATAGAGAATCTCAAATGGGGCCTTTCCCGAACTCGCTTGGAAGCTATTGTTGTAGGAGAACTTGGCATATGGAAGACAATCTTCCCACTTCATACCGAAAGAAATGACGCAAGCCCTGAGCATATCTTCAAGATTCTGATTTACTCGCTCGACTTCGCCACTAGTTTGAGGATGAAAAGCTGTGCTGAAGCCAATGTTGGTGCCCATGGCCTTCTGAAAAGAATACCAGAACTTGGAGGTGAAGATGCTGCCATGATCTGAAGATATCAACTGCGGAATGCCATGCAGAGAGACAATCCTGGAGGTATATAGCTCTGCCAACTAAGTTGTTGTGATAGTTTCTTTGATAGGAATAAAATGAGCCACTTTAGTGAGCTTGTCGATGACAACGAAGATAGCATCATTGCCACGCTTGGACTTTGGAAACCTAGTCACGAAGTCCATTTCAATGTGGTCAAACTTCCATTCTGGAATGGCAAGAGGTTGGAGCAGACCAGCTGGTCGTTGGTGTTCTGCTTTCACTCTTCTGCAGACATCACATTCATTCATGAACTGAGCAATCTCGCGCTTCATTCGAGTCCACCAATACGACTGCTTGAGGTCCTGGTACATCTTTGTACTTCCAGGGTGAATAGAGAGGAGTGAATTGTGAGCCTCGTTCATAATGACTTTACGAAGGTCACCCTTAGGAACAACAATGCGATCCTCGAAGAATAGAGTATCCTTGTCATCAAGACGATAGCACTTGTACTTGGGTTGACTCTTGGCAATCCCAATCTTCACCTTCTTCACCATAGCATCAAGAAGTTGAGCCTCGCGAATCTGATCTTCCAAATTGGAGAGACTTGGAGGTTGGAAATAAATCCTTGAGGAACAACTTGTAGATTGAGTTTGCAGAAAGCTTCAAAAAGCTCGGGTTGGTAAGGCTTGAGAATCAAACTGTTGCAGTAAGCCTTCCTGCTCAATGCGTCAGCAATTACATTGGCCTTGCCTGGAGTATATTTGATACTCGGATTATACTCTTGAATCATTTCGACCCAACGAGTCTGCCTGAGGTTGAGGTTGGGCTGAGTGAAGATGTACTTGAGACTCTTGTGATCAGTGAAGATGTCCACTTTTCTTCCCAACAAGAGATGTCTCCAAGTTAAAAGAGCATGGAAAACTGCCGCCAACTCGAGGTCATGAGTGGGGTAGATCTTTTCGTTGGGCTTCAACTGGCGAGAGGTATAGGCCACAACTTTCTTCTCTTGCATCAACACTGCACCAAGACCTTGAAGGGAAGCATCACAGAAGACCTCAAATGGTTTGGATTCATCAGGAGGAGTCAGAACTGGAGCAGTGACTAACTTCTCTTTCAGAGTGTTGAAAGCGATGTCACATTCAGGTGACCAAACGTACTTCACATGCTTCTGGAGAAGGTTGGAACGAGGCTTCGCGATATTAGAGAAGTTCTAAACGAACCTTCGACAATAGCTTGCGAGCCCAAGGAAGCTGCGGAGTTGCTTCACGTTCTGAGGTGGTTCCCAATTAACAATTGCAGACACCTTCTCAGGATTAACAGCTATGCCCTTGGCAGAGATGATATGTCCAAGGTAGAGAACCTCATTGATACGTCTCCAACGTATCTATAATTTTTGATTGCTCCATGCTATATTATCTACTGTTTTGGACTATATTGGGCTTTATTTTCCACTTTTATATTATTTTTGGGACTAACCTATTAACCGAAGGCCCAGCCCAGAATTGCTATTTTTTTCCAATTTTAGTGTTTGGAAGAAACGGAATATGAAACGGAGTCCAAACGGAATAAAATCTTGGGGAACGTGATTTTCTCACCGAACATGATCCAGGAGACTTGGACCCTGCTACAAGGAACAAAAGAGGCGGTCACGAGGGTGGGGGGCGCCCCCCTAGGGCGCGCCCCCTGCCACATAGGGCCCCTCGGTGCTCCTCCGGCATACTCCTTCCTCCTATATATACACACGTACCCCCAAACGATCAGAACAGGAGCCAAAAACCTAATTCCACCGCCGCAACTTTCTGTATCCACGAGATCCCATATTGGGGCCTGTTCCGGAGCTCCGCCGGGAGAGGGCCATCATCATGGAGGGCTTCTACATCATCATAGCCTCTCCGATGAAGTGTGAGTAGTTTACCTCACACCTTCGGGTCCATAGTTAGTAGCTAGATGGCTTCTTCTCTCTCTTTGAATCTCAATACAAAGTTCTCCCCCTCTCTTGTGGAGATCTATTGGATGTAATCTTCTTTTTGCGGTGTGTTTGTTGAGACCGATGAATTGTGTGTTTATGATCAAGTCTATCTATGAATAATATTTGAATCTTCTTTGAATTCTTTTATGTATGATTGGTTATCTTTGCAAGTCTCTTCGAATTATCCGTTTGGTTTCGCCAACTAGATTGGTAGTTCTTGCCATGGGAGAAGTGCTTAGCTTTGGGTTCGATCTTGCGCTGTCCTTTCCAAGTGACAGAAGGGGTAGCAAGGCACGTATTGCATCATTGCCATCAAGGATAACAAGATGGAGTTTATTTCATATTGCATGAATTTATCTCTCTACATCATGTCATCTTGCTTAAGGCGTTACTCTATTTTTAACTTAATACTCTAGATGCATGCTGGATAGTGGTCGATGAGTGGAGTAATAGTAGTAGATGCAGAATCGTTTCGACCTACTTGTCACGGACGTGATGCCTATATACATGATCATGCCTAGATATTCTCATAACTATGCTCAATTTTGTCAATTGCTCAATAGTAATTTGTTCACCCACCATAGAATACTTATGCTCTTGAGAGAAGCCACTAGTGAAACCTATGGCCCGTGGGTCTATTCTCATCATATCAATCTCCATCACTTTAATCTTGATTTGATTTTTTACTTTGCTTTTACTTTTTACTTTGCATCTTTATACCAAAAATATTATATCTATCAGATCTCACTCTCGTAAGTGACTGTCAAGGGATTGACGACCCCTAATCGCGTTGGTTGCGAGTAGCTATCGCTTTGTACAGGTACGAGGGACTTGAGCGTGGCCTCCTACTGGATTGATACCTTGGTTCTCAAAAACTGAGGGAAATACTTACGCTACTCTGCTACATCATCCCTTCCTCTACGGGGAAAACCAACGCAAGCTCAAGACGTAGCAAGAAGGATTTCTGGCGCCGTTGCCAGTGAGTCTACACAAAAAGTCAACATACCAAGTACCCATCACAATCCCTATCTCTCGCATTACATTATTTTCCATTTGCCTCTCGTTTTCCTCTCCCCCACTTCACCCTTGCCGTTTTATTCGCCCCCTCTCTCTCTCTATCCTCCGTCTCTATTTGCCTCTTTTCCCTCGCCATGTCAGAACCAAAAAGAGTTGGGGGTTCTCCCCCAAGTTCTAGTGCTTTAGACAATCCTGCTATCTTATCTAAACTCATAAATCGGAATGCTATAGAACAAATTTCTGGAGTTATCAATGAGAACCTTAGTAATTTTGATGAAGATGATTCTGGAATTTTTTGTTATTTACTCGATGAATCTTTGAAAGATGCTTGGGATAGGCTGTTAAGGATCCGGGCTAGCTATGTGCCCCAATATCAAATTGAGGTTTACTTAAAAAGCTTTTATGTTGGGCTACCCGATTCATTCAAACAAGTTTTAGATTCTATTTTTGAGGGGGGTTTTCTTGAAGGGGACCCCATAGATAACTATGAGAGGATGAAAAATATATTTGGGCACCCCATCAATGAGAAAACTGAAATCACATCTCTCTTGCTTTCTTACCAAAACGAATCTATCAAAGAGATAAAAGCTAGCCTAGATGCCAAATTCTGCAACATTCTTAATCTTTCTTCTACCATTAATGGACATGTACTCTGTCAAAATAGAAAGATTAATTCCATAGATAACAAGTTTGCTCTCTTTCTCTCTGAAACCAAAGATGGCAGTACCTAGATCTATCCTCGCTTTTATGCCTAGCTAGGGGCGTTAAACGATAGCGCTTGTTGGGAGGCAACCCAATTTTATTTTTATTCCTTGCTTTTTGCTCCAGATTAGTAATAAAAAAATTATTTAGCCTCTGTTTGGGTTGTGTTTTTTGTGTTTAATTAGTGTTTGTGCCAAGTAAAACCGTTGGGAAGACTTGGGGAAAGTCTTGTTGAACTTGCTGTAAAAAACAGAAACTTGAGCGCTCACGAGAACTGCTGTAATTTTTATTTGAAGAGTGATATTTAGTTAATTCTTTTTGAAGATGATTAATAGATAAATTAATCACGTCCAGAAATTTATTTTAGAATTTTTGGGGTTCCAGATCTTGCACTAGCTACAGATTACTACAGACTGTTCTGTTTTTGACAGATTCTGTTTTTCGTGTGTTGTTTGCTTATTTTGATGAATCTATGGCTAGTAAAATAGTTTATAATCCATAGAGAAGTTGGAATACAGTAGGTTTAACACCAATATAAATAAAGAATGAGTTCATTACAGTACCTTGAAGTGGTCTTTTGTTTTTTTTCGCTAACGGAGCTCACGAGTTTTCTATTTTGAGTTTTGTGTTGTGAAGTTTTCAAGTTTTGGTGAATTCTTTTTATGGATCATGGAACAAGGAATGAAAAGAGCCTAAGATTGGGGATGCCCATGGCACCCTTAAGAAAATCCAAGGACACCAAAAATTCAAAGCTTGGGGATGCCCCGGAAGGCATCCCCTCTTTCGTCCACTTCCATCGGTAATTTACTTGGAGCTATATTTTTATTCACCAACATGATATGTGTTTTGCTTGGAGCGTCTTGTATTATTTGTGACTTTGTGTCTTAGTATACCACAATCATCCTTGCAGTACACACCTTTTGAGAGAGCCATACATGAGTTAAAATTTGATAGAATACTCTATGTGCTTCACTTATATCTTTTGAGCTAAGTAGTTTTGCTCTATTTGCTTCACTTATATCTTTTGAGCGTTATAATTTTTCTCAATGTGCTTCACTTAGATATTTTAGAGCACGGTGGTGGATTTTTTTTTGAAGAAACTATTGATCTCTCATGCTTCACTTAAATTATTTTGAGAGTCTCTTAATAGCATGGTAATTTGCTTAATAATAATATGCTTGGTATTCAAGATTTGTGAAACTTTCTTTTGAGTGTGTTGAATACTAAGAAAAGATTGAAACATGATAATTGTTTTGAGATATGGAGGTGATAATATTAAAGTCATGCTATTTGAGTAGTTGTGAATTTAAAGAATACTAGTGTTAAAGTTTGTGATTCCCGTAGCATGCACGTATGGTGAACCGTTATTTGATGAAGTCGGAGCATGATTTATTTATTGATTGTCTTCCTTATGAGTGGCGGTCGGGGACGAGCGATGGTCTTTTCCTACCAATCTATCCCCTAGGAGCATGCGCGTAATACTTTCCTTTGATAACTTCTAGATTTTTGCAATAAGTATATGAGTTCTTTACGACTAATGTTGAGTCCATGGATCATACGCACTCTCACCCTTCCACCTTTGCTAGCCTCTCTAATACTGCACACTTTTCGCCGGTATCATACACCTACCATATACCTTCGTCAAAACAGCCACCGTACCTACCTATTATGGCATTTCCATAGCCATTCCGAGATATATTGCCATGCAACTTTCCACCATCTAGTTCATCATGACATACTCCATCATTGTCATATTGCATATCCCGGTACACCGCCGGATGCATTCATATAGAGTCATATTTTGTTATAAGTATCGAGTTGTAATTGTTGAGTTGTAAGAAAAATAAAATTGTGATGATCATCATTATTAGAGCATTGTCCCAAGTTAGGAAAGAATGATGGAGACTATGATTCCCCCATAAGTCGGGATGAGACTCCGGACGAAAAAAAAGAGGCCAAAGAAGCCCAAATAAAAATAGGCCATAAAAAAAGAGAAAAGGCCCAAATAAAAAAATAAAAAAATAAAAAAATAAGAGAAAAAGAGAGAAGGGACATTGTTACTATCCACTTACCTCACTTGTGCTTCAAAGTAGCACCATGATCTTCATAGTAGAGAGTCTCTCATGTTATCACTTTCATATACTAGTGGGAATTTTACATTATAGAACTTGGCTTGTATATTCCAATGATAGGCTTCCTCAAATTGCCCTAGGTCTTCATGAGCAAGAAAGTTGGATGCACACCCACTTAGTTTATTTTTGAGCTTTCATATACTTATAGCTCTAGTGCATCCATTGCATGTCAATCCCTACTCACTCACATTGATATCTATTGATGGGCATCTCCATAGCCCGCTGATACACCTAATTGATGTGAGACTATCTTCTCCTTTTTGTCTTCTCCACAATCACCATTCTATTCCACCTATAGTGCTATATCCATGGCTCACTCTCATGTATTGCGTGAAGATTGAAAAAGTTTTGAAAAAGTTTGAGTATGAAACAATTGCTTGGCTTGTCATCGGGGTTGTGCATGATTTAAATACTTTGTGTGGTGAAGATAGAGCATAGCCAGACTATATGATTTTGTAGGGATAACTTTCTTTGGCCATGTTATTTTGAGTAGACATAATTGCTTTGTTAGTATTCTTGAAGTATTATTATTTTTATGTCAATATAAAATTTTGTCTTGAATCTTTCGAATCTGAATATTCATAACACAATTAAGAAGATTTGCATTGAACTTATGCCAAGTAGCACTCCGCATCAAAATTTCTCTTTTTATCATTTACCTACTCGAGGAAGAGCAGGAATTAAGCTTGGGGATGCCTGATACGTCTCCAACGTATCTATAATTTTTTATTGCTCCATGCTATATTATCTACTGTTTTGGACTATATTGGGCTTTATTTTCCACTTTTATATTATTTTTGGGACTAACCTATTAACCGGAGGCCGAACCCAGAATTGCTGTTTTTTGCCTATTTCAGTGTTTCGAAGAAACGGAATATCAAACAGAGTCCAAACGGAATAAAATCTTCGGGAACGTGATTTTCTCACCGAACGTGATCCAGGAGAGTTGGACCCTTCTCCAAGGAACAAAAGAGGCAGTCATGAGGGAGGGGGGCGCCCCCCCTAAGGCGCGCCCCCTACCTCGTGGGCCCCTCGGTGCTCCTCCGGCGTACTCCTTACTCCTATATACACACACGTACCCCCAACCGATCAGAACAGGAGCCAAAAACCTAATTCCACCACCGCAACTTTCTGTATCCACGAGATCCCATCTTGGGGCCTGTTCCGGAGCTCCGCCGGAAGAGGGTCATCATCACAGAGGGCTTCTACATCATCATAGCCTCTCCGATGAAGTGTGAGTAGTTTACCTCAGACCTTCAGGTCCATAGTTAGTAGCTAGATGGCTTCTTCTCTCTCTTTGAATCTCAATACAAAGTTCTCCCCCTCTCTTGTGGAGATCTATTCGATGTAATCTTCTTTTTGCGGTGTGTTGGTTGAGACTGATGAATTGTGGGTTTATGATCAAGTCTATCTATGAATAATATTTTAATCTTCTCTAAATTCTTTTATGTATGATTGGTTGTCTTTGCAAATCTCTTCGAATTATCCGTTCGGGTTGGCCATGGGAGAAGTGCTTAGCTTTGGGTTCGTTCTTGTGGTGTCCTTTCCCAGTGACAAAAGGGGCAGCAAGGCACGTATTGCATCGTTGCCATCGAGGATAACAAGATGGGGTTTATTTCATATTGCATGAATTTATCTCTCTACATCATGTCATCTTGCTTAAGGCGTTACTCTATTTTTAACTTAATACTCTCGATGCATGCTGGATAGTGGTCGATGACTAGAGTAATAGTAGTAGATGCAGAATCATTTCAATCTACTTGTCACGGACGTGATGCCTATATACATGATCATGCCTAGATATTCTCATAAATATGCTCAATTCTGTCAATTGCTCAAAAGTAATTTGTTCATCCACCGTAGAATACTTATGCTCTTGAGAGAAGCCACTAGTGAAACCTATGGCCCCCGGGTCTATTCTCATCATATCAATCTTCATCCCTTTAATCTTGCCTTTCTTTTACTTTTAACTTTGCATCTTTATACCAAAAATACCAAAAATATTATATCTATCAGATCTCACTCTCGTAAGTGACCGTGAAGGGATTGACAACCCCTAATCACGTTGGTTGCGAGTAGCTATCGCTTTGTGCAAGTACGAGGGACTTGAGCGTGGCCTCCTACTGGATTGATACCTTGCTTCTCAAAAACTGAGGGAAATACTTACGCTACTCTGCTGCATCATCCCTTCCTCTTTGGGGAAAACCAACGCAAGCTCAAGACGTAGTACTCATCGAGCCAAAACTCGCACTTTTAAAACTTCACATAGAACTGATGTTCTCTGAGTTTATCCATCACCAATCTCAAGTGCTTGGCATGATGCTCTTTGTTCTTAGAAAAGACCAAAATGTCATCGAGGTAGACCAAGACAAAGTCATTTGTGTAGGCATTGAAGATGAAATTCATCATGCGAGAGAAAGTTGGAGGAGCATTGACGAGACCGAAAGACATGACAATGTTTTCATATGAACCATAGCTTGTTCTGAACGCTGTCTTGGGGATGTCCTCTTCACGAATGCGAATCTCATGATAGCTGAGGGAGTCCTGGATTAGGGGGTGTCCGGATAGCCGGACTATACCTTCGGCCGGACTCCTGGACTATGAAGATACAAGATTGAAGTCTTCGTCCTATGTCCGGAAGGGACTTTCCTTGGCATGGAAGGCAAGCTTGGCGATACGGATATGTAGATCCCCTACCATTGTAACCGACTCTGTGTAACCCTAGCCATCTCCGCTGTCTATATAACTGGAGGGTTTTAGTCCGTAGGACGAACATACAATCATACCATAGGCTAGCTTCTAGGGTTTAGCCTCTCTGATCTGGTGGTAGATCTACTCTTGTACTACCCATATCATCAATATTAATCAAGCAAGACGTAGGGTTTTAACTCCATCAAGAGGGCCCGAACCTGGGTAAAAACATCGTGTCCCCGGTCTCCTGTTACCATCCGCCTAGACGCACAGTTTGGGACCCCCTACCCGAGATCCGCCGGTTTTGACACCGACAATAGCCCATGCAGAGATCAAGCTTGGAGACTACTTGAGCACCTTTGAGTTGTTCAAACAGCTCATTGATGTTGGGAAGTGGGTACTTGTTCTTTATGGTCTTCTTGTTCAATGGATGGTAGTCGACACAAAGTCGGTCCGTTCCATCCTTTTTCTTGACAAAAAGAACTCCACAACCCCATGGAGAAGAACTTGGACGGATGAGACCCATACGCTCTTGAATATCGAGTTGCTTCTTCAGCTCCTTCAACTCTTCAGGTCCAAGCTTGTAAGGACATTTGCAAACAGGTTCCGTGCCACGCTCAAGATCGATGACGAATTCAACAGGCCGGTGAGGAGGCATTCCTAGAAGCTCTTTTGGAAAGACATCTTGATATTCGCAAATGACTGGAATCTGAGAAATGGCATCCAACTCGCCCTTCTCGTTGAGAGAAAACAGACGGATGGTATTATCACGAGCAGCAAAGACGATTACATCCTCAGACAAATGTGTCAATTGAATCTGCCTGGCAACAGAATCAAGGTGAGCCTTGTGCTTAGAAAGCCAATCCATCCCTAGAATAAGATCAATATCCGAGTTACCAAGGACCACTTGAGAGGACAGAAACTTATAATCGCCCAACGTGATAGAGACATCGGGAGCAACCAAACTAGAAGTCATAAGCTTGTCGGGAGAAACAACTTGCATGACTTTGGGCATAACCTCAGTGTCAACATTGTGCTTCGATGCAAATGGGAATGACAAGAAAGAATGCGATGCACCAGTATCAAAAAGTACTTTTGCAGGAACAACGTCAACAGGAAGGTTACCCATAATCACATCTGACGAGTCCTTTGCCTGAGCTGCGTTCATCAAGTTGACCTTGGCGTGCTTGGGATTATGCTTGACCACTTCAGTGCTAGCAGATCTCACAGGAGGAGGAAGACGCCTCTGATTGAAGCATTTGTTGGCATAGTGACCCTTCTGCTGACACTTGTTGCACGTAACCTCCAAGAGCGGACAGTGATACAGAGCACTTGATCTTGGAGCATGAGACGAAGTCTTGTTCTGAAATCCTGGGTTGGGTGGGTGGGAAGATTCATTGCTACCTTTGCTCTTCTGCTGATAAGGCAGACGGAACGAACGAGGAGGAGGCAACCAATACTTTTGCTGCTTAGTAGCCACTTGAGTTGAGGAAGAAGGAGTTGCATCTCTGACTCTCTTCTTGGAAGCATCGCACTTGAGTTGAGCAGTCTCTTGTTTCAGTGTCATATTGTAGAACTCATCGTACTTCTGCGACTCGAAAACCACAAGAGCTAGTTGAAGATCTTCTCTAAGGCCACCTCCGAACTGATAAATCATTCTCTTCTCGTCAGGGACGTCCTGCTTGGCGAAACGAGTGAGCTTCTGGAACATGATGTTATAGTGGTAAACAGACAAGCTGCCTTGCTTTAGGTTGCGTTATTCCTCACGCTTGCTCTCGACAACACTCTGAGGAATGTGGTGAGCTTTGAAGTCTTGACAGAATTCATCCCAGGTAATCACACGACCTCCTCTGGAATCTTTGTATTGCTGATACCACTCTGCAGCTTGGTCTTTGAGTTGGAACGAGGCAAACATGACAAAGTCCTCAGGCTTGACGTTGCTGCACTCAAAATGCTTGCAGATATCCACGAGCCAATCATCAGCGTATGTTACCTCGACACCGTTACTGAAGGTCTTTGGCTGGTTTGCAAGGAACTGGTTGAGTGTAGCAAACTGATTCTGATTGTTGCCATGCCCTTGGTTCCCTTGGTTGCGCTCTTGCAATATTTGCATGATCAGCTGCG
This sequence comes from Triticum dicoccoides, assembly GCF_002162155.2. Lineage (NCBI taxonomy): Eukaryota > Viridiplantae > Streptophyta > Magnoliopsida > Poales > Poaceae > Triticum > Triticum dicoccoides. Next base: position 271,116,665 of record NC_041382.1, on the reverse strand, counting down.
TGTTTGCATTGGTTGCGGCCATCACAGCTTGCCATGCCTCAGGAGGTGAGGTGGTGGTGGCGGATCAGGATTCGGACGCGTAGGAGGAGCCATCCTGAAGAGGGTGACATCCGTTAGCATCTTGACAGACATATATTCAAGCTGAATCAAATGGATCAAAATTGCAACATATAGTCTTAACATCCGAACAAAATGAACGAATGCATTCCAATTGAAATGGTCACACTTCCATAAATCGAGAAGCCACTTAGATAGAGGTAGAAAAATAAAACAACAAGGTACGGACAAGAACAAATACTTGGTGAGGATTACCCAATCACAAACCAAATATCCGCAGAAGAAATACTAGAGCTACAAGAATTCCCACCTATGAAACTCTCGAACATTTTTGGTTATGCAATCAGGTGTTGGGATACAAGGGAAGCATAATATCTCACCCAAAGCTAGCAAATCCTACATCCAGTTGTATCCATCCATCAACACATAACCAAGAAACCTTCAGAAATCATATACATCAACCTTCGAAAAGCATCAAGCATCCGTTATCTGAGTCATGGCGATACTCCCGAACTCCCACCCCAATACTAGGTGGCGTCGAGGTTATCTCACCAACAACTGCATAAAAGAGATTTTTGATGTCGGCGAAACTCAGGTATTCCAGAATTGCAACGATAAAATTGTGACGACAACACCTCGGAGCTCAACTCCCCAGGACACTGCCACAACCCCTGCCAGGAGGCTCCAAGAACAATGTTCTCGTTAAAAAACCATTGGAACGACTCCAAGATACCCGCGTGATCCTAAATTTTTTTTAGTGAAATTTGAGAAGAGAAGAGTCAAAACGTGTAACGCCCACGAAGGGAATGAGGAGTAAAAAGAATCCTACTCTCCGATATATATAATTCTAAATGACTCAAAACATTTTTCTAGACTCAACAACGCCAACGATTCGATCAAGTAGGGGGCTCCTAAGGTCGGGGAAGGCTCTGATTACCAACTTGTAACGCCCACGATGCGGCTATATCTCCCACGTGTCGAAGCATGACTTAGAGGCATAACCGCATTGTAAGCAATGTCGCAAGTGAGGTAATCTTCACAACAACCCATGTAATGAATAAGGAAAAGGAGTACATAGTAGGCTTACACTCGCCACATCACACAATAGCATAAATATCATTACATTCATCCAGATAAAATCAAGGTCCGACTACTGAACCAAAATAAAGAACAACCCCAAATGCGACAAAGTCCCCGATTGCCCCAACTGGGCTCCACTATTGATCGTCTGGAAAGGAAACGTAGTATCATCCTGAATCCTCATCGAACTCCCACTTGAGCTCAGTCGAATCTCCTGGAGCGGTATCATCGGTCCCTACATCTGGTTTTGGAAGTAATCTGTGAGTCACGGGGACTCAGCAATCTCACACCCTCGCGATCAAGACTATTTAAGCTTATAGGAAGGGTAAAAGTATGAGGTGGAGCTGCAGCAAGCGACTAGCATATATGGTGGCTAACATACGCAAAAGATAGCGAGAAGAGAAGGCAAAGGCACTGTCAATGAACTATGATCAAGAAGTGATCCTAGAACAACCTACGAGCAAGCATAACACGAGACCGTGGTCTCTTCCCGGACTCCACCGAAAAGAGACCATCACGGCCACACACTCTGTTGATTCATTTTAAAATTAAGTTAAGCTTTATGTTATCTACAACCAGACATTAACAAATTCCCATCTGCCCATAACCGCGGGCACGGCTTTCGAAAGTTCAAATCCCTGCAGGGGAGTCCCAACTTATCCCATCACAAGCTCTCACGGTCAACGAAGGATATTCCTTCTCCCAACGCAATCCGATCAGACTCGGCATCCCGGTTACAAGACATCTCGACAATGGTAAAACTAAACCAGCAAAGCCGCCCGAATGTGCCGACAAATCCCGATAGAAGCTGCACATATCTCGTTCTCATGGCACACTCAGATGAGACATCCTACGAGTAAAACCAATCCTCAAGTTGCCCCGAGGTGGCCCCGCAGACTACTCGGTTCGGACCAACACTCAAAGGAGCACTGGCCCAGGGGGGTTTAAATAAAGATGACCCTCGGGCTCCGGAAATCCAAGGGAAAAAGAGGCTTGGTGGCAAATGGTAAAACCAATGTTGGGCATTGCTGGAGGAGTTTTATTCAAGGCAAACTGTCAAGGGGTTCCCGTTATAACCCAACCGTGTAAGGAACGCAAAATCAAGGAACATAACACCGCTATGACGAAAATGAGGGCGACAAGAGTGGAACAAAATACCAGGCATCAGGCCGAGCCTTCCACCCTTTACCAAGTATATAGGTGCATTAGAATAGACAAGATAATAATATGATATCCCAACAATAAACATGTTCCAACAAGGAACAAACTCCAATCTTCACTTGCAACTAGCAACGCTATAAGAGGGGCTGAGCAAAGCGGTAACATAGCCAAACAACAATTTGCTAGGACAAGGTGGTTTAGAGGTTTGACATGGCAATATGAGAGGCATGATAAGCAAGAGGTAGGTATCTTAGCATAGGCATAGATATAGAGTGAGCATCTAGCAAGCAAAGATAGAAGTGATTTCGAGGGTATGGTCATCTTGCCTGCAAAATTCTCCAAGTTGATGTTAGCTTGATCCTCGTAAACATACTCAACGGGCTCCTCGATCACGTACTCGTCTCCCGGCCCTACCCAATCAAGAACAACAAGCAAAGGGAGACACAATCAACCACGTGCAATGCACAAACAACATGATGCAAAACATGTCATGATATGCGGGATGCGGTATGCGATGCATATGCATGATTCGGAAAGGAATGATTGAACCTGGACTCAACTTGGAAAACCAAGAGTGCCACTGGAATGATGAATTGATTTCGGTCGAAATCGATATAAAGATCACTGGAATCGGATGCACGGTTTGGAAATGACAAGCAAAACAAATATGGCACTGATCTGCGATTAACAGCACAGGGCCATCTAAATGCATCAAGAACAACATGCTATAGCACTCTAACATGACAACAAAATATATGGCACGGATCCAATCAAGATTCTTGACAAAATGTGAACACTGAGCTACGGCTAATTCACTCAATAGCAGGTTCAAACTAGCATGGCAAAAGTGCAAAAGATAACAGGTTACAGACTTAGTGAAAATAACATGTCAGGAATTTAATATCAGGAAGCAATGTTTAGATCAAGATAACAAAATGCTACAGGTACATATCATGGCAAAGAAAGGCATGTCATGAAGCTACTCAAAGCATACAACAAAAGTCCCTTACTGACCATAAGCCAAAAGGGATCAGAAAATGCAATGGCAACCATGTGAACATAGCAATTATCGTTAACAGATTCAGACTTTGTAGAAAACTGGAACATGGCAAAACAGATATTAAGTAGGCATGTTTACGAGCTCGATGCACTCACCAAAAATCATTGCATGACAAACTAAGCATACACCTAGCAAGTAGGCATGGCATTGAAGCTAGACATGGCAAGAACAACAACATAGCATGCATGGATCAACTACAACATGCTCGGCAAAAATGCTTAACATGTAAACATTCTGCCAGGAACATTTTATAGAAAAAGTAGAGCTTGATTGAGTCAAGCTAGGGTGCTCCATAATTGCAAACAAAGAAATGGATGGATAGAGCACCACAATATCTACAAAACATCCTTACTGATCATGCTCAAAATAGGCATGGATCACTCGGTAGCAACATGAACACATGGCATAAAAATGTTAACAGGGCAGAGACTTAGAATATTTCTAAGTCCCTGAAATTAGTAACATTACAAGGGCTACTTTGCATGCTTGTGCTGGTCACCACAGAGATCACAAATAATACATGCCTTACACCCCTGTAAAGATGGCATGGCATACTTCAAAACTCATGTAGAGCTCAAGATCATAGGAGGCACACATTAATCATGGCAAAAATGACAAAAGTGCATTTGCTAATAAGAATTTGAAACTAACCGAAACTAGCACTCTTCCGACAGCATTTAGGCCATCAAGATGAGCTCAAATGAACATGATGCAATGAGATGAAATGAATTACTCGTCAAGACGGACATTTTGATATGCTACACGCCCAAAACAGAGCCACAGATGCAGAGTTATGACATGCGGAAAAACGCTAAAAATACTGGGAGGTGAGGGAAATAGTCAACCGCTAGGTTTTATCCAGATCCAGATCGAAATCGACACGCTCTTCAAGGCAGAGGCGCTCTCACCGGAATCGACGAAGACAATGGCGGACGGTGGATCTCGGGGTGCAGGGAGGCCGGAGAATTGCAGGGTGGCGCGGCGCTCGGTGGGAGGCGGCGTTGGGCAGCTCCGGCGGCGTCGGTGGAAGGCGGCGGAGGACGGACGCGGCGGCCGGTCGGGGCGGCGGCGCCGGAGTAGGGCAGAGGCGGCGGCGCGCGCTCGATGTGGCGATGGGCTCGGAGGGCCGCGCGGGGGCTCTCCAAGACGGCGGCGGAGGGAGGCGGCCGAGCCAATCACGGAGTGACATGTGGCGGCGGCGGGGAGAAGCGGACGTGTCCGACCCGGACGGACCTGTCCGGCGGTGCGAGGAGAGGGAGAGACTAGGGTTTCGCCCGGAATTTCGGGGGAGAGGCTATATTTATAGGTAGGAGGAGCTATGAGGCTCCAAATTGAGCACGGTTTTCGGCCACGCGATCATGATCGAACAATCTAGATGATGGAGGAGGTTTAGGTGGGTTTTGGGGCACTTTGGAGCGGTGTTGGGCTGCAACACACACGAGGCCTTTTCGGTCCCTCAGTAAGCTCAAACGAAGTCCAAATGGCACGAAACTTGACAGGCGGTCTACCGGTAGTAAACCAAGGCCGCATGACAAGTCTCGGTCCAATCTGAAAACGTTTAACACCCGCACACGAAAAGAGGTAGAAAGGGACACCGGAGGACATAGGAGCGCCGGAATGCAAAATGGACAACGGGGAAAAAGCTCGGATGCATGAGACGAACACGTATGCAAATGCAATGCACATGATGACATGATATGAGATGCATGACAAAGAAAAAAGCAACACGAAGACAAAAACCCGACAACGAGGAAATATCATAACTTAGTGCTGGAAACGGCAAGAGTTGGAATACAAACCTGGCAGGTTACATACGGGGTGTTATAGGGATCTGGATACCCATGTTGGCTTCCACATGTTCCATGATGATATTGTCGGATGAACAACGATGTCGGGGATTCAATAAATCCCTTATACAATTCCCTTGGTCCATCGGTATGTTACATGCCCGAGATTTGATCGTCCGTATCCCTATACCTCGTTCAATCTTGTCACCAGCAAGTCTCTTTACTAGTTCCGTAAAACATGATCCCGTGGCTAACTCCTTAGTCACATTGAGCTCGTTATGATGATGCATTACCGAGTGGGCCTAGAGATACCTCTCTGTCATCCGAAGTGACAAATCCCAGTCTCAATTCGTGCCAACCCAACAGACACTTTAGGAGATACCTGCAGTGCACCTTTATAGTCACCCAGTTATGTTGTGATGTTTGATACACCCAAAGCATTCCTACGATATTTGGGGGTTGCACAATCTCATGGTCAAAGGAAATGATACTTGACATTAGAAAAGCTCTAGCAAACGAACTACACGATCTTGCGCTATGCTTAGGATAGGGTCTTTTCCATCACATCATTCTCCTAATGATGTGACGCCGCTATCAACGACATCCAATGTCCTTGGTCAAGAAACCACAACCATCTACTGATCAAAGATCTAGCAACTAGAGGCTCACCAGGGACATGTTGTGATCTATGTATTCACACATGTATTATGGTTTCCGGTTAGTACAATTATAGCATGAACAATAGACAATTATGACGAACAAGGAAATATAATAATAACCATTTTATTATTGCCACTAGGGAATATTTCCAATAGTCTGTCACTTGCGCTAGTGTCAATAATCTAGTTACATTGTGATGAATCGAATACCCATAGAGATCTGGTGTTGACAATGTTTTGCTCGTGGAAGAGGTTTAGTCAACGGATCTGCGACATTCAGATCGATATGCACTTTACAATTATCTATCTATCCATCTTGAATATATTCATGAATGGAGTTGAAGCGATGCTTGATGTGCCTGGTCTTCTTGTGAAACCTGGGCTCCTTGGCAAGGTCAATAGCTCCAGTGTTCTCACAAAAGAGAGTCATCGGGCCCGACGCATTGGGAATTACTCGTAGGACGGTGATGAACTCCTTCATCCAGAGTGCTTCATGTGCTGCCTCTGAGGCAGCTATGTACTCCGCTTCACATGTAGATCCCACCACGACGCTTTGCCTGCAACTACACCAGCTGACTGCTCCACCATTCAAAATGTACACGCATCCGGTTTGTGACTTGGAGTCATCCAGATCTGTGTTGAAGCTAGCATCAACGTAACCCTTTACGACGAGCTCTTCGTCACCTCCATAAACAAGAAACATATCCTTAGTCCTTTTCAGGTACTTCAAGATATTCTTGACCGTTGTCCAGCATTCCAAACCGGGATCACTTTGGTACGTCCCTACCAAACTTATGGCAAGGTTCACATCAGGTCTGGTACACAGCATGGCATACATAATAGAGCCTATGGCTGAGGCACAGGGGATGACACTCACCTTTTCTCTATCTTCTGTCGAGGTCGGGCATTAAGCTATGCTCAATCTCACACCTTGCAATACAGGCAAGAACCCCTTCTTGGGCTGATCCATATTGAACTTCTTCAATATCTTGTCAAGGTATGTGCTTTGTGAAAGACCAATGAGGCGTCTCGATCTATCTATATAGATCTTGATGCCTAATATGTAAGTAGCTTCTCCAAGGTCCTTCATTGAAAAACACATATTCAAGTAGGCCTTTATGCTTTCCAAAAGTTCTAAATCATTTCGCATCAATAGTATGTCATCCACATACTTTATGAGAAATGCTACAGATCTCCCACTCACTTTCTTGAAAAAAACATGCTTCTCCATAAGTCTCTATAAAGCCAAACGCTTTGATCATTTCATCAAACCGAATGTTCCAACTCCGAGATGCTTGCACCAGCCCATATATGGGGTGCTGGAGCTTGCATACCTTGTCAGCATTCTTAGGATCGACAAAACCACACGGCTGCATCATATACAATTCTTCCTTAAGGAAACTGTTAAGGAGTGCCATTTTGACGTCCATTTGCCATATCTCATAATCATAGAATGCGGCAACTGCTAACATGATTCGGACAGACTTCAGCTTCGCTACGGGTGAGAAGGTCTCATCGTAGTCAACCCCTTGAACTTGTCGATAACCCTTAGCGACAAGCCGAGCCTTATAGATGATCACATTACAATCCACGTAAGTCTTCTTCTTAAAGATCCATTTATTCTCTATGGCTTGCCGATCATTGGGCAAGTCTGTCAAAGTCCATACTTTGTTTTCATACATGGATCCTATCTCGCATTTCATGGCTTCAAGCCATTTGTTGGAATCCTGGCCCACCATCACTTCTTCATAGTTCGAAGGTTCATCGTTGTCCAACAACATGATTTCCAGGACAGGGTTGTCGTACCACTCTGGTGCGAAATGTGTCCTTGTGGACCAATGAAGTTCAGTAGCAACTTGATCCGAAGTTTCATGATCATCATCATTAACTTCCTCTCTTGTCGGTGCATGCAACACAGAAACATCTTCCGGAGCTGCGCTACTCTCTGGTTCAAGAGGGAGTACCTCATCAAGTTCTACTTTCCTCCCACTTACTTCTTTCAAGAGAAACTCTTTCTCCAGAAAGGATCCATTCTTGGCAATAAAGATCCTGCCTTCGGATCTGAGGTAGAAGGTATACCCAATAGTTTCCTTAGGGTATCCTATGAAGACCCATTTTTCCGATTTGGGTTCGAGCTTTTCAGGTTGAAGTTTCTTGACATAAGCATCGCATCCCAAAACTTTTAGAAACGATAGCTTAGGTTTCTTCCCAAACCATAATTCATATGGTGTCATCTCAACGGATTTAGAGAGAGCCGTATTTAAAGTGAATGCGGCAGTCTCTAAAGCATAACCCCAAAATGATAGCGGTAGATCGGTAATAGACATCATAGATTGCACCATATCCAATAGAGTGCGATTACGATGTTCGGACACACCATTACGCTGGGGTCTTCCAGGCGGCGTGAGTTGTGAAACAATTCCACATTTCCTTAAGTGCGTGCCAAACTCGTGACTCAAGTATTCTCCTCCATGATCTGATCATAAGAACTTTATTTTCCTATCACATTGATTCTCTACCTCGCTCTAAAATTCCTTGAACTTTTCAAATGTCTCAGACTAGTGTTTCATTAAGTAGACATACCTATATCTACTTAAGTCACTAGTGAGGGTGAGAACATACCGATAGCCATCGCGAGAATCAATGCTCATTGGACCGCACACATCAGTATGTATGATTTCCAACAAGTTGGTTGCTCGCTCCATTGTTCCGGAGAACGGAGTCTTGGTCATTTTGCCCATGAGGCATGGTTCGCACGTGTCAAATTATTCATAATCAAGAGACTCCAAAAGTCCATCTGCATGGAGTTTCTGCATGTGTTTGAAACCAAGATAACCAAGGCGGCGGTGCCACAAGTATGTGGGACTATCATTATCAACCTTACATCTCTTGGCATTCACACTATGATATGTGTAACATCACATTCGAGATTCAATAAAAATAAACCATCGACCAGCGGGGCATCACCATAAAACATATCTCTCAAATAAATAGAACAAACCCTATTCTCGGATTTAAATGAGTAGCCATATCGCATTAAACGAGATACAGATACAATGTTCATGCTCAAAGCTGGCACTAAATAACAATTGTTGAGGTTTAAAACTAATCCCAAAGGTAGATGTAGAGGTAGCGTGCCAACAGCGATCACATCGACCTTGGAACCATTCCCGACGGGCATCATCACCTCGACCATCGCCAGTCTCCGCTTATTCCGCAACTCCTGTTTTGAGTTACAAATATGAGCAACCGCACCGGTATAAAATACCCAAGAGCTACTATGACCACTAGTAAGGTAAACATCAATAACATGTATATCGTATATACCTTTGGCATTGCCGGCCTTCTTATCTGCTAATTACTTGGGGCACTTCCGTCTCAGGCTTGGGTCCATTCTTTGGCTTCTTCCCGGCAACTGACTTACCGGGCATGGCAACTCCCTTTCTGTCATTCAACATCAATACTTGATGTTCCTTTTTGTCTCCACCTCCGTTGATTTCAGCATCGAATATAACTCAGGAATGGACCTCTCCATCCCTTGCATATTGTAGTTCATCACAAAGCTTTTGTAGCTGGGTCGAAGCGACTTGAGGATTCTGTCAATGACCGAGTCATCTGGAAGATTAACTCCCAGCTGAGATAAGTTGTTGTGCAACCCCGACATTTTGAGTATATGCTCGCTAACAGAACTGTTTTCCTCCATCTTAGAACTATAGAACTTTTTGGAGACATCATATCTCTCGATCTGGGCATGAGCTTGGGAAACCATTTTCAGCTCTTGAAACATCTCATATGCTCTGTGTTCTTCAAATCGCTTTTGGAGCCCCGGTTCTAAGCTGTAAAGCATGCCGCACTGAACCAGGGAGTAATCATCACTACGCGACTGCCAGGCATTCATAACGTCTTGAGTTGCTGGGAAAATGGGTGCGTCACCGAGCGGTGCTTCAAGAACATATGCTTTCTTGGCAGCTATTAGGATGATCCTCAAGTTAAGGACCCAATCTGTATAGTTGCTACCATCGTCTTTTAGCTTGGTTTTCTCTTGGAACGCATTGAAGTTGAGGGCAACATCAGCGTGGGACATTTGATCTACAAGACATATTGTAATGATATTTTAGACTAAATTCATGATAATTAAGTTCATCTAATCAAATTATTTAATCAACTCCCACTTAGATAGACATCCCTCTAGTCATCTAAGTATACATGATCCGAATCGACTAGGCCGTTTCCGACCATCACGTGGGATGGACTAGTCATCAACGGTGAACATCTCCATGTTGATCGCATCTACCATACGACTCATGTTCGACCTTTCGATCTCTCGTGTTCCGAAGCGATGTCTATACATGCTAGTCTCGTCAAGTCAACCTAAGTGTTCCGTATGTGTAAATCTGGCTTACACCCATTATATGCAAATGTTAGAATCTATCACACCCGATCATCACGTTGTGCTTCGAAACAACGAACCTTCACAACAGTGCACAGTTAAAGCAAACACATATCTTGAAATTTTATTGAGGGTTCATCTTATTTATCCTACAGTCGTTCTAAGCAAATAAGATGTAAACATGAAAAACATCACATACAAATCATCTTGCACCTTTGATCTCCACCTTCGAGGCGCGAGATGATCACCTTCGTCACCGGCATGACACCATGATCTTCATCATCATGATCTCCATCATCGTGTCTTCATGAAGTTGTCTCGCCAACTATTTCTTCTACTACTATGGCTAGTGGTTTGCAATAAAGTAAAGTAATTACATGGCGTTTACATTGACTCATAGGTCATACAATAAATTAAGACAACTCGTATGGCTCCTGCTGGTTGTCATACTCATCGACATGCAAGTCATGATTCCTATTACAAGAGCATGATCATTCTCATATATCAGATATATCATTCATCACATCCTTTTTGCCATATCACATCACATAACATACCCTGCAAAAACAAGTTAGATGTCCTCTAATTGTTGTTGCATGTTTTACTTGGCTGCTATGGGTTTCAAGCAAGAACGTTTCTTACCTACGCAAAAGCCACACCGGTGATATGCCAATTTCTATTTACCCTTCATAGGAAACCTCTTCATCGAATCCGATCCGACCAAAGTGGGAGAGACAGACACCTGCTAGCCACCTTATGCATCAAGTGCATGTCAGTCGGTGGAACCTGTCTCACATAAGCATACGTGTAAGGTCGGTCCGGGCCAGTTCATCCCAAAATGCCGCCGAATCCAGATAAGACTAGTAACGCTAAGGAAATTGAACAAATCATCGCCCACAACTACTTGTGTTCTACTCGTGCATATAATCTATGATAGACCTAGCTCATGATGCCACTGTTGGGGAACGTAGTAATAATTAAAAAATTCCTACGTGTCACCAAGATCAATCTAGGAGATGCTAGCAACGAGAGAGATGGAGTGCATCATCATACCCTTGAAGATTGCTAAGCGGAAGTGTTACAAGAACGCGGTTGATGGAGTCGTACCCGTGGCGATTCAAATCGCGAAAGATCCGATCCAACTGCCGAACGGACGGCCCCTCCGCGTTCAACACACGTACAACCCGGGGATGTCTCCTCCTTCTTGATCCAGTAAGGGGAGAGGAGAAGTTGAGGGAGAGCTCCGGTAGCACGATGGTGAGGTGGTGGAGCTTGCAGTTCTCGGGCAGGGCTTCGCCAAGCACTACAGAGGAGGAGGTGGTGTAGGAGGAGGGAGGGCTGCACCAGGGGAATCACTACAAAAAAGAAGACACATCCGTGACATTTTGGGCTGAACGAAAATCTTTCTGTCATACTTATGACACTTCTATGACGATAATTGTGACAAAACCCAGTAACATCATAGATGTGGTGGGTTCGTACTTCTGTGACAAAAAATCATGACAAAAAATGGGCTTTTCGTCCTGGACGGGCCGGAGACGCAGCTGCATGACATTCTTTGGGCTGTCCATGACGGAAAAAACCGTGGTAGAAGCGAGGCGAGGAAAATATCAGGGTGTTCCTGCTTACGGTGGGTGGTCGGGGCCGAGCGATGCGCGTTTCTCTCCTACACGCACGCACGTGGGTGTGAGGCGTTGGGCTCTAACTAAACCCGAGCGAGGCGTTGGGCTCTAACTGAACCCGAGCGATTGCACTGTAGGCTACGCGTTACTGAATCCAAGCGATCGATCGATGGCTGTTAACTGAACCCGATCGAGCGATTCCTTCTCTACTGCTACTAACTGAAGTCGATCGATGCTGCCTCTGGATGAACAGTGAGCGTTGATGGGGGGTTTGGTTGAACAGTTCTCGGTGGGGGTGGATGAACAGGACCCCGTTGTGTTGCCTCTGGATGAACAGGACCCCGATCGATCTAGCCGGTTGGGGCTAGATGAACAGGACCCCATGGAGGGCAGGATGAACAGGACCACCTCGTGGAGGGCAGGATGAACAGTAGATGGTGGAGGGCAGGATGAACAGTAGCCCGTGGAGGGGTGGTTGAATAGGAGCCCATGGAGAGGGCTGGTTGAACAATAGCCGGTGGAGTAGCGCACGGTGGAGGCTGGATGAATAGGAGCCCGTGGATGAACAGTCGCAGGTGGAGGCTCGAGGAGGTCGACGGTGGATGAACAGTAGCCCATGGAGGCTGGAGGGGTCGACGGTGGAGATGAACAGTATCCCGTGGAATCCCGTTTTGCGGTACGCCACACCCCTCTCGATCAACAGGACCCCCATTTCAACCATAGGAGGTCCGTTTCCTCCGTTTTGTGGTACGCCAGACCCCTCCGATGAGCAGGATCCCACTTCGAACGTGGCCGGTCGAACACAAGGCCATTTCCTCCATTCTGTGGTACGCCAGGCCTCGTTTCCATCGGCTGTTCCGTCCATGCCCTCCTGATGAACATGACGACGCATTCCGTTCCGACCCAGCCGGTTTGCTCCCCATGAACACGACGACGATGTTGTTTCTTAGTTCCGACCCAGCCATGTACACGAGCCCTGAACGTACATATGCGCGAGTAGGCGTTCGAGACCCCGCCCGTATGTACGTACGTGGCCATATTAACTTTCTTGCACCCTGGCCGCTATACGTATGTGTACATGCTATGTGCGCGCCTGTGCTACGACACGTGTGCGCCTCTACATCGACCAGTATGTACGTAGGCGTTCGCGACCAGAATGACAACGCTACGTACGCTTCGACCAGGTGGGTCAGGCACTTCCTTGCGTGCGAAGATGTAGCTGGTGGGTCTTAGCAGTCAGGGGGGCGAATCATTTTTTTTGCCTAGACGCACTTCCTTGCGTGCGAAGATGTAGCTGGTAGGTCCCAGCAGTCAGGGGGAAACATTTTTTTCACGAAATATGGTGGCCCGTCTGGTGGGTCCCTGCTGTCAGGTGGAGGAATATTTATTTTGCGTGTAATAAGCAGGCACTTCCTTGCTGCTGCCATGGACCCAGCTGTCAGCCTCTCCACGTATAGTACTCTTCTGATGGAAGTCGGTCATTGACCACATTGACCACGCCGCGCCGAGAGCACCAAGGCGGTGGACGATGCAGAGCCAGGGAAGACGCGACAGTGGATGCCCATGCGGAGAGGAGTAGGAGGGTTCACTAGTTCGGCTGCGGTGTGAGGCTGTCGTTGTCGCAGAATAACAGGGGGTGTGGGTGAGTCGAGGGATGTCCTGGCCAGCGGTGTGAGTAGTTGGGGGCAGTGAGGCCTCCGCGGCATCGCAGCCAGCCACGGGAGGCAGGAGCACGAGGCACGACCGGCGCTGGTTTTGGTAGCTGGATCAAGAAGACCAGAGGTTGAATAAGCACTACAGCCGCTGGATGGACATCGTACGATCAATGGAGCAAGAATCGTGCATATTGACTAAGTTGACAAATCCCTCCATCCCCGTTAACTTAGTAGGCCCACAAGTTGGCCTCCCACTATACTGGGTCCCAGCTAGCAGGGGAGTATTCACTTTTTTGTGCGTAATAAGGAGGCACTTCCTTGCGTGCGAAGATATAGCTGGTGGGTCCGAGCTGTCAGCGGCAGTAACATTTTTTCGTGAAATACATAGGCCCTTTCAGTGGGTCCAAGATGTTAGGTGGAGGAATCATTATTTTGCGCGTAATAAGGAGGCATTTCCTTGCGTGCGGCCGTGGACCCAGCTGTCAGCCTCTCCATGCACAGTCCACTTCAGATGCATGTCGTTCGTTGACCACGTTGACCAGGTCGCGCCGAGAGCACCATGACGGTGGACGACGGTGAGGCCTAGGAAGGGAACGACACGGAGCCAGGGAAGACTCGACAGTTGTTTCCCATGCGGATGGGAGTACGACCATACGAGGGTTTACTGGTTCGCCTGCCGTCACCGAAGAATAACAGCAGGTCTGGGTGAGTAGAGGGATGGCTAGGCCAGCGATGGGAGTACGATGGGGCAGTGAGGCATGCGTGGCAGCACAGTCGGCCGCGGGGAGGACTGAGCAGGCAGTCCCGCCGGTGCTTGTTTGAGCGGCTGGAGCAGGAAGAGCAAAGATTGAAGAAGCACGACAGCCGTTGGATGGACATCCAACAGTCACTGCTTGTGCGTCAACCTTTTTTTAGGAAAGCCTCAAATCTATGGAAACCAGCATACATCCAATCTGCAATTATTTCTAATAATTTATAGCCCATTTGCTAATTCTTAAGGTTTTTTTGGAGCCGATATTCTTTTTGTTAGCATTACAGCCCATATTGTGGCCACGGTTAAAAAATTATACGAAATTTTGCATATTTCAGTGTGGTGCGAACTCTTTTTAATCCCGAAATTTCAAGTCACGTTCAAACTGATTTCTGAATTTAAAATAAATATATATCAATATAAAATCCAACAAATTGTCCCCGCATAAAAATCAATGCAATTTAAAATCTCCAAATGAAAAAAAGAATTTGAAACTAATTGCCGGTTTGATGTGTTTTAAAAATGTACAACCCATTTCTCATTACTGATAGGCCATTTTCTCGGTCAGCCGAATGAAGCTCTCCTCGTCTTGAAAGATTTGCATCCCAACAGGCCTGACAAAGCGACTTACTTGGCAAATCACAAAAAAAACTGGGTTGTGGCTGTGGACCCAGCTGTCCGCCTCTCCACGCACAGTACTCTTCCAATGGAAGTCAGTCGTTGACCACATTGACCGCGCCGTGCCGAGAGCACCAAGGCGGTGGACGACGCCGAGGCCTAGGAAGGGGACGACGCGGAGCTGGGGAAGACGCGATAGTGGATGCCCACGTGGAGAGGAGTATGAGGGTTCACTGGTTCGGCTCCGGCGTGAGGCTGTCGTTGCTGCAGAATAACAGGGGGTGTGGGTGAGTAGAGGGATGCGCTAGCCAGCGGTGGGAGTAGTAGGGGGCGGTGAGGCCTCCGTGGCATCACAGCCGGCCACGCGAGGCAGGAGCACGCGGCACGACTGGCGCTGCTTTGGGCGGCTGGAGCAAGAAGACCAGAGGTTGAAGAAGCACTATGGAAGCACTATGGAGGTTGAAGAAGCACACGGTACTATTAACTCATCCAACAGCCTGCTCCAGCGTCCGGCGTCCAACGGTGTTGTTTTTCCCTCCTCATCGAATGATGTCCAACGGCGGTCCCAGCAGCGCTGGGCGAAGAAGACGAGAGATTGAAGAAGAATGCCGGCTGTTGGATGTAAATCCAACGCTTTCTTAGGCTTCGACCTACTGGCCCATATGTCAACCAGTCCATCTGTATTTTTAGTCCATTTGGTGGGCTGGGTGAAACAATGATGTAGCATCTATGCAGCCCATTTATATATATGGTAGAATTTAAAGCCCATTTGCATTTTTCTCGAAATACGCGGACTTGCTGGGCTGGGTGAAAATATCATGTTGCGCTAGATGAAGAAATGTTATAAAAACATAAACACAAGATTGCGTCTATTACTGCATTGGTTAGTAAAAATCTTTGCAAGCTTATGTACGCAATCACTAGGAGTTAACTTGCCAAGTTATATATAAACAATTATTATTATTATTTTGTAAGAACTTTCAACTTACGAAATAAAATATCATTTAAATTTGATGAGTTAATAGTACGTGGGGTATTATTATTTTTTAGGCTAGATGTGGGACGGTTGAGTTGGTTCTAGGGAAAAGTACTGGGAGAAAACTCAGTTTACATCGAAAAAGAAAGTGGGAGAAAATTCTGATATATGATTAATGAAAACTAAAAATAAAGGAAGTGGGCAGGTCTATAAAATGGTTGGACGAATGACAGGTTTAACGGAAACTTATGTTGTTTCTAATATATATATATATATATATGATATATATATATATATATGTAATAAAATAAGATATAAATATAGGTTCAGTTTTGCATTCTTATAGAAAAATATAACTGAGATGTGCGTCGTCTTGAAAAAACAAATATTACTTGGGTTGCTGATGTTATAGACAAGCTAGGTTGGGAGGCCCTGAGGCCGCCTGATACTTGCTGGATCCAAACAATGTTGAAACATGTCGTGGGCTGCCCATGTTAAACAACAAAACCTAGGCCATGGACCTGGTGGGCCCGGGACTGTCTGCCTCTCGACGAATAGTTGTCTCCCGATTCCTCTTGTTTTGCTGACCATGTTGGGAATGACAGACGGCGGCACCGCGGCTAGAGCACCAAGGCGAAGGACGACATTCCCCACACATACCTGGGCGACGGCGATCCGCTGGTCCCTGTCAGGAGACGAATGGATGGGCATAAGGTCAAGTCCTGCAACCTTGTGATTTCTTGTCCCTTAGGTACTGGTTGAACTTGGCGAGGCAGAGCTTCACCGAGTCCAGATCGTTGGTGTACATCACATTCAACTTGGTGCAGCCATAGGACTGAACAGTGAACTCAAAGGGGAATTCCTTGCTGAAGTCCATATCCAGCAGGCTCACCCCTCGGATCGCCATTGGAGTCTTTTCAAGTGAACGAGTGTGTAGGCGGCGACAGCAGTTCGTTTTTCAGCTCTTGGGGAACTGGATTCAATAGTAAACTAAGTGTGTACAGGTGACAACAGTTACAACTCCTCCCTCGTCCGCTGCACGCCCGACAAAAGATGCACCCTCAGCGCATTCAAATGCCTCCATTAAGAAATCTACTCCGGCCAGACGTCGGTTCACGAGCGGGTCTGTATTGGTACTGCAATAACAGGAGTTAGTGATAACTTTACTTGAACTTAATTAGCTTTAATAGAAATTTATACTTAAAACAAGCAATGCATTGGCTCGTTCTATCAGTGTCACGAGATCAACATCCACAACAATTAGAATTATTATTCTCAGGAAGCACACGATCAACACATTTGTCGCACTTCCACAAAGATAATACTACCAAGTTTGAACTGTCTATTATGGTTGTTGTCCTCTGCATCATCATGTCGTGTTTACCAGCTTGCAAGATTCAGAACCAACAAATAAGATCCAAATAATAAGTACAACAAAGATGCATACACATCTCATTGATTCCCAGCTTGCAGGATTCAGAACCAACAAATCAGATCCAAATAAGAAGTAAACAAAGATGCCTACACATCTCATTGATTCCCAGCTTGCAAGATTCATAACCAAGTAATAAGATTCAAATAATAAGTACAACAAAGATGCCTACACATCTCATTGATTCCCAGATTGCAAGATTTAGAACCAACCCATTAGAGCCTTTTCATAAATTGAATATCAGGATTAAATCCATCTTGAATAGCCATGTCATACAATCAAAGAACTTGGCGAATGATCTTGACCGTCACAACATTTGTAGTTGAGTATTCCTGTTTGCACAACACAAACAAGAAGAGCATGATTTCACTTTAATAGTGGCCTCCTTGAACTCAACCTGCAGCTCCACTCGGATGAGGCCTGCCTCGAGTTCCATGACTCAATTCATGCGCATTTTTCTGCAGTTCACCTAAAATGAAGAAAATATTGCATCATTCAGCTAGCCAGAAGTACTTGCTCTCGTGAGCTAGAAGGTTCTTCTTTAGTAGTTGCACTAAAATTGAGGAACATTAAGGTTGGCTGTCCGGCTCATATAAGTTGCAACTATAACTTTCCTATCCTTTTGTGCAGTCCATTGTGGTGACAGTGCCGGCTCATCTTGCAAAGGATAATAAAATGTTGCACGAGATTACCAGCAGAACTTGACAGAGATTTTAGAAACTCCAATCACCATTTTGTGTAGTTCCACCAAAATTGAGAGATGTTGCACACGTGAAATTTTAGTTGAACTGCACAAGACACTCATTCCAAAAGGTCAGAATAGCAACAACGTGAAATGGATATCCCTATCTGCACAAAAAGATAGAAAGTAAACAATTGTTGGTCAATAAGAATATACGGAACATATACGAAATGAAAAGAAGCATATTAATTATGTTCATTGCAATCACGCAAGGACAGTAGAAATTTTAAAACATCAGCAATGCTTCATGTCACCAGAAGCATTACGATCAACAATGAGATTCCTCAAATATGGGATTACTTTAATGGTGGCATTGCTTGTTTACCAGATATAGTAAATCAACAGCAGCTAAAGAGTTGGTTTAATGGCATTGGACCATGGGGACACCAGGACACTCAATAGCATAAAGGAGCAACTTACTTATCATACTGGGGAAAACAGCAGGAGTGCCATTTGTAACATAGTTTAATTGCATCTTATCACTGGAGGCATTAGATTAACAATAACACTGGTTAGACATGTGTCTAAGGTAACAGTGTGATCGCTTCATTTTACATGTGCCCTTACATTTACAACAACAAAAGGTTGGTATAAGGACATGCGACAGTGGACGCATCAGCAACAATGTACCTACAAGGAGGCATAAAGTGGTGATGCCGAGTTTGTTCATGCTATGTGCGGGCAGCAAATCTAATCCTGGAGACCTTTTACTATGTGAGGGCAGCAAACCTAATCCTGGAGACGTTGTACTATGTGAGGGCAGCAAATCTAATCTTGGAGACCTTTTACTATGTGAGGGCAGCAAATCTAATCCAGGAGGCCACTTACTATGTGAGGGAAGCAAATCTAATCCCGAGACCTTTTACTATGTGAGGGCACCAATTCTAATCCTGCAGACCTTTTACTATGTGAGGGCAACAAATCTAATCCTGGACATACTGTGTTGACTTGTCACCAGCCACCACTTTCTATCCTTCTTTCAACCAACAATAGATATGTTCCTTATCCAATTTGTACTATGTTTTCCCATTATTTCCCTTTTCAACCAAGAGACCGGTTGGGTATCCGGTCTCTACTACTTTCACCATATTATTTCCTCTTTGAATCAAGTCCTAGATTCATGCTACAACTTTCCCCCCTTTCTTCGTTGTTTGAACAAAGCCCTAGATTCAAATGCATGAAGTAGCTTTACCTCTAATAATACTAAAAATTTAGGTGGCTATGGAAGAGCTGATGGGAGTAGACAAAGATGCACATGTAGACACATGGGGAGCTGGGGCAGTAGAGCAAAGCCGCTTTCGAAGAACTTATACCTGAGGGTCGTCGGGATGTCGATGGCGGCAGGTCGGAGCACAAGATTATGAAGATTTCCGCCTCCACGTCGCCGTCAAGAGGCTAATCGGCCACAGATTTTTATCCCATCAAGCTTGGCGTCAACTGAGTGGAGCAGTGGTGGCCTTCCTACGATCAGAGCGGTGGCGACCTACCATGTACTACTCTTCCTCGCTGCTGGTTGCGCCCTCGCACGCGCGCCGGCTTCGTGGTCGTGGCGGCGGAGGGAGGTCGGGGGGGGGGGGAGCCGGTGATCTCCTTCGTCTGCTCCTATGAGAGTACGACCAAGAGAGCTTTGGAGCGCGCTCGGAGCGGAGCCACCGATGTCCTTTGTCTGCTCCTGCGACAGTACGTCCAAGAGAGCTTTGGAGTGCCCGGAGGCCATGGTTGGTGTTGTGCCAACAGAAGGAAGGGGCCGGAGGAGAATGAGTGTGGGTCTTTGGCCATGGCTGGTAGCAGGGGCTCAAGTTAACATAGCGGGCGAATGGCAATGAGCTGCGGCAGACGGATGGACGGCTGGCACTAGAGTAGGTTCGTCGACAGCCGTGGTGTCATTAACGCCGAGCAGCCGCTTGTACTGGGATGCCGCGCGGGTGACGCTCTCTCGGCCGTTGCACTGCTGCAATGCTGGTGCCAGTGAGAGGTCGCGTCAGGCGTGAATGCGGATGCTGCTTCAGTGACTTAACCACAGGTGCGTTGTCTCACTGACATGTGGCCCAACGGGCATCAGGCCCGCATGTCAGTGACGCACTAACCGCATCTGCAGTTAGTGCCGGTGAATGCGGCATTGACATCCTGTAGAGACGGTGATCAGACGAAAGGGGCTTCGGTAGGCCAGGACGGTCAGACGCTGGCGTGGTGGTAAAATGTTAACTCATGAATGACGAGCCTTTGAAGCGTATGCGGCACATATTGACAACCAGGCGTCCATGCAAGTGCTCTTGTCGCCAGCTAGCATTCGACGACCACCATTAGACACAACACAACCATACATAACTTACGAATAATGGACGAATCGATCAGACACACACTCGTGTGCAGTGGCACTATGATTGGTTGCTCACGATAGTACATACTCCATACCATAGTACCCTCTCTAGCTAGGCCGTTTTATAAATTGTCGTTGTGATGGGCGATATACATGAGCAAGGCACCGAGTCACGAGTATGACTGTTGGAGGCAGGTGAATACAAGCTCGGTGTTCGCGGAGGCCTCTAGCAAACGTCTAAACAGTAATGTCACATATGCATAGTTTTGGTTTTTATTTATTTCTCCACTGACAGATAGGCCCGCATAGATAGATAGACAAAGAACACGAGCTGATGAGGCGCATGCGGACTGTTTGACTGGACAACCAGACAAATATGAAGCTATACGCTAAGCAAGTGATCGTATAATCACCATATCTCGTATACAATGATCAAAGTGAGCTATCAATACAAGTTCAATGACCGCCAATGCATTTTACTCGGTAATAAATGACAAGGATTGAAGGGGAATCCAAATTTCCTTCGTCTCCTGTCCTTGTGCTCTTGACAAACCAATCCACTTTACGGTTGTCTAGCCACTCCACTCCAGAGCTGTCACAAAGCGTCGTTCATGCCACCGCGCCGCACACTAACTAGTAAGGAAGCGATGGCATCCCGCCGTGTTGAGTTCCTCCCCACCCACGACCGCACACAGAATGGTAGGCAAGCGGTGGCATCCCGTCATGCCGAGTTCATCGCCGCTCGCAACCTCACACCTATGTGGGCGGAATTTGAAGTTGCCAAGGCTGAATGGACGGTAGAGGAAGAGGCGGCCAAAGCCGCATAGAGGGAGCGGAAAAGTATGAAAGCAATCAAGAAAAGAGAGGCTCGCCGCCGCAAGAAAGAAGAGGACGCACGCGCTGCTGCGGACAGGTCGGCGGGGATCCAAGCACGGTGGGGTGTCGCCGACAATGCCAGGAAGGAGAACGGCGTCGTCTGGCCAGCATGTGAGACGTAGTAGTACTAGTAATTAGTGTGTGTGTGTCTATGTCTCCCATACGTTTGTTTAATTAATTACGAGCATGTAACAGTCCTACTAGTTACAACTATAGTTTTTAGAGTAAATTACTAGTACATTAGCCTAGACTCAATGGAAAAATTCCTATCCTATGAATCAAATGGCATCTCTTTCTCTATAAGAATTGAGATGCATGTCATCTCACTTCCTATGACTTTCATATTCCTATAAAGTTCCTATCCTATGAACCAAAGGAGGCCTCTCGTGGAGTAACTACTGTTGCTAGCAGTACTGCTGGTACAATAGTTTTCTTCAAGAAGCGGAATTCAACGAAGTCATGACGGTTCCTTCATCCGAGCAACTTCACAGTGGGTAAGGTTAGGCCTGTGATTTGACGGCTCATTATTAATTATAGCGGTGCGTCGACCGGGGTGACTCTCCCTTGGAGTTCTGCAGGCATGGCAAGTGGACCAGGATGGTCGATGTCCCACATGCAGACGAGCGGAAGTATTCTTTCCGATATCAAGGAGCAAGGAAACCGTGTGGTATAGTATCACTGGTGATTTATATTTATTTTTTATTTCAAATGAATCCTAGCATTTCAACTCTTACAACGAAGGAGTGCCAAACACACGGCATGTGCTGGATGTCGCACACGTCATCAAAAGAAGTGGGACATGAACAGCGTGGTAGAGCGTCTCCACTTCTGGGTCAGAGACCACACGTAGTAGTACTACTGTACTAGTGGTATGAACGATACAAAGTGTGACCCGGAGAGAAAGACACGTCTAGCTGCAAGGTCTTGGGGCATACACGTAAACAAATATAAAACCTAATATGTGCCTCCAATTAATATAGTAGCAGTAGAGTACTTAGTCACATACTCCATAACATCACTAGGCATTGCACGTACAACATTTAGTGGTAGTAAGAGACAAATGCCTATATGCCATGCATGTTCATACTATTTGTGCCTTTCTACTTCACTTATGGCGCTACATTACACAGGTTCGCACGTCCACTCCTGGGTACATGTCCATCTCGTAGTTCCAGTCCCACATGTTCTTCATATAGATGGAACGATCCTTGCATGACACGTGCACTAGATGTGTCACGTGTTGGCAAAAGGATGAACAAAGCTCACGTAAAAAAATAGAGTGGAAGAACATAGATTCCCGACGACTGAGAAGGAGCAAGGAACTTCGGGGTGGAGCGTCAGCACTCATAATATTTTATATTATTCAGCGATATAAAATCAACCAATCATCTCCAGAGTGGACTGGAAGAGTACGAAACATGGCAACCCAGTGTAGTTACGTCATACTAGTACATGGCTAACCCACGCTATCACCATATTTCTTGGCTTCCGTGCGACACCTATCTCTAGTAATCCAGCAGCCTGTATCGCTCCTCCCTCCTCGTCTCTCTCAAAGTGCGGCGGGCTGGCATTTTTGCCGTCTATTTAGGTCGGTTAACTTATCACATGTTAGCGACATGCCAAGAGCATTCTAAAAAAAATTCCTTTCACGTTCCGTTTAAAAAAAATCCTTTCACGTACGAATTTGACTGTATGCTTTGTGCAACTTGCATGTCCTATATTGCTCCTGTTTGGATACTCTAAGGGTTCCTTTCATTCGAAGGATTTTCATAGGAATTTTGGAGGATTAGAATCCTTAGGAATTTTTCCTATATTGGTTGTTTGATTCATAGGATTGAATCCTATAGGATTTTTTCCTAAGGAATTTTTTGTACTACTTCCCATAGGATTTCTAGCATCCAGTCAAACCTCTTTGAAAGAATCCTTCATTTTTCCTATGATGCAATCAAACAACCTAAACTCCTATAGGATTGAGATGAGCATGACATTTCAATCCTATGTTTTTCCTATGCCCATGTTTTTACAATCCTAGATGGCAGTCGAGTAGTCTTCGTGCATGTCTGCTGGAGTCTAGTCACATGCATGGACGAACTGATCTTCTGTGTCTTGCAGGGATCGTCCAGGTACCAACGTATGTACTACTTCTATTAACTCAGCCGACTTGCGGGGCCAGGGAGTGTGCCTTTGGTCGGTTCTCAATTGCGGTCCCACATGTGTGTGCAAACGCAATATGACGTGCGTTCCATTCGGAGAGCAGCGTGCCAGACCGACCGACTGTCTGGGGTGCGACGCGAACGCGACGGGTGTGCTTTATACTCCATACATATGTACCGTCGTTTTCTTGAGGCTTTGCTCCATGGCACAATCCATGGATACAAAAACTGTACTATTTAAAAGTCGAGGGCAGGGCTTTTCCTACGCGGTAGGCGGGGCAGTTCTTCCTGGTCGGTTCGACAGAGACGCGGGAAGATGAGGGAGTAGGCTGCTGCAAACATAGGGTTGTGTGATTTGACAGTGAGTTACTGCTGGACAGGTGGGGCCCGGTGTATTGACTTGCCATTATCATTTTAACTGTGGCCCTATGACCGGCTTGAGTCTCCCGATTCCTGACCACCTCCATACAGGTGCCTCTCCCGATGCTCCACCATTAGAGGCTGGCTCTTGCTTGAGAGCCCACTCCTCCACTTTTTCCTTGCCGCTTTCCCCCACATATGCAAAAATGCCATGTAAAGCGGGCTTATAGCTCACTATTGTACTTGATCCTACAGGTGCTAAGCCTGCCACATAGGCATAAAGTCTGATGTGGCAACTTAATTAAGAAGAGACACACTAGTTTGGTGACCCCAGGAAGAAACAGTGATAAGCATGTGTACCTAGATGAAGCAAACTTAGCAACAAAAAACTAAGCACCTATGGATTTGGGACTTGACTTGCTAAGCCATTTAATACCCATAGCACCTCATCTAAGCACCATTTCATTGGAAGAGGTCACTACTTGGCAAATGCAATAAATACTACGAAGAAAGAGATAGAGAGAAGTAAACAAAAAATGCTCTTATAGCCAACCTTATAGCTAACCTTGTTGTATGAGTGACTAAGTGATGACTATGTATGACATGCCAACATCAGATAGCCTAACACACCGTTTTAAATCTCCAAGGGCGCGGTTGCGCGAGCGAGGCGATGGTCGTGGTAGGCGCGACCATGATACAGGCTGCTGGCAGCCCTTGAATCTGAGATCGAATAGTCGCATGCTAAGTTGCTAAAAATTTGCAAAATAACCCTCCAGGATAGGATATTCACCAATAGGTCTAGAATCACGCCATGCAACCATTCCATCTCAGATCCAAGGGTTCTCAGAAGCCTGTATCATGGGAAAATGGAAAGCTTTGTATCACCTTAATGTTCCCGACGCTTGACATGACATCAAAAGCCATTTAATTGGGCGTCAAGTAGACATGACATCTAATTGGGCCCCCATAGTACTGTGCATGAATCCATTTATCCACCAGGCAAGCCACTACCCTGCCATTCGCATGCGCCCCCCACTCGACATTTTTACAATCGATAAACCACTCCTAGTCGTCCCGTCCTTTCACATTCGGCAGTTCCACTAATCCTAACCCTCCTCCCAAATCTATGGCGTCCCAAATCTCCATGATCGGTAGTGAGTACAAGGTTAGAACCATCATCAGCGATGAGTTCGACGTCATCTACACCCGTTCTTCCGCAATGGTGAAAGAATGCCTTGCTTGCTCCAAACGCATGTTCGAAAACTCAAATGATGAGTGGATCACTTGGCTAGATGTTGAGTACATCACAGTCCTGGGAAGCGAGAAGAATCTAAAGGAGGCAGAGAAGAAGAATCCCGCCGTGATCCAGGTTTGCGTGCATGACTTATGCTTGGTCTACCACATATGCCATGCCGACGTTGAGTGCCAGGATTTTGAGAATTTCCTCAAGGACGGCCGAGTCAAATTCATTACTATAGACTTTAGGAATGAAAAGGAAATCTTGGGTCAGATAGGCCTTGTTGTAGGTGACCCCTTCGACCTCCAGAAGAAACGGCTGGTGCCCTCCTATGATCTGCCTTCAATGCTCATCCTGGCAGGAGCCATGGTTCATCCTTCGTATGATACACTGAAGAAACCTCCGTTCAGGTTTCATCATGCATGGGAGTGGAATGTACTAGATATAGACCACATCCACTATGCTGTAATGGATGTCTACCTTTGTCTCAATATCTACAAGGGTTGGATGAAGAGCAAGAGCCAAGTGTGCTGTTCAGGCAAAGATGTATCGGCCAAGGGGAAGAGGGACAAGGACGAAATCAAGGACGTGGATGAGGAGTCTGAGTAAGGTGGCAATGTCATTGCTCATGGTGTTTCTAATGCAGTGTCTACCGGATTAGTTGCTTAGTTTAATTTCATGTGTGCTTAGTTTTATTTGAGGGGTGTGTTGTGCTGAGCCCCAGCAGAACTATGTTATGTTTCTTCTCGTTATATTTTGTACATTTCATCTTTTAGTAGGTATAGTACTACCATTAGTTTCTTCACATTATATACGTACAATATATATGGCCAACATCATATAGGCAGCAATTTAGTTGTCAAAGAATTTTAGGGTGCTTAGTTTTGTCAAAGAATTCTAGGGTGCTTAGTTTTATTTGAGGGGTGTGTTGTGCTGGAGACCATTAACTTATCATTCAACGGGTTTGACGTGAAAATAACAATGTCTAATGGCATTTCTAATATACGCTGCCTCCCCCCATATTTTCTTTACACAGGCAACATAGAACTATATGAGTGCCCTATTAAATTTTGGAATTATTCCTGGTTCGTTTGGCCTTTTTTATACATTAATTGAGTTTCTGGTCATTTAATGTGCATAATTCAAATTTGAACTACAAGCACATGCTCCCGTGCACCAAAGATGATTGAAAAATCACATGTGTGTCCTCGAGTGAATTTCTAGGTCACATGCAAGAAATTGGAATGAAATTCAAACATCTGGGCATCGTGGCTCAGCCGAGAACATTGATAAGCTTGGTTTTAACATTCTTGTAAATCCAAAACACGCCTGAAAATCATGAAACTTGGCATGGCGTCATGTCATGGTACTACCATGCTGTGGTAAAAAAATTTGCAGAATAGGAACAAGTTTTGGTATAAGTTTCTTGCAAACCGGAGCTTCTCTCAAGAAGGCTCGTGGTTCTGAGAGGGAACGTGTCACCTTTATGTGCATAATTCAAATTTTAAATACAAGCACATGCTCTAGTGCACCAAAGCTGGTTGAAAAATCACATGTGTGTCCTCGGGTAAATTTCTATGTCCCATGCCAGAAACGGGAATGAAATTTTAACATCTAGGCGTTATGGCTCAGCTGGAAACATTGAGAAACTTGGTTTTTTAATTCCTGTAAATCCGAAATACGCATGAAAATCATGAAACTTGGCTTGGTGTCATGACATGGCACCAACATGATGTGGTAATTTTGCTGTCCGATTTGCGAAGGTGCACACATTAACAATCAACAAGGTCATTTTGGAACAAGTGCTGTCACGTTACAATCGGAAACACAAGTATTATTGAAACCGTGGGTGTTCTATTTACCATTTACGTGTCGCCACGCGCCCCCTTTTTTATTAGCCAGGAGGCGCCGTGCAGGGTAGCTATTTGAGTACGGGAGGCATGCGAGCCCTTTAACCTCCATCCGTCGTCTACCTCTCTGCCAAGGTCTCCATTAATGGCGCCCGAGCCTCTGTTTAATGGCGTTGCAGTGTCTCACTCGACTGAGATTTAAGAGAAAAAAATATGAAAAGAAAATTTTGCACGGATCTTGATGTAAGATCCGACGGACCTATATAGCATCTACTGTGAATTATAGCAGGACTAATGAATGTGCGGGCCACACACGGCACCAACACGACACAAGCTTCGTCTACCTGGTGCGCATGTAGTCGGGTGAGTTGTCCAAGTATAGACACAACCAGGCCCTCGTTGGTATCTGCGCCTCGACTTTGGCTGGTCATTGTGGTGACAGTGGCGGCTCATCTTGCAAAGGATAATAAAATGTTGCACGAGATTACCAACAGAACTTGACAGAGATTTTAGAAACTCCAATCACCATTTTGTGTAGTTCCACCAAAATTGAGAGATGTTGCACACATGAAATTTTAGTTGAACTGCACAAGACACTCATTCCAAAAGGTCAGAATAGCAACAACATGAAATGGATATCCCTATCTGCACAAAAAGATAGAAAGTAAACAATTGCTGGTCAATAAGAATATACGGAACATATACGAAATGAAAAGAAGCATATTAATTATGTTCATTGCAATCACGCAAGGACAGTAGAAATTTTAAAACATCAGCAATGCTTCATGTCACCAGAAGCATTACGATCAACAATGAGATTCCTCAAATATGGGATTACTTTAATGGTGGCATTGCTTGTTTACCAGATATAGTAAATCAACAGCAGCTAAAGAGTTGGTTTAATGGCATTGGACCGTGGGGACACCAGGACACTCAATAGCGTAAAGGAGCAACTTACTTATCATACTGGGGAAAACAGCAGGAGTGCCATTTGTAACATAGTTTAATTGCATCTTATCACTGGAGGCATTAGATTAACAATAACACTGGTTAGACATGTGTCTAAGGTAACAGTGTGATCGCTTCATTTTACATGTGCCCTTACATTAACAACAACAAAAGGTTGGTATAAGGACATGCGACAGTGGACGCATCAGCAACAATGTACCTACAAGGAGGCATAAAGTGGTGATGCCGAGTTTGTTCATGCTATGTGCGGGCAGCAAATCTAATCCTGGAGACCTTTTACTATGTGAGGGCAGCAAACCTAATCCTGGAGACGTTGTACTATGTGAGGGCAGCAAATCTAATCCCGGAGACCTTTTACTATGTGAGGGCAGCAAATCTAATCCAGGAGACCACTTACTATGTGAGGGAAGCAAATCTAATCCCGAGACCTTTTACTATGTGAGGGCACCAATTCTAATCCTGCAGACCTTTTACTATGTGAGGGCAACAAATCTAATCCTGGACATACTGTGTTGACTTGTCACCAGCCACCACTTTCTATCCTTCTTTCAACCAACAATAGATATGTTCCTTATCCAGTTTGTACTACGTTTTCCCATTATTTCCCTTTTCAACCAAGAGACCGGTTGGGTATCCGGTCTCTACTACTTTCACCATATTATTTCCTCTTTGAATCAAATCCTAGATTCATGCTACAACTTTCCCCCCTTTCTTCATTGTTTGAACAAAGCCCTAGATTCAAATGCATGAAGTAGCTTTACCTCTAATAATACTAAAAATTTAGGTGGCTATGGAAGAGCTGATGGGAGTAGACAAAGATGCACATGTAGACACATGGGGAGCTGGGGCAGTAGAGCAAGGCTGCTTTCGAAGAACTTATACCTGAGGGTCGTCGGGATGTCGATGGCGGCAGGCCGGAGCACAAGATTATGAAGATTTCCGCCTCCACGTCACCGTCAAGCGGCTAATCGGCCACCGATTTTTATCCCATCAAGCTTGGCATCAACTGAGTGGAGCAGTGGTGGCCTTCCTACGATCAGAGCGGTGGCGACCTACCATGTACTACTCTTCCTCGCTGCTGGTTGCGCCCTCGCACGCGCGCTGGCTTCGTGGTCGTGGCGGTGGAGGGAGGTCGAGGGGGGGAGCCGGCGATCTCCTTCGTCTGCTCCTATGAGAGTACGACAAAGAGAGCTTTGGAGCGCGCCCAGAGCGGAGCCACCGATGTCCTTCGTCTGCTCCTGCGACAGTACGTCCAAGAGAGCTTTGGAGTGCCCCGAGGCCATGGTTGGTGTTGTGCCAACAGAAGGAAGGGGCCGGAGGAGAATGAGTGTGGGTCTTTGGCCATGGCTGGTAGCAGGGGCTCAAGTTAATATAGCGGGCGAATGGCAATGAGCTGCGGCAGACGGATGGACGGCTGGCACTGGAGTAGGTTCGTCGACAGCCGTGGTGTCATTAACACCGAGCAGCCGCTTGTACTGGGATGCCGCGCGGGTAACTCTCTCTCGGCCGTTGCACTGCTGCAATGCTGGTGCCAGTGAGAGGTCGCGTCAGGCGTGAATGCGGATGCTGCTTCAGTGACTTAACCACAGGTGCGTTGTCTCACTGACATGTGGCCCAACGGGCATCAGGCCCGCATGTCAGTGACGCACTAACCGCATCTGTAGTTAATGCCGGTGAATGCGGCATTGACATCCTGTAGAGACGGTGATCAGACGAAAGGGGCTTCGGTAGGCCAGGACGGTCAGACGCTAGCGTGGTGGTAAAATGTTAACTCATGAATGACGAGCCTTTGAAGCGTATGCGGCACGTATTGACAACCAGGCGTCCATGCAAGTGCTCTTGTCGCCAGCTAGCATTCGACGACCACCATTAGACACCACACAACCATACATAACTTATGAATAATGCACGAATCGATCAGACACACACTCGTGTGAAGTGGCACTATGATCGGTTGCTCACGATAGTACATACTCCATACCATAGTACCCTCTCTAGCTAGGCTGTTTTATAAATTGTCGTTGTGATGGGCGATATACATGAGCAAGGCACCGAGTCACGAGTATGACTGTTGGAGGCAGGTGAATACAAGCTCGGTGTTCGCGGAGGCCTCTAGCAAACGTCTAAACAGTAATGTCACATATGCATAGTTTTGGTTTTTATTTATTTCTCCACTGACAGGTAGGCCCGCATAGATAGATAGACAAAGAACACGAGCTGATGAGGCGCATGCGGACTGTTTGACTGGACAACCAGACAAATATGAAGCTATACGCTAAGCAAGTGATCGTATAATCACCATATCTCGTATACAATGATCAAAGTGAGCTATCAATACAAGTTCAATGACCGCCAATGCATTTTACTCGGTAATAAATGACCAGGATTGAAGGGGAATCCAAATTTCCTTCGTCTCCTGTCCTTGTGCTCTTGACAAACCAATCCACTTTACGGTTGTCCAGCCACTCCACCCCAGAGCTGTCACAAAGCGTCGTTCATGCCACCGCGCCGCACACTAACTAGTAAGGAAGCGATGGCATCCCGCCGTGTTGAGTTCCTCCCCACCAACGACCGCACACAGAATGGTAGGCAAGCGGTGGCATCCCGTCATGCCGAGTTCATCGCCGCTCGCAACCTCACACCTATGTGGGCGGAATTTGAAGCTGCCAAGGCTGAATGGACGGTAGAGGAAGAGGCGGCCAAAGCCGCATAGAGGGAGCGGAAAAGTATGAAAGCAATCAAGAAAAGAGAGGCTCGCCGCCGCAAGAAAGAAGAGGACGCACGCACTGCTGCGGACAGGTCGGCGGGGATCCAAGCACGGTGGGGTGTCGCCGACAATGCCAGGAAGGAGAACGGCGTCGTCTGGCCAGCATTTGAGACGTAGTAGTACTAGTAATTAGTGTGTGTGTGTCTATGTCTCCCATACGTTTGTTTAATTAATTACGAGCATGTAACAGTCCTACTAGTTACAACTATAGTTTTTAGAGTAAATTACTAGTACATTAGCCTAGACTCAATGGAAAAATTCCTATCCTATGAATCAAATGGCATCTCTTTCTCTATAGGAATTGACATGCATGTCATCTCACTTCCTATGACTTTCGTATTCCTATAAAGTTCCTATCCTATGAACCAAAGGAGGCCTCTCGTGGAGTAACTACTGTAGCTAGCAGTACTGCTGGTACAATAGTTTTCTTCAAGAAGCGGAATTCAACAAAGTCATGACGGTTCCTTCATCCGAGCAACTTCACAGTGGGTAAGGTTAGGCCTGTGATTTGACGGCTCATTATTAATTATAGCGGTGCGACGACCGGGGTGACTCTCCCTTGGAGTTCTGCAGGCATGGCAAGTGGACCAGGATGGTCGACGTCCCACATGCTGACGAGCGGAAGTATTCTTTCCGATATCAAGGAGCAAGGAAACCGTGTGGTATAGTATCACTGGTGATTTATATTTATTTTTTATTTCAAATGAATCCTAGCATTTCAACTCTTACAACAAAGGAGTGCCAAACACACGGCACGTGCTGGATGTCGCACACGTCATCAAAAGAAGTGGGACATGAACAGTGTGGTAGAGCGTCTCCACTTCTGGGTCAGAGACCACACATAGTAGTACTACTGTACTAGTGGTATGAACGATACAAAGTGCGACCCGGAGAGAAAGACACGTCTAGCTGCAAGGTCTCGGGGCATACACGTAAACAAATATAAAACCTAATATGTGCCTCCAATTAATATAGTAGCAGTAGAGTACTTAGTCACATACTCCATAACATCACTGGGCATTGCACGTACAACATTTAGTGGTAGTAAGAGACAAATGCCTATATGCCATGCATGTTCATACTATTTGTGCCTTTCTACTTCACTTACTGCGCTACATTACACAGGTTCGCACGTCCACTCCTGGGTACATGTCCATCTCGTAGTTCCAGTCCCACATGTTCTTCATATAGATGGAACGATCCTTGCATGACACGTGCACTAGATGTGTCACGTGTTGGCAAAAGGATGAACAAAGCTCACGTAAAAAAATAGAGTGGAAGAACATAGATTCCCGACGACTGAGAAGGAGCAAGGAAATTCGGGGTGGAGCGTCAGCACTCATAATATTTTATATTATTCAGCGATATAAAATCAACCAATCACCTCCAAAGTGGACTGGAAGAGTACGAAACACGGCAGCCCAGTGTAGTTACATCATACTAGTACATGGCTAACCCACGCTATCACCATATTTCTTGGCTTCCGTGCGACACCTATCTCTAGTAATCCAGCAGCCCGTATCGCTCCTCCCTCCTCGTCTCTCTCAAAGTGCGGCGGGCTGGCATTTTTGCTGTCTATTGAGGTCGGTTAACTTATCACATGTTAGCGACATGCCAAGAGCATTCTAAAAAAAATTCCTTTCACGTTCCGTTTTAAAAAAATCCTTTCACGCACGAATTTGACTGTATGCTTTGTGCAACTTGCATGTCCTATATTGCTCCTGTTTGGATACTCTAAGTGTTCCTTTCATTCGAAGGATTTTCATAGGAATTTTGGAGGATTAGAATCCTTAGGAATTTTTCCTATATTGGTTGTTTGATTCATAGGATTGAATCCTATAGGATTTTTTCCTAAGGAATTTTTTGTACTACTTCCCATAGGATTTCTAGCATCCAGTCAAACCTCTTTGAAAGAATCCTTCGTTTTTCCTATGATGCAATCAAACAACCTAAACTCCTATAGGATTGAGATGAGCATGACATTTCAATCCTATGTTTTTCCTATGCCCATGTTTTTACAATCCTAGATGGCAGCCGAGTAGTCTTCGTGCATGTCTGCTGGAGTCTAGTCACATGCATGGACGAACTGATCTTCCGTGTCTTGCAGGGATTGTCCAGGTACCAACGTATGTACTACTTCTATTAACTTAGACGACTTGCGGGGCCAGGGAGTGTGCCTTTGGTCGGTTCTCAATTGCGGTCCCACATGTGTGTGCAAACGCAATATGACGTGCGTTCCATTCGGAGAGCAGCGTGCCAGACCGACCGACTGTCTGGGGTGCGACGCGAACGCGATGGGTGTGCTGTATACTCCATACATGTGTACCATCGTTTTCTTGAGGCTTTGCTCCATGGCACAATCCATGGATACAAAATTAGTATACTGTACTATTTAAAAGTCGAGAGCGGGGCTTTTCCTACGCGGTAGGCGGGGCAGTTCTTCCTGGTCGGTTCGACAGAGACGCGGGAAGATGAGGGAGTAGGCTGCTGCAAACGTAGGGCTGTGTGATTTGACAGTGAGTTACTGCTGGACAGGTGGGGCCTGGTGAATTGACTTGCCATTATCATTTTAACTGTGGCCCTATGACCGGCTTGAGTCTCCCGATTCCTGACCACCTCCATACAGGTGCCTCTCCCGATGCTCCACCATGTAGAGGCTGGCTCTTGCTTGAGAGCCCACTCCTCCACTTTTTCCTTGCCGCTTTCCCCCACATATGCAAAAATGCCATGTAAAGCGGGCTTATAGATCACTATTGTACTTGATCCTACAGGTGCTAAGCCTGCCACATAGGCATAAAGTCTGATGTGGCAACTTAATTAAGAAGAGACACACTAGTTTGGTGACCCCAGGAAGAAACGGTGATAAGCATGTGTACCTAGATGAAGCAAACTTAGCAACAAAAAACTAAGCACCTATGGATTTGGGACTTGACTTGCTAAGCCATTTAATACCCATAGCACCTCATCTAAGCACCATTTCATCGGAAGAGCTCACTACTTGGCAAATGCAATAAAGATAGAGAGAAGTAAACAAAAAATACTCTTATAGCCAACCTTATAGCTAACCTTGTTGTATGAGTGACTAAGTGATGGCTATGTATGACATGCCAACATCAGATAGCCTAACACACCGGGTTAAATCTCCAAGGGCGCGGTTGCGCGAGCGAGGCGATGGTCGTGGTAGGCGCGACCATGATACAGGCTGCTGGCAGCCCTTGAATCTGAGATCGAATAGTCGCATGCTAAGTTGCTGAAAATTTGCAGAATAACCCTCCAGGATAGGATATTCACCAATAGGTCTAGAATCACGCCATGCAACCATTCCATCTCAGATCCAAGGGTTCTCGGAAGCCTGTATCATGGGAAAATGGAAAGCTTCGTATCACCTGTAATGTTCCCGACGCTTGACATGACATCGAAAGCCATTTAATTGGGCGTCAAGTAGACATGACATCTAATTGGGCCCCCATAGTACTGTGCATGAATCCATTTATCCACCAGGCAAGCCACTACCCTGCCATTCGCACACGCCCCCCACTCGACATTTTTACAATCGATAAACCACTCCTAGTCGTCCCGTCCTTTCACATTCGGCAGTTCCACTAATCCTAACCCTCCTCCCAAATCTATGGCGTCCCAAATCTCCATGATCGGTAGTGAGTACAAGGTTAGAACCATCATCAGCGATGAGTTCGACGTCATCTACACCCGTTCTTCCGCAATGGTGAAAGAATGCCTTGCTTGCTCCAAACGCATGTTCGAAAACTCAAATGATGAGTGGATCACTTGGCTAGATGTTGAGTACATCACAGTCCTGGGAAGCGAGAAGAATCTAAAGGAGGCAGAGAAGAAGAATCCCGCCGTGATCCAGGTTTGCGTGCATGACTTATGCTTGGTCTACCACATATGCCATGCCGACGTTGAGTGCCAGGATTTGGAGAATTTCCTCAAGGACGGCCGAGTCAAATTCATCACTATAGACTTTAGGAATGAAAAGGAAATCTTGGGTCAGATAGGCCTTGTTGTAGGTGACCCCTTCGACCTCCAGAAGAAACGGCTGGTGCCTCCTATGATCTGCCTTCAATGCTCATCCTGGCAGGAGCCATGGTTCATCCTTCGTATGATACACTGAAGAAACCTCCGTTCAGGTTTCATCATGAATGGGAGTGGAATGTACTAGATATAGACCACATCCACTACGCTGTAATGGATGTCTACCTTTGTTTCAATATCTACAAGGGTTGGATGAAGAGCAAGAGCCAAGTGTGCTGTTCAGGAAAAGATGTATCGGCCGAGGGGAAGAGGGACAAGGACGAAGTCGAGGACGTGGATGAGGAGTCTGAGTAAGGTGGCAATGTCATTGCTCATGGTGTTTCTAATGCAGTGTCTACCGGATTAGTTGCTTAGTTTAATTTCATGTGTGCTTAGTTTTGTTTGAGGGGTGTGTTGTGCTGAGCCCCAGTAGAACTATGTTATGTTTCTTCTCGTTATATTTTGTACATTTCATCTTTTAGTAGGTATAGTACTACCACTAGTTTCTTCACATTATATACGTACAATATATATGGCCAACATCATATAGGCAGCAATTTAGTTGTCAAAGAATTTTAGGGTGCTTAGTTTTGTCAAAGAATTCCAGGGTGCTTAGTTTTATTTGAGGGGTGTGTTGTGCTGGAGACCATTAACTTATCATTCAACGGTTTTGACGTGAAAATAACAATGTCTAATGGCATTTCTAATATACGCTGCCTCCCCCCATATTTTCTTTACACAGGCAACATAGAACTATATGAGTGCCCTATTAAATTTTGGAATTATTCCTGGTTCGTTTGGCCTTTTTTATACATTAATTGAGTTTCTGGTCATTTAATGTGCATAATTCAAATTTGAACTACAAGCACATGCTCCCGTGCACCAAAGATGATTGAAAAATCACATGTGTGTCCTCGAGTGAATTTCTAGGTCACATGCAAGAAATTGGAATGAAATTCAAACATCTGGGCATCGTGGCTCAGCCGAGAACATTGATAAGCTTGGTTTTAACATTTTTGTAAATCCAAAACACGCCTGAGAATCATGAAACTTGGCATGGCGTCATGTCATGGTACTACCATGCTGTGGTAAAAAAATTTGCAGAATAGGAACAAGTTTTGGTATAAGTTTCTTGCAAACCGTAGCTTCTCTCAAGATGGTTCGTGGTTCTGAGAGGGAACGTGTCACCTTTATGTGCATAATTCAAATTTTAAATACAAGCACATGCTCTAGTGCACCAAAGCTGGTTGAAAAATCACATGTGTGTCCTCGGGTAAATTTCTATGTCCCATGCCAGAAACGGGAATGAAATTTTAACATCTAGGCGTTATGGCTCAGCTGGAAACATTGAGAAACTTGGTTTTTTAATTCCTGTAAATCCGAAATACGCATGAAAATCATGAAACTTGGCTTGGTGTCATGACATGGCACCAACATGATGTGGTAATTTTGCTGTTCGATTTGCGAAGGTGCACACATTAACAATCAACAAGGTCATTTTGGAACAAGTGCTGTCACGTTACAATCAGAAACACAAGTATTATTGAAACCATGGGTGTTCTATTTACCATTTACGTGTCGCCACGCGTCCCCTTTTTTATTAGCCAGGAGGCGCCGTGCAGGGTAGCTATTTGAGTATGGGAGGCATGCGAGCCCTTTAACCTCCATCCGTCGTCTACCTCTCTGCCAAGGTCTCCATTAATGGCGCCCGAGCCTCTGTTTAATGGCGTTGCAGTGTCTCACTCGACTGAGATTTAAGAGAAAAAATATGAAAAGAAAATTTTGCACGGATCTTGATGTAAGATTCGACGGACCTATATAGCATCTACTGTGAATTATAGCAGGACTAATGAATGTGCGGGCCACACACGACACCAACACGACACAAGCTTCGTCTACCTGGTGCGCATGCAGTCGGGTGAGTTGTCCAAGTATAGACACAACCAGGCCCTCGTTGGTATCCGCGCATCGACTTTGGCTGGTCATAGTGGAGAGTAGCATAGTCTATTTACTAGTCTATGTTACTAGTACCTTCATAGTGGGTAGTGTCATATAGTATATGCATAATTTGGCGACGAGCGCTCTCTATATGTACCACCTTTTTTATTTAATTACGTCTTGTTAGTTTTGCTCCATTGCGCAATCCATCGATACTACTACTACTATACAAATGTATACATTTTTTAAAAGGCTAGAGGGCGGGGCAGTGTAGCTTGGTCCTTTTCACGTGAGGCGAGGGCCTTTGTGATTTGATGGCTCATTACTGCTAGAAGGCGGGGCCTTGTGATTTGACTGCTCATATAAATGTGCCAACGACCCGAGGAGGAGCAAAGAACCGTGCGGTATACTCAAGTTTTCCACTAGAGTACGACGTAGGAGCACGAAACACGGCAGCCCAGTGCCATATCCTCTACTCTCTACTCTTATTATATATTACTAGCAAGAGGCATTGTTCTATTGGCGATAAAGAATGATCTAATTTGCTAGTCATCTCATTTTTAGCATTGTTATATTCATGCCTCGCAGAGAAGGTGACACGTGCGGCGAAACAACCGAAGTAAAACAAGAAACACCGGAGCAAAATAAGAAGGAGGATTATCACACCAAAAAAAGAAGGAAGACGCACACACAAGTCTGGGGTGCTGCTCTCACTACATGAAGGGTTCCTGGTCGCTGAGTCGTAACTCCTTCTTCATCGCATCTGCGACCTCCATCTCCTTGCGCGTGTCCTCCGCCATCTTCATCATTGTGTCCATGATGCGGGATTTCTCGACGTGAGCCTTCATCATCTATTCCATGGCTGCATTACGTACGTTGACAGCAGCTAGGTGCTCGGTGCAGAGCTTCGCCAACTCCTCCTTCTGTTCCATGACGAGGGCCTGCAACATCTTTATCGAGGAACTACTATTCTCATGGAGCTTCTTCCAGCCAGTGTTCTCCTCCTTTAGCAGGTCGAGCTCGTGGTAGAGCTTCGCGCTGTCCTCCTGAAGTTGCAGGATTTCGCCGGTCGCCTTCTTCTTCGAGGCAATGCTCTTCTTCAGCAGCATCACTAAGCCGGCGTTCAACTCCCCCTGCTCATTGAGCTCAGCGGGCATGTCGTCGAGGCTCTCTTTTAGAAGCTCCACCAAGCCATGGATGAACTCCTTCTACTTATTGAGGTGCTTATTGAGCTGATCGGGCATGCCGTCGAGGGATAACGACTCCAGCGCCGCCCGCTCGGCATGTTCGCCTCCGTGTCTAGGGCGCTCTTGGGAGCCATCGCCTGCCCGTGAGAGATCTTTTGAGGTCTCTGCGTGTCGTCGAGCCCTCTCTTTTTTTCCGCGGCATTGGTTGCCGCACCCTTGTTACGAGTAGTTCTCGACCTAGAGCTCTGCACACCGGCCATGGCAAGGATGGACGAAGAAGCAGGACTTATGAGGAAGGTAGAGTAATTTTCGGCTAGGTAGTTCCCCTTTTTATAACCTATGTACTCGCACAAGTACTAAAACCTACATAGTGGGAACACCTTTAGGTTTGGTACATACTGGTAGGCGTGAGCAGGCTTGCACTTAATTGTAGCACTAGTACTTTCGAATGTGATGGGAACAAGGTAAAGATTAATTGATGGTTTTTGGTTTCGAGGCCCGAAACGGCTCCCTATGAGTTTAGTGGAACATAAATTTCAAGTAGACTACACAGCTCAGATGCGTAAATATTATGTTACTCTGAAAAATTGGTACAAAATGCGAAGGAGACCAATGGAAGTAGTACTAGCAACCCATGATTTAACTACTCGCATCCGCGCAGTGGAGTAGTAATGTCTATCTTTCGCCCTCACGTCCACTCAATTTTCATGCACTATATTAATTAACCATCAATGAAGTGAAGGACTTTACACGCGTCAAATTATCACATGGGGTGGATCTTGGTACAAAATTGCGTCAGCCCATGTACCCGCTTGTGCGTGCGAGAGAATGAGTGTGTGCGTTGCACGCGTGCACATCTTCGCTTCGTGCATGTACCGCCAGTGCGACTCAGGGAGGACGAGTACATTCTTCTGGAACTAGCAGCACGTCACTGTGATCAATCCACACAAGGATGTCGCGACAACACCTCCACATGTGCCACGTGCCCACGTGGCTTCATGAACTATAAGAGAGACACTGTGTAGCGTGCCATTGTATTTGCACATACTCGAAGTACTAGTAAGGTACACGTACATTGCATGCGTCAGATTTTGCAACCAAATTACGAATAAATACCACATTGTAGCATGTAAGCTATGAGTCATATATGCCTGATGTAGATGTTCGTTTAATTTTTATAGTTCATCTCATTCAAAATCAATTAGTTTTTATAAAAAACCTAGGGCCTCTTTGATTCGTAGGATTTCCAAAAGGCGGGAATAGGAAGAACATGGAATTAGAGTGGAATGTCGTCTTGAATCCTACAGGATGGTACGAGTGTTTGATTGTGCATAGACAAAACGCAGAATTCTTTCAAAGAGGTTTGAGTGGATGGGATGTTTCCTATGAAATTTAGTGCAAATGCATCATATGGAAAAATTCCTATCGTTTGCAATGTACGAATCAAACAACCAAGATAGGAAAAATTCCTAAGAATTAGAATTGAATCAAAGAAGCCCTTAATCTATTTTATGATTCATGGAATTGTACATTGTAAAGCATAAAGTACAAACAATGAATGGAAATTCAACTAGAAAAAAAGTTTGGGCAGTTACGATACGGAAGATTCTAGTACAAAGGAGAACCATTGTTGTTTTGAGATTTGTGCATTATGCTTAAGTTCAACCATGGAGTCTGCTAGATTGTACATGTGGCAAAATCCGGTGGGGGGCTAGAAGATGGTGCGAGGGCGAGGGGCCGAGTGGAGGGAGACTATGAAGGAGTGCACAACTGCGAGATCGATATTTAGAGAGAGGGAGCGAGAACGTGCACTGTTGCACGCAGTGCCGGAGCCATGAAAAATGTCCCATGAGCTAGGGGGCAAGCATTGCTAATTCTTTACGAGGAGGGCCAATTCATCAACTTAAACAATTTTTACTAGCAATTGTCTAATGATCACATTCATATTATCCTCGATATATAGTGATGTTAGGGAGGGGGCAGGGCCCTTGCTGCCCCCTATCTTGGCCATTGTGTGCGCGTCTGAGAGATGAAGCGAAAGGCATGGATGATGAGAGGGGGCGTTGGATATATAATTAATGTGGGTGTATTAGCTATATATGTAATCCTATATAGAGAGGTATAGATTCATCGATGTGGGTGTGGGAAAGAGGGTGAGACCTCACTACATATATAGATTGATCGGTTTATGTGGAAAATTATGAAAGACCTGGCTATATATACACACACACATAGAGGAACATCGTTCGTTGCAGATGCACGTCAGAGATAAAGAATGCCCGATATGATGGAGAGGGGGATGTGTGTGTGTGTGCCTTCATGGGAGACCGACTTGAAGAAAAAGATTGCACGTGTGCGATGGATAATGCCAACTGCTAGTGTGTGTGCATGCATGCACGAGGGAAAGTTAGTGGTAAAATTTGTCAGCGTTCTGGGAACGGGGGTCCCCAGACTTGCCTGCCTGTGGCCTGCGGCATGGCTCAAGTGGGGGCCCAGCGCGGCTCATCTTCAACAACTCAAGCTCAAGACCCTCGCGAGTGGCCAAGCCTCGCGGGGCGGATGACCGGAAGCTTCCTCAAAGGCAGCCTCATCAGGCAGGCTCGCGAGGAGGCGAAGAGATCAAGGCAGGGGTACCTCGCGAGGAGCCCGTGACGCAAGCCATGACGATCGAGACCAGGCGGGCGCCAGGCGGGCGCTGGCCTGCGCAGTGTCCTTGTTTCCCCTTTGGTGCAAAGGGGGAAAGCATAGGCCAAGGCACCGAGCAAAGGTTACCATTCCGGTGCAACAAGACCAATACCAGTAGAGCGGCAGGACGAAGGTCACCATGGAGCCCAAGACGGCGTCATCGCCAGAGCTTTTGGTAGCCAAAGACCACCTTTGGTCAGGATAACTTGTACTATATGTTCCCCTTCAAAATGGCCAATTGTTGGTGCCCTTCTCGCTCAATTATTTGGGGAGAGGCCCAGGGCCTCTATAAATAGATCTAGCCACCATAGAGTAGGGGGATGGGGACAATGATCTAGAGAGATGGTGAGAGATCTGTTAGAACCCTAGCATAGAGAGAGAGAGAGAGGCGACTAAACTCACCCTAGCAGTTCGTCGCACCAGCTCAAGAACACCTGAGGCAATCCACCACAGCACACACTGGAGTAGGGTATTACACCACAACAGTGGCCCGAACCAGTATAAACCTCGTGTCCCTTATGTTGTTCGGTGTTTCCAGCTTAGATCATGCAAGGAGATCGGACGTAGATTGGTACGGGAGGGATCTCCGCGCGCACCCCAGTGTTCGAACCTCAAGGGTCTGCCGAAACCCAAAATCCGACATTTGGCGCGGCAGGTAGGGGTGCGCCGGAATCTTTCTTCCACTGTTCGCGTGTGATCTTCCATCGTGTCCATGGCTGATGCTCATCGGGCTCGCGCTGAGCGCTGGGATGCTCTCGCCACCCGCGTCGCCCAAACGGCGCCCGTCGGCGGACGACCTCGTTGTTCCCCGTCGCCTGCCGCCAATGCCGCCACCGCCCCGGCGGGGAATGAGCAGCAGGCCTCGTCCCAGCATCCTTCAGTACGGCGGGAGGGCCGCACCGTCACACCGTCGCTGACTCTAGCTGCTTCGTCGTCCCATGCCCGTCGCGCGCCCACGGACGTGCACGCCACGCTGCTCCTGGCAAGAGAACTCTTGCACTACCGCCCCGTCGACGACCTCTACGAAGACTGGCTCGCCCGCATCACCGAGCTCGTCAACGCCGCAGGGGGCTCCCCCTTGCTGTCCTTCTCGCTGCTCGCCCTTCATTCCGCGCGGGAGGCGAGGCTCAAGAGGTGCCTCCAATGCCTCCTTCCCAAGGAGGCGCCCTGGCTCCAAGGCGTGCAGCCCCAGGGCGAGACCCTCCGCGCCCGGCGCCTGCGCAGCAAGAAAGGAGCTGCCAAGAGATCCCTCATCCCCAAGAAGTCGCTCGCGCGCTCCTGGTGCCGGCGCGCCAAGATCGCATCCCTGCACCTCCACGCCAAGACCCCACGCTGCTCCAAGTGGCAGCGTGCGATAATCCCCAGGAGCAAGCCAAGTACCAGCAAAATGCACCGGTGGCCACAGCAGGCTGCCGTGCCCTCACCCTCGAGCTACGCGGCGTTGCATGGCCAAGCAAGTTCAAGCCTGACCTGCCCCCTCGCTACAATGGCAGGGCGGACCCTGTGGAGTTCCTGCAACTCTACGAGCTATGCATCGAATCTGCCAACGGAGACGAGAGGGTCATGGCGAACTGGTTCCCCATGGCGCTCAAGGATGGGGCCCGCACCTGGCTGCTGAACCTAGCTCCTGGCACAATCTCCTCCTAGGACGAGATGCGCACTCGCTTCATTGCCAACTTCTAGGGCACTCGCGACCGGCCCCCGGCCGTGAGCGATCTGTGATGCATCAAGCAGCAGCAAGGGGAAACCCTGCAGAAATACATCCAGCGCTTCAACAACGCTCGCCTCAAGATCCCCAAGGTGACTGAAGAAGCCATCATCTCGGCCTTCTCCGATGGCGTACGCGACATCAAGATGAAGGAGGATCTAGCAATCCATGAAGACATGTGAACATCCTTGGAGTTGTTCAACTTGGTGACCAAGTGCACCAGGGCTGAGGAAGGGCGCCTTTCCCTTCTCGAACTCCCAGCTGCTGACCCAGAAGAGAAGAAGCCCAAGCCCAAGGACGTGAAGCACAAGGGGGCTACCGTGCTTGTAGCGGAGCCAGATACCAAGCAAGGCAGGGATCAGCCTAAGTCATCCAAGGGCAGCCGGTACTGCGTGTACCACGACCTCCACACCCACAACACCAACAAATGTCAAGAGCTCAGGGCCGTGAGAGATGGACGTGTCGGCCGACGCCCCAAGCGCAACAACAGGGGCTATGGCTGAGGAGGAGGAAGAGGTGGCGGATGATGGGAAGACCGTGGCCCTCGCCAAGGGTGGCGTGACCGACCTCTTGAGGATCACTGGTAGGACCAGCCTCGCGAGGGAGGCTGGAGAGATCAGCCTTGTGAGGATTGCCCGCACGGCAACGTAGGCCTTCCTCCTCTGCCGCCACCTCCAAGGAGGGACGAAGACCAACATCAAGACGAGGGGGATGGGGGCTTCCAGGAGCCGCGCGCAATCGCTTGCATCTTGGGTAGCGCGTAGGCCCCAGCCTCACAGCGCATCTTCAAGCAGTTTGCTCGCGAGGTGAATGCAGTCCTCCCCAAGCTTGAGGCCATGCGCCCTCTCAGGTGGTCCGCGTGCGCTATCACATTCAGCTCAGC
The DNA here is from genome assembly GCF_002162155.2 of Triticum dicoccoides. NCBI lineage: Eukaryota > Viridiplantae > Streptophyta > Magnoliopsida > Poales > Poaceae > Triticum > Triticum dicoccoides. The sequence goes on along the minus strand of NC_041382.1, from coordinate 271,073,710 downwards.
GGATCAGCTCAAGTGCGCGGCAACGGCCGGAGTCCTCCCGATGCTTTGCTCCCTAGTCATCAGCAACGTGCAGGTCACCATGACCCTCATTGACGCAGGAGCAGGACTCAACATCATGTCCGTTGAGACGTTTGACAATCCCCAAGTACCGTACGATCAGCTTGACCCAACCAAGCCCTTCTCAGGAGTAACTGATGGTTCCACTGTTCTGATAGGGCAGGTTCGCCTTCCAGTCACCTTTGGGCAGCGCAACAAGTACTGCACCGAGCTCATCAACTTCGACATCGTCCGCATCTGTCTGCCATACAACGCCATCCTCGGGTTCCCAGCCCTGGCCAAGTTCATGGCAGTGACTCACCATGGATACAATGTCCTCAAGATGCCAGGAAGCAGTGGATTCATCACCATACCTTGTGAAGAAAGGGACACAGTGTGTTCACTTGAGCGCGTGTTCCAAGCCGCAGCAATCGAAGACCCGGACCACAGGAACGGAAGACTTCCTGAGGTGACCCCCAAGAAGAAGAAGGTTTCGCCTGGCCCAAGCCATCAGGAGGCAAGCCCCTCCGAAGGTGTTGCGTTAGCATCTGCGCCCAATCAGGGAGCGCCACCCTCTCTCGCATAGGAAGGCGCGCCCGGCGCCCCCCTCAGGCAGGGCTCGGGGGCTCTTTCTTGGAGAGCCACCGACTTTGCCAAGGTCGCGAGGGAGGCGCTTGGGCACCACTTGGAGGGGTGCTTCCAGGCACGTTTCCCTCAGGAAGGTACAAGGCTAGGAAGACCAAACCCTCAGGAGTTCATCGCAAGCAACACCCAGGAGCTACAGGAGTCGAGGGTCATGCGCGGCAGCCGCCGCTTGCCCGCCATGGCCCCACATCCAGGCGAGGATGGTGGGATGCGCGTCTGCATCAATGTACCAGGGTTTAACCAAGCCGCATTTCAGGAGCGCCTCTGCCTTCGCGTGTGGGGCGATACGAGGGCCCACCTCACAGCTACGTTCGCATGCCTTTCGGCCTGCCGAATGCGGTCGTCGCTCATCAGCGCCTGCATTCTGGAGGCTCAGGAGGTCAGGCACGGCGCGGTCCTGGCGGAGATGGAGATGGCCTTCGGAGACCCACCTGTGCCCCCGAAGCCTCCCGAGGCTCCTAGGCCTAGGGGCTCATGAGGGTCGACGTCTTCATCGCGCATCGCCCGCTTCTTCAACATCACTCCATCTTCAACGGCACCAGGTGACATCTTTCTAAGTTGTGCTTTTGGCTGGGAGCGCCCACAGGGCCGCATCATTCACAGGTCACATGGGTCCGTCCCGGCGGCGTGTATCCGTTTTTCTTATGCTCTTTACTTACCTTGTTGGGGGTGCCCCTCGGGCTACATCATCCCCGAGCCGCTCGGGCCTGGCCCAGCGGCGTTTGCTCTTCTCGCGTCTACATAAAATGAATTTGCTCTTTTGCGCTTAATTGTCACCTACTGCTTATCGCAGACTTCTCCGCTTTCATGCAAAGCTCTTGCACGTTAAAAGGGGGGTACCTGAGCGTCGCGACTCACGGGCTCCTACTGGTTCTCCAGCCCTCACCCCCTTGCCTTGACCCACGGCATCGCGACCTGTCATACTAGCGGTGGCTGAGCTCGCTCGAGGGCCGGGACCTGAGGACGTAGAGCATTTGCATTCTAACCACCCTGCAAGAACACAACATTGATAAAGGCCCAGAGCCAGGCGCAACCCGCCTCAAGGTAGGGCCTCGTGAGTCCTGCGCTGGTGATAAACAACTGAGGGCGGCCCACGACCGTACCAACCTCAGGGAGCCCAGAGCACAGTGTTCGGCACCATCGCAACGCCTCCCCTCGGGAGCGCCGCGCGAGGGGGCTGGACATGGGGGCTACGCCCGGGCCTCGCCCGAGCGCACGCCACCCAGCCAGGTCCCTCGGACCTGGTCGTCATGCGCCCCTCCCCGAGTGGAGCAAAGGTATGGAAAACTATTTGAACGTCAAGGGGGACTCCTGAGCATCGCGACTCAGGAGCCTAACTTGCCCCGTAGCCCCTCCCTCCTTAGTCTTGTCCTGGTTTCCGGTCGGGGATAATGCTGGGTGAGGTACGCACGGGGCCGGGCCCTGCCGACGCAGAACGATCAATCCACTCCTCGTTTCCCCCTTTCCTACTTCTTGCTTGTGCGTCAAGGGAGACTCCTAAGCATCGTGACTCAGGAGCCTAACTTGCCACATAGCCCCTCACTCCTTAGTCCCGTCCTGGTTTCCGGTCGGGGCTAACGCTGGGTGAGGTATGCGCGGGGACGGGCCCTGCCAACATAGAGCGCGAGCAAGTAGGGAAGAAAAACACAAATTCCAGGAAATGCAAAGCAAATATTACAAGCCAAAGATTGTTTCACAACGCCAAACACAAGTTTAAACGCCTCCGCGAGGCATGGTGCATGTTGCAGGAACAAAAGCAGGACAAAAGCCGCGAAGGGATCACTCTACAGTGGCGCCGCTTCCTGGGGCCGTGGAGCTAGCGGCACCGCGCCCGGGCAAGATGCTGAAGGCGCGGAACCTCCCCAGCAAAGCTTCGGCTCGGCCTTTCACGGCAACGGCGGCTAGGTCGCCACTCACGGGCTCCAGCAGGCTGTCGAGGTCGACGTTGGGGTCGCGCAGGTAGACATGGCTGAGGACACGCGTCAGCGCTGCCGAAGACAGGTCATGCGCCTCGGCCTTGGCCGTGGGGCCAAGGCCGTCCACGACATCTTCAAGCGCACGAACTAGGAAGGGAAGCAGCTTTGTGGGGCCGTCCTCCACACCGGCCAGCGGCTCCTCCAAGCCGCTCTCGTAAAGCGTCTTCAGCGCGGCGCGAGCCCTCTCCTCCATCTTCGCGAAGGCCACCCGATCCTCTGCCAGGACCTTCGCCTTGGCGTCTAGCTTGGTCCTCTCTGCCTTCAGCGACCGCTCCAGCGTCTCCAACAGGCTGTGGCGGTCATCAAGCTTGACGTCCCGGTCCTTGATGGCAGCCTCCCAAGCCTTCATCTCCTCCTCTTTCTCCTGGCGTCGGTGGACCTCCTTGGCGAGCTCGTCGCACAGGCCTTGCAGCTCGGTCTCCAGCGCCTTGCAGCGAGCCTGCTTCTCCCCATCAGAGGCCGCCACAGCCTAGCTCAGCACCGCTCGGACGGAGGCAACGGAACGGGCCCAGCCAGAAGCCAGCTCCTGGCGCCCGACCACTAGGCGAGGGTCCGTGCTCAGAAGATCCTCCCACAGCTGGCTCAGTTCGCTCACGACCTGGTCGAGGACGGCGGCAGAGGAAACAGTAGAAGCGGGAACCGGCGAAGCGGGCGAAGAAGACGGCAACATGATCACGGCTTGGCAGGAAGGAACCCCCTGGGCCTTGGCTGCCCCGGCTGCAGCATCGAGCACAGTCGACTCCACGGTCAGCGGGGCCACGGGGGCTGGGGAGGCGCGAGCCGTGCCGTCTTTCCCCTCAGTGGACGAAGGCACCGCCCCGGCAGATGGACTCGCCCCAAGCAGGTCCGCAAAAGCCCCTCTCAACCTCTTCGCCATAGGCGCCGGCCAGACAAGAGAATATGGATGTCAAGCCTCGATGGCAGAAACCAAGCAAAGTGGGAATCAAGCACTTACTGTTCGTCGCTCACGGACCCAAGCAACATCCGGCCGAACTTGAAGCCCGAGAGCCTGCAGCTTGGGTCAGCCTCGGGAGGCCCCGAAGCAGAAGCCACGTCGGGAGGGCTGGGGCTGGCTTCAGACCACCCAGGGATCAGAGCTTTCCCTGGGGGAACCAGCCCCGACCTGCCCTTCCTTGTGACCAAGGGAGAGTCCTCCCCTCCACGCCCGGTGCCGGCATCGTCGTCATCCGTCAGGGAGCAGAGGGCCCGAGACCTAAGCCGAGGGAAGGACTCCCCTGACTCCTCGCCAGTCGCCTCGAAGACAGACTCTTCCACCTCCGCCTCTTATTCCTCCTCACTCCCGCTGCAGCTGCCGGAGGACACGTCCACCATCGCCAGCGCCGCAAGATCCTCGGGAGCTACCGCGGGCACCAGCCCCTCACCGTTGAAGGTGGGCATGGCGTTCACCACCTGCTCCTAGTCGTCGCGAAGGAACAGGGGGACGGGGGCGCCCACCGGCTTCGCCATGTCTCCCCTAACCAAGGACTGGAGGACCGCGACCAGATTCTCATTGGTCAGGGCCTCAGAGCTTAGGCGCAAGGCGGCATCCACTTCCCCAAGCCTCCACAACGGAAGCGAGTGCTCCTGGAGTGGAGCCACCCGGTGCTCCAGGAACACCCTCAGGAGCGAGGCCCCGGTCAGCTTCGCCGCCCCAAGTTGCTTGGCCTCAGGACCACGTTCATCCTCTTCAGCACCGCCTTCGCACGGGGGTCGATGAGTTCCGCGCGGGACCACGCGTCGACGGCCTTGGGCTGCCCCATAGGAAGCACTAGACGGGGTTGGAGGCGCCCGACATCCACCATGACCCACTTGCTCCGGAAGCCTTCGATCCTCTTCCCAGGCTTCAAGATAGCATTGGAATTGGAGTACGTGATGAAGCTCGCACATGCGGAGACACGGACACCAGAAACCCGGAAGGAAAAATAGTGATGCAACAAGGCCACCGAGGGCTTTACCCCGACGTGAGCCTCACAGTAGTAAGCAAAATTCGCCAAGAGAAGAACGAAGTTGGGGTGGAGGTGCAGAGCCTGCAAGTTGTATTGGCAAAGAATAGCAAAGAAGACCTCAGAGAAAGGAGGCACCAGACCGGCAACAATGGCACTCACAAAGAGCGGATAGAAGGTGCTCCCCTTGGCTTCAGGCTGGTCGAAGCCGGCCTTGAGCACAGTCGCCCCCTTGCTGCCTTGTGCCACCATCATCAGGCGCGTAAGGGAGAGGTTCTTCTCCGACAGGTTCGCGGAATCCGGGGCCGGCGAGTACCAGGCCTCGGTCGGGGACTTGCGAGGTGCCATGGCGTGCCGGATGAGAAGGATTGAGACAGATCTGGAGGATTTCGGAAGCAATAAGGAGGAGAGTGAGAAAGGGGATCTAGGGCGAGGCGAACGAGAACAAAGCAAGTAAGTCTGGCCTGGGCACCTCCTTTGTCAGATGGACGATTGCCGAGGCGTCGTAGGGAAGTGCATACGCCCACGTCGAATCAGTCGCCACGCTGCGCCCAAGGCCGCAGGCTGTTAGGGCCCGCGGCGCTTTGCGCTTGCCCCTTCGCTTCCCTGCTAGGCCAAGCCCGGGCGCGCCTTGTGCCCGGGGCTACTGTCAGTGTTCTGGGAACGGGGGTCCCCAGACTTGCCTGCCTGCGGCCTACGGCGTGGCTCAAGTGGGGGCCCAGCATGGCCCGTCTTCATCAACTCAAGATCAAGACCCTCGCGAGGGGCCAAGCCTCGCGGGGAGGATGACCGGAAGCTTCCTCAAAGGCAGCCTCATCAGGCACGCTCGCGAGGAGGCGGAGAGATCAAGGCAGGGATACCTCGCGAGGAGCCCGTGACGCAAGCCATAACGATCGAGACCAGGCGGGCGCCAGGCGGGCGCCGGCCTGCGCAGTGTCCTTGTCTCACCTTTGGTGCAAAGGGGGCAAGCACAGGCCAAGGCACCGGGCAAAGGTTACCATTCCGGTGCAACAAGACCAAGACCAGCAGAGCGTTAGGACGGAGGTCACTGTGGAGCCCAAGACGGTGTCATCACCAGAGCTTTTGGCAGCCGAAGACCAACTTTGGTCAGGATAACTTGTACTATATGTTCCCCTTTAAAATTGACAATTGTTGGCGCCCTTCCCGCTCAATTATTTGGGGAGAGGCCCAGGGCCTCTATAAATAGAGCTGGCCACCACAGAGTAGGGGGGTGGGGAGAATGATCTAGAGAGAGGGCGAGAGATCTAGTAGAACCCTAGCAGAGAGAGAGATATGCGACTGAACTCACCCTAGCAGTTCGTCGCACCAGCTCAAGAACACCTCTCACGAGGCTGTTCTTCCCTTGTACTGTTCATCATCAGCCCCTGAGGCAATCCACCACACCACACACTGGAGTAGGGTATTACACCACAACGGTGGCCCGAACTAGTATAAACCTCATGTCCCTTGTGTTGTTCGTTGTTTCCAGCTTAGATCACGCGAGGAGATCGGACGTAGATCGGTAGGGGAGAGATCTCCGCGCGCATCCCAGTGTTTGAACCTCAAGGGTCTGCCGGAACCCGAAATCCGACACAATTATAAAGAAGATGAATGTTTGGGTGTAAAAGACTAGGTGAGGTCAGAATCAATGTAAAGTTGAATTTAAATATTTGAATAAGAGATCATGATGTTTTAGACCCACGCATGCATGAATATAACGGAGATCTGCGCGGTGTTGTTTGGAAACGAGCATGTTGCAATGTATACACATTGAACAAGGTCAGATTGGTTTGAATTTGAGATACTCATGGCAGACGTCATTTGGCCACATTGCATCTGTGCAAGGACAAACTATCCTAATTGGAGACGACGGGTGGCTTTCGCATCACATATCTATATCTATACCCCTATATATATATATATATATTATATTTTATGTTTTTTTATATAGTGTGCAGATAACTTTAACTTGGAAAGATGGTCATTGGATGAGGCCAATCCGATGGTGCTGAGCTGGCAAATTTGAGCACTACTGGCCTTTGGATATCATCTAGATTCCACCAGATTTTGCCACATGTACAATCTAGAAGACTCTATGGTTGAACTTAAGCATAATGCACAAACCTAAAAACACAAGCACTTCGTCTTTGTTTTACAATCTTCCGTATCATAATTGCCCAAATGTTTTTCTACATGATTTGTTTATACTTTATGCCTTACAACGCACAATTCCATGAATCTTAAAATAGATTAGCTTTCTTATAAAAGCTAGATGATTTTGAATGAAATGAACTATAAGAATTAAATGAACATCTACATGATGCATATATGACTCAAAGTTTACATACTATAATGTGGTATTTGTTCATAATTTGGTTGCCAAATCTCATGTGTGTAATGCACACGTCCTTACTAGTCTAAGTGGTGTCTATTGTGCATGTTAAACACATTGTACGTAGTATATCATACTAGTCTAAATTCTCTTTTTTGGGTACATGTTAAGTTTGTTCTCCCGAAATTTCAAGACGCGCCTTCTTATGCCGAAATTTCAAGCTAGCGTCTCTGTCTATCGTGCTGCGAAACTCCCGCCTCTTCAGTCCACGCCTTGTTAGCCCGAAATATTTAAGATATATCTTTGTCTCGTTGTGCTCCGATAACTCCCTCCATTTCAACCCGCGCCTTGCTATTCCAAAATTACAACGCGCGTGAAAACTCCCACCTCATGTGAAATCCCGACACACGAAATGCCAGTGATACCTCTGAATCGAAAGAACCGCCTCAAATCGGTGAGGGTACTTTCATAACTTACCCCACATTTCGGACAAGCGCGTCCCTAAGCCATGGTTCCTCACTCCCATCACATCCGCTCACCCATTCGTACACCGAGGCCGAGAAAACCCGCGAAGCCCCACACCCTCCTCCGTCCGCCACCCTGCCGGAGCCTCTTCCCCGACGACAATGTCCACATCAACACCTCAACGTCCCTCATCCACCGTACCATATAAGTTTCCGTCGTCAATTTGGTCGTCCTACCGGTTCAGCAACCTCGTCCTCCACCTCCAAGGAGCTGCCCTGACGTTCCCCTCGTCTTTCGCGCCACCTCCATTTCCTACACCGTCGTCTTCACCTGCACCATCGGAAGAGCATCATCATCACCGTTTCCTCGGATGAAGCTGCGGCCTAATCGGCGCCACCAAAGAGGTTGTACACTAATCGCCGCATTGTCTTCTTGATTCGACCTCACATGCTGCCGGCGCTTGGTCCCGAGCCAACAAGGCGCAGCTCCATCCATGCCGGTGTCTCCGGCCACTTCCTCCACAGCGTCGCTCGCTCGGCGGCGACGTCCACATTAGTAGGAGCTGATGCTGCTTTAGCTCTCACCCGCGCTTGCTGCTGTGCTCTTGCGCTCGGTCCCCTGCCTGATCTGCTCTTTTTTTGCTCTTGCTCTCGCTCTTGCTCTTGCTCGTGCTGCTGCTCTCGCTCTTGCTCTTGCTCATGCTGCTACTCTCGCTCTTGCTTTTGCTTGCGATGCTGCTCCGATTTAGCTACACTTCCGTCGACTGAATCGACTTTTGGGTCAGTCGATTTTCAGGGGGGCGGGGGCTCGCCGGAGCGGTACCCCACTACCTATCTTAGGGTTCAGGGTGGGGGCGGTGGTCGCCGGGGGTGGTGGGG
>NC_041382.1:271062998-271065042 GCF_002162155.2 Triticum dicoccoides | reverse complement strand
CGGTGGTGGGGAGTGTTTTCGGGGTGGGCGGGGTGGCGCACCACCGGCCACGAGCGATGGGGGGCAGCTGTTTAGCCGGTGGTGGCTGGCGGCTCAGGGGGTGGAGGTTGAAGACGAACTACAGGCCCTTGATTTCATATCCAACGGCTGCAAAATCGACTGACTAGAGATAAAAAAGTCAGTCCACTGACTTGTAGCCTCACCTCCACTGCGTTCAGTTTCGACAGTAAAATTTAGTTTCGACAGCAAAATTCAGTTTCGATAGTTAAGTTTAGTTTCGAAAGTTAAATTCAGTTTCGACAGTTAAGTTCAGAGATGAGCGGCTGATGTATACATCTAGCACTTTGTGGTTATGTATTTTACGTCATCTATTGGAGATGCTATTAGAATTCCACTCAGGATAACGTTGTCTCTCTTGTCCTGCTTCAGCCTCAGCGTCCTACAACTCGCCGGCGCTGCTCCAACGACGAAACGCTCCATCACAGCGGAGCAGTACCTCGGGTTCCATCTCCAGACGCCTAAGATCTTCTTCCCCTCCTCCGACAGCCAAGTCAGCCGGAGCATCCTCACCGGCCAACCCAATCACGCTGAGATCGACATGGCTTCGCCAAAGAGGTTGTACACTTCTTGTGGTTTGACTTAATCTCAACATGCTTGTTTGCATCTTGTGAACCAAACACCCAGATTGGCAGAAATCCTGTGTTTTTAAATTCTCTGTTTTGCACGTGCATTCCTATCCTATTCCTGTCTATTTCCTATCTCTGCATTGTTAGAATACTCAAATTCAAACAAGCCCTTACATAAGTACTTCTATTACAGATATGTGTCAAAGAAAACCTTGTGTTCTTTGTCCTGCTCCTGCGGTGCTGTGTTCCACCCTAGCTCAGCTGCTCCAATGACGGAAGGGTTCACCACAGTAGGGATCCGCTCTCCACACTGTCTTTCACCGCCTCAGATCTTCTTCCTCGCCGCCAGCAGCCACGACAACTGCATTACCATCATCAATTGAGCAGATGACCTTGAGGACTACAGATGTCCAGAAGAGAGGTCGCACTCTTCCGTTTCTGCTTATGTTATGCATCGCTTAATATGATGGCATGCTACTCTATCGTCGTGTTCACCTATTAGACTCTGGCTCAGGTCCAAACTTATGCTGAAACTTGAGTTTTAAAATGGTTGTGGGGTACATATTAGGGCAGCAATCAGTACTATCTGTCTACTATCTGGTTAATCTCGGGTGTCTACTATGAGTTTCATGTTGGGTGCAAACAAACATTAAAGGAGCCATTATCTGTATTTTTTAACTAAAGCTATTATCTGCCTGCTATCATTTGTTTTGGGTCTATCCACAGTTTGCTACCATCACTCTAGATTTGTGCATGCACTCCTTACATAATCTCACTATGGTTTATTCCTATGCATGTCAGTTATTGTACACAATGGAACTGAACATGTAGAGCAAAAGAGACGAGCCTTGCATGGCAATAAAATTTCATGCAGACGCCGCTCCATGGTGGGCACAAAGGCAGCCCCCCTCCACCCATTTCGGATCATAATCAAGAGGAAGATAACTGTTCTGAGGGGGATTCAGAAGCAGAAGACCACTCCTATTTACCCCATGAGGTCTTCGCTCTAACTTGGCATGCTGATGTTGGTAATATCATGCATATGGTACCTTGCATTTCTTACTGTATACATCAAAGATGTCATCTAATTAGTTTAGAGATGATTTGTGTCAATGCCATCTGTTTAGTTTCTTTATCGTATATGTGAATCATGCAATGCCATCTTGTTTAACCAGGCATCATATATGTGAATTTTGCAATGCCACCCTAGTTAGCCAGTCATCTTATATGTGAATTATATCATGACATCAATTTTTATTACGTGTTAAATTTGTCAACAACTTTAGTACATTAAATTACTCTTCCTATGCATCAGCCATTCATCACGGTCATGGAAAAATCTGGAGTGGAAACAAGGTCATTAGAGCAGACAATGCTATCTGACGAAGCGCATGTCTTGCTAGTTACAGTTAGCTCCT
>NC_041382.1:271043603-271062695 GCF_002162155.2 Triticum dicoccoides | reverse complement strand
CGTATGGTATCTTGCATTGCTATGTCATTTGCTTAGTTTAGACATGCTTTGTGTAAATGCCACCTGTTTAGTGTCTAATTACCATATATGTGAATTATGCAATGCCATCTTGTTGCAAGACATTATATATGTGAATTATGCAATGCTATCTTGTTGCAAGGCATTATATATGTGAATTATGCAATGCCATGCTGTTTAGCCAAGCGTCATATATGTGAATTATATCATGCCATCCTTTTTTGGTATTTATCATTTCTTTTGTCGACAATGTTTGTATATTCAACTGCTCTTCCTGTGAATCAGCCATTTGAATTGGTGATGGAGAAATCTGGAGTGAAAACAAGGTATTTAGAGCAGACAATGCTACCTGGTGAAGCAGATATCTTACTGGTTACAGATAGCTCTTTGGAGGAGGGTTCAGAGGCAGATGACCAGTCCTATTATCCCCCTGAGGTGTATGCTCAAACTTGCCTGGGTTATATGATGCCTTGATGTTATTTGCTCCATGTTATGTGAACTTTGATGCTATGCCCTTGGTTGCCATATAACTTGTTGTAGTTTGTCTCTTTCTTGCTCTCAAGTTGCCATCATGCTAAATCTGTCATAATTGGGCGAAGGAGACGACCAAGTATATCATCGCTTGCCTCCTTCACCTTCCTGGGCTAAGGCCCACTAGCTGAGTGCCTGCCAGCCCAATCCCTCGCACTGTGCGCAATATAGCACCCCGCGCTCGCTCTGTTTTTATCCTGATTTTCTGTAAGTCCCAGATCTGTTACGATATGTGTGCCTCTTTGACCGACCATAACTTTGTGTATATATGTCTGTTTGTGAAGATCTTCATATGGAAATGTTCCTCTCTGAGTGCTCTATATGCTAGTTCATTTTCATGCATTTTACTATCCATATTGATGCCTTAATTACCATTGAAAAAGTGCTAAATGATATAAACTACTGAAGATTGTCATAACTTGTTGATTTGTCTTTCTCATAGCCTTTTGTATGTTTATCTTTTGAGCATCATGTCTACATGTTTTTGGAGCATATCCATGCCATCTTTAAAGTGGTGCAACCCATGTATTTTTATGTGCCTTGTGGTGACTAGCACAAGCTTGCAAAGTGTGCTACTTGATGTTGCTGATTTTTGAGACTTAGTGATTTTTGCTAAGTCTGTAACCGTTACGTTATGTTGCCATGTTAACTTGATGCTACCATCAATTCCACGCATAATCTGGAGATGCCCAGTTGACATGTTTTGATGTCCATGTTATGCTCTACCATGACATGCCTTTTGATGCCTTATATATGTCATGTAGAATATGTTTTCACTGCCATCAACATGCATAAATGATGTCCCAGTTTTTCTGTTAACTTCATGATGCCATGTTGTGAGCTTGTTATTAATTAGTATATACCTCCTTTGGAGATGCTCCAATTACATTATTTTAATTATGCTATGAGTACTTTGTCCACATGCCAAGTTTGATAGTTTTGGACTTCATATGACCTCTGTTCCAAGCTTGCAAACATGCTATATTGTTGTTGTTGTTGTTTTACACTTGCTGAAACTGTTACAATATTCAAACATGTCTTGGTGGTTCCCACTAGTCCACGAGTCATATGTACATGATGCCTTGATGTTATTTTCTCCTTGTTATGTGAACTTTAATGCTATGCCCTTGGTTGCCATATAACTTGTTGTAGTTTGTCTCTTTCTTGCTCTCAAGTTGCCATCATGCTAAATCTATCATCCTGGTAACAGTATGTCCCATTTTGCAATTATCATAGTGACTAGTGGACCCATTGCGCCAAATGGGACAGAGGCATGCTAAATCCATGTTCGCGATGATTTTTTTTTGCATGGTTTAATTCCTTCTAATAGGAAATTGGGTGGATTTTTTATGTACAATGGACATATATAAACATTTGAATTTGATATCACAAAGTCACATTTAAAAAATATATGTTTTAGTTAGTTTAGCCGTGGGCAAGCACGCATCATTATAAATCTAATTCCCTTTGGCCAAAAAAATAAAGTCCCACTCAAAATCGTGTGGCATTGATAATGTTAAAAAACGTTTTTAAAAAGTACATACAGAGTAGTGAATAATATATGCATGCCCTTTGTACACTAAATACCCCCTTTATTCAATGCTATAATATCCATGTTTAATAGAAAATGTGAGTACAACAGAGCCCAATCGAATTGGGACAGTAGAGACAATATCTGGATTAATGTCCACGTTCACAGAGAACAATCCCCTCTATAGGCACCTTTCCTCTGCAGGCACCCAACTGAAACTGTTGGGGATATTACTATCAGTATGACCAGCCCAGGAGGGGCCGGGTCAGCCCCAATGGCGGGTTACATAAGAAGCCCAGTGAACATCCAAGATGATAGTTTATTAAACCTTATTGAAGGCCCAAAGGCCTGGGGGCGGCTTAAGGCCCGATATTGTAAAATGCCGTATGTAAGGAAAGACTTGTAAAGAAAGTCATGTAAAGGAAGTCCCCGAGCCGGACATGATTATGAGCCGGCCAGGACTCCGTAGGCCACCAGGCGTCAACCCATGTATATAAGGGGACGACCCGGTGGCGGCTTAGGGCGAGAAACAAGAAGTCGATAACCAAGCCGGCGAGTTGAGCCTCTTGGTGATCGAAACCCCAGCAATACCAATCCCAACTAGACATAGGCATTTACCTTCATCGTAAGGGGCCGAACTAGTATAAAACCCCTTTAACCCCTTTGTCCCAATTAACCCCTTTAAGCTTCCTAGTGCGATGGCCCTACGACTAAGTCCTTTCCCTATGACATCTGCCATGACAATTCCATGACAGTTGGCGCCCACCGTGGGGCCAGCGCACAGTGGATTTGAGTTCTTGAAGGGCAGCTTTGAAGGGCTCAAGGGATACGATGTGGGCCGGATGACCAAGAGTCATCGCGGCAAGCTCTACATCGATGAAGGCTGGGGCCCCGAGGCCGGCTCAATTGAGTACGGGTACCGCGTCCCTTTCGGCGGAATTCACGTCTTCATCGGCCGGATCAGCAGGTCAGGTCCTGAGCCGGACGTCCACACCGACCTCATCGAAACGGCTCGGCGTGCAAGCACCGCCTATGTTCAATCTGCCGTGAAGCATGCCTTCATAGGCTATGTCCACGACAGTGAATACTCTGAAGGATCGGTGGAGGGCGGTGAGACGGCCGTCTGTTCTGACACTGCATCATCAACGGGCGAGACAGACTCTTTGTATCAGCTGCAGGATGACATGCTCGGGGGCTGTTCCGATGGCAGCAGTATTCCGGACCCTCTTGAGCCGCCAAATTGGGCTGGAGTCTTCATGGCAGGGACAGAGCCCAGGCAGAACTCTACGGCAGCAACGACAACAGCTACCGGGTCGGCTGCGGCGACTATGTTGACTGCCATGGTAGAGCCGGTGGATAAAGCCCAACATGATGCAGAGGTGGCACGCGTACATGAAGAAATGGTGGTACGTGACAGAGGAAATCAGGATGGCAGCAGAGCGGGTGGCTTTGGACGTTCATGCTCAACAACTTCAAGCGGAGACCTTCCGGATCTCAGTAGATCTGAACGCGTTGAACCAGGTCATGAGGAGGAGGCATCAGAAAACCCAATCACGTCTGCCTCTGACGCTCAATCCTAGGAATCTTTTTCACACACCCGGAGCCGGGGGAAGTAACCCGCCGGAGGCACCCCGGATTACAACACCCGGCGCACCGATCCAGCCGCGCGTCATGGATCACTTCTCCAACCCTTTGGAAAACCTCATCGCAGCATCGGCTCGTCTGGCGGCTCTTCCGATGGAAGGTGACTCACCAGCGGCAATTGAAACAAGGAGGGTAAGAGAACTTCTTCAAACAGCTCAGGCGCAACAGGATGCATACTCCTACAGTCGAGACAGGATCCATTCAACTCCTCGCCCAAGCCGGAGCCCGAGTTACAGTAGGCATATGGAATCCGCAGATATGTCAAGCAACTCTCAACGCCGCAACCGGCCATACAGGTATGAGCCGGTGCGGGCTGGGGCATTGAGCGTTGCTTGACATATCCACCGGGGCCCTCAACTTGGCGGATCAGGAGAGGATTCATCAAGAGGCGGAACAAGCAGCTCAAATGGTAGCGGATCAGGCGGCTCATCAAACTTTTTCGGCTTATCCAGCAACTTCGGTCGAGGCCGGAGTGGCCACAAGAACCGGAGGCATTCCTTGCTTGGTGTCGGCCATACGTAATGAGCATTTACCAAAGGACTTTAAGGGGCCTCGTAAGGTGCCTAATTACATAGCTGACTTACAACCCGGGGCTTGGATTGAGAGTTATGAGATGGCTATGGAGTTATTGGAGGTCAGCGATGCAGCAATGGCCAAGTATTTCACTATGATGTTAGATGGAACAGCTCGTACTTGGTTGAAGGGATTGCCACCCAATTCTATCGGCTGATGGGCGGAGTTGAAAGCCCGGTTCATCCAGAACTTTAAAGACACGTGAGCAGCCTATGTTGATTGTGGACCTGACCAATTGCAAGCAAGAGGATGGTGAATCCACAAGCCATTGGGTGCGCCGGGTCAAGGAGATAATACATTCATCTGATAAGATGGATGCCGGCTCAGTAGTCTTGATGTTGGAGAAAAATTGTCGTTTTGAACCTCTGAAGCAGAAGCTGGGGCGGCTCAAGCATGACTGTAATGACATGGGAATGTTAATGGCGGCTCTCGTCAAGTATGTTGATTCTGATACTACCAAGGACCCGGTGTGTTACAAAGAAAAGGCAACGAAGGGAAAGAAGAACGACAACGACAAGGGTCTCCAGCATAACCCGACAAATCAAGGAGGTAATAAATGTAAGGCTAATGGGTTTGCCCACCCATGGAAAGAATGTACGATCATGAAGGCGTTTAAAAAATCAAACACGTTTAATGGAGGTCACGGCCCAGGTAGCGGCTCAGGTGGATGCGGTTTCCAAGGCCCAGGGGCCGGCTTAGGTGGAGGAGGATTCCACGGTCAGGGTCATCCTGGTTACCAAGGAGGGTATAATCCGCAACCCGGCCAAGGTAATCAGCAATAGCAGTCCGGATATCAGAGCAATCCGAAGCAGCTGAATAGTGCGCAATACCATGTATTCACCACTAGCTTACGTAAAAGAGACCAGAACTTTCACAAGAGAGCCGTCAATGCCATTGAGCCGGCGGTTCCACGTTACTTACGTTGGTCAGAGCAGCCTATTGTGTGGAGCAGAGAAGATCACCCACCCCGGGTCGATAATCCGGGTCACTTGGCTTTTGTGGTCGCACCTCAGGTTGGTGGATATAAATTCACTAAAGTACTCATGGATGGAGGGAGCAGCATCAACATCCTCTATTATGAGACATTCTGCCGGATGGGATTGACTGATAAAAGTCTTAAACAATTCAACACTAATTTTCATGGTGTGGTTCCTGGCAAGTCGGCATACCCAGTGGGTAAGATTGAACTGGAAGTAGCCTTTGGGGATGAGTATGACTCCAGAGCAGAAAAATTAACCTTTGAGGTGGTTAAGATCAAAAGCCTATATCATGCTTTGTTTGGACAGACGGCTTATGCCAAATTCATGGCTCGGCCGTGTTATGTGTATTTGCAGCTTAAGATGTTGGGTTATAAGGGCACCATCACAGTACACGGGAGCCGGAAAATAGCCTTGGAGTGTGAAGAAGGTGATTTTTCCTATGCTGAATCTGTCTGTGCAACAGAGGAGTTAAAATTTTACAAAGATCATGTTGACCTGGCAGACATAACGTCATTAAAGAAACCAACAACAGAGCATGAGTCGGTGTTGAAGTTCAAATCAGCTGATGACACCAAGATGGTTGACTTTGTGCCAGGCGACTCATCCAAGCAGTTCATCATCAGTGCTAACTTGGATACAAAATAGGAAAGCGCGCTCAGCGAGTTCATCTGTGAGAACTGGGACATCTTCGCATGGAAACCTTCAGACATGCCAGGTGTCCCGAGGGAACTCGCTGAGCACACTCTCAATATTGATCCAAAGTTTAAACCTGTCAAACAATTTCTCCGACGGTTCAATGAAGAAAGGCGCAAGGCCATTGGAGAAGAGCTGGCCTGGCTTTTGGCAGCTGGGTTCATTATAGAAGTCTTTCACCGAGAGTGGTTAGCTAACCTGGTGCTTGTACTAAAAAAGAATGGCACCTAGCGTATGCGTGTGGATTACACCGATCTAAACAAGGCTTGTCTGGCTGATCCTTTTGCCCTCCCCTGTACTGATCAGATCATTGATGCTACGGCGGGTTGCGCCCGTTTGAGTTTCTTGGATGCTTATTCCGGTTATCATCACATCAAGATGGCAGTCAAGGATCAGGAGAAGACGGCTTTTATCACTCCTTTTGGGGCTTTCTGCTATGTGTCTATGCCTTTTGGGCTTAAGAGTGCCTAGGCGACTTACCAACGGTGTGTGCAGAATTGTCTTCACGATCAAATTGGGCGTAATGTTCATGCTTATGTGGATGATATAGTGGTAAAATCCAGGAAAGAGGAAACCTTGGTCACAGATCTGAAAGAGACTTTCAATAATCTTCGGTTCTATAAAATGATGCTTAACCCGGCCAAGTGTGTTTTTGGAGTCCCACCCAGCAAGCTCTTGGGTATTTTGTTGTCTAACCGAGGTATTGAGGCTAACCCGGAGAAAATCAAAGCAATTACATCCCTGGCCAAGCCAACATGCATCAATGATGTAGGGGTGGTGTTTTCCCTCACGTTAGGGTTTTCTTCTCTCGAGGATGTGGACATGGACGATACGAACAGGAAAAGGATCGCAGCCAGGGTGCTGCATGGTGATCAGGTGACCCCCCTAGTCCAGGTCGTTGAAGGTAATGAGCTGGCCATCGTGGCATCTGCAGTCTCAGGAGTTAGTCCGCTTCCTCTCAGAGATCTCAAGAGGACGAGGATCAGCGGCGAAGAGAAAGAGGGATCAACTTCTGCGGTGAAAAATTTGGCGGGCTCCTTCGAGGGGTGCCGCCATGCCCAATGAGTTCTCTATGCTGGAACTGCAGCGGAGCAGGCAAACATGCGGCAGTCCGAGAGCTTCGCGAGTTCGCGAGGAAGTTTGCCCCTACCGTGCTTGGGATTGTTGAGACTCAGATCTCCGGTGCACGTGTAGAAGCTCTAGCAAGTACATTAGGTTATGAAAACTCTTATGCAATTAATAGCCAAGGAAGGAGTGGTGGAATAGGATTTTTTTGGAATAATATAAGCAATTTTGAAATCTTGGGCAATTCTTGCTATCATATTGATGCTAAAGTGCAGGAGGAAGGACAGGAACCGTGGCGTTTTACAGTCATATACGGAGAAGCACAAACGAACCTGAGGCATCAGACATGGGATGTGTTGAAAGGAATATCAACTTTGAATGATCTGCCGTGGTTATGTATGGGGGATTTTAATGAAGTGCTATGTCCGGATGAACACCAAGGAGTAGCTAATCGCAGCAATGCGCAAATACAAGTGTTTCGGGACGCGGTCGATGTTTGCATGCTCATGGATTTAGGGCATCAGGGACGTTTCTGGACTTTTGAAAAAAGAGTGGCAGGGGGCTCTTACACTCAAGTCGGGTTAGACCGGGCACTGGCGTCTCCAAGCTGGTGCGCGCGGTTCCCGCTGGCAACACTCAGTCACCACTCGGCCGCATCGTCTGATCAGGGACCAATTTTCCTTCAGTTTGAGAATACACAAGCAAGCAGCTCGGCCCCAAAGGTTTTTCGTTATGAAGTAATGTGGGAAAAACATGAGGAATGGCAGCAGAACATCTCAGCCCGGTGGAATGCGGTTTCACCTGGGTATGGCGTTGGTGATTTCCGGGACAAGCTTTTGAGTATATCCAAAGAACTTACTTCCTGGAGCAAAGAATCTTTTGGCAGCGTAAGGAAGGAGATAAAGGACCTAAATCATCAACTGGAACAGTTGCGTGATGACCCAGCCCGAACTGGCCCATCACATGTGGAGATCAAAATTTGTGATAGATTGGTAGAGCTATACCACAGGGAGGAAATAATGTGGCGCCAATGATCCCGGCTACAATGGTTGACGGAGGGGGATAGAAACACGAGGTTCTTTCATATGAGGGCGATTATGAGACGGAAAAAGAACATGATTAAAGCGCTTTATAACTCCCTTGGCATATACACAGAGGATCCTGCGGAGTTGAAGGCGATGGTGTTGGAGTTCTACAAATCTCTGTATACGACCGAAGGGGTTCAGGGCATTGATGAGGTTTTGAGACATGTCCCACGCAAAGTGACACCTGAGATGAATGAATCCATGTGTGCACCATATTCAAGTGAAGAAGTTAAGCATGCCCTTTTCCAGATGTTCCCCACAAAGGCACCGGGGCCTGACGGCTTCCCAACACATTTTTATCAGAGGCACTGGGATTTGTGTGGTGATGAAGTAACTTCGGTGGTGTTAAGAATAATCGGAGGAGAAGAAAGCCCAGAAAGTATTAATGATACAGTCCTTGTCTTGATCCCAAAGGTAATGAATCCGTCTTTGTTGACTCAATTTCGGCCTATTAGCCTCTGCAATGTGCTTTACAAGATCACCTCAAAAGTGGTGGCCAATAGACTGAAGGTAGTTTTGCCAGATATCATATCAGAGGAGCAGTCAGCCTTTGTCCCAGGTAGACTCATAACTGATAACATTATATGTGCTTATGAATGCCTTCACTTCATGAAGAGGAACAGGTCCAAATCAAACAGTTTTTGCGCGGTGAAGCTTGACATGATGAAGGCATATGACAGACTAGAGTGGGATTACTTGCAAGAAATCATGGGAAAATTGGGTTTTTCTACTCAATGGATATAGATAGTCATGGCCATGGTTAGGTCTGTCTCTTTCTCGATCTTGTTCAATGGAGAAAAGCTTGAACAGTTCAAACCGTCGAGAGGAATTCGACAGGGAGATCCTATTTCCCCTTATCTATTCTTACTTGTAGCAGAGGGCCTTTCGTGCCTATTAAAATCTAGTTCACAGTCGTCTTTGCTCGAAATCAAGGTGGCCCCCACAGCTCCAGCTATTAACCACCTATTGTTTGCAGATGACAGCCTGCTGCTTTTCAAGTCTAGCATTGAGGGTGCAAATCTAGTTTCAAACCTGTTGGATGTTTATTGTGTGGCATCAGGACAGCGAGTGAATCATGATAAGTCATCAATTTTCTTTAGTAAAGGGTGCCCTGATGCTCTCAAGCAGGAGGTGAAAAACTGTTTAAATGTGTAGAACGAGTCCCTTAGTGAGAAATACTTGGGCTTGCCAACAGAAGTGGGGCAGTCGAAGAATGGCACTTTTAAATATCTGAGGGACGGGATCTGGGAGAAGATCAAGGGTTGGATGGAGAAACTTCTGTCAGCTGCCGGGAAAGAGGTTCTCATCAAATCAGTAGCACAATCCATACCCATTTTTCAATGTCTTGTTTCAGACTTCCAAGAGGCTTATGTGAAAGTATCACCTCGATCATAAGACAGTTTTGGTGGGGAAGCAAGCAAGGGAAAAGAAGGCCCTGTTGGGTGTCATGGGACGTTATCACACGGCCAAAAAATCTGGGGGGTTTGGGCTTTAGAGACATGGAACTTTTTAATCTTGCTTTATTAGCAAGACAATCATGGAGATTGTTGAACGAGCCCAACTCCCTCAGTGCGAGACTATTAAAGGCTATTTATTTTCCTGATACTACAATCCTAGAGGCAGAGCTGGGCCACCATCCTTCTTAGATTTGGCGAGCTGTCCTAGATGGTCGAGATATCATGCGACTTGGCATTGTGCGCAGAATAGGTGATGGAACCACAACACATATCTGGACAGAGAATTGGATACCTCGGGATCTTTTATATTGACCGATCAGAGCCATGGTTGACAACCCATGCAACTTGTGTCTGAGCTAATCGACGCAACAACGACAAGCTGGAACGAGGAGCTAGTACGCCAAGTGTTCACTCCTCTAGACGATGAATCAGTTCTCAAGATCCCACTATGTACCAAGCAAATTGATGATTTTTGGGCTTGGGTCGGGGACACTAAGGGCATTTTCTCAGTAAGATCAGCATATAACTTACTTAGCCGAGTCAAAAGAGGAATATAAGCATGGTTAGTGGGAAGCGACGATACCTCAAATGTCGAGGGCGAGCGGCGGGGCTGGACGTCAGTCTGGAAACTTCAGGTTCCTTCCAAGCTTAAGGTGTTCACATGGCGGTTGGCACAGCATTCCATTCCAACAAATGACGTGCTACACCGACAAAACATGTCAGACTCTCATGTGTGTGCCATCTGCGGTATGGAAGATAGCTGGCGACACTCCTTGTTGGATTGCACTTTATCTCAGAGCGTGTGGGAACTGTCAAACGAGGAGCTAGTTCAACACATGTGTATGAATAAAGATGAAGATGCAAAGGCCTGGTTATTTTCCATGAGCGACTCAATCTCACAGAAGGAATTCGCCATTCTCATCACCACCCTATGGGCCATCTGGTATGCACGTCGTAAAGTTATCCACAAGGGAATCTTGCAGACACCCTTTGCAACACATGCATTCATAAATAGATTCTTGGCTGACCCACTTCACCGCCTGCTGCTCGAGAGTCAACTCTAGTTCGACCTAGGGGCTGGCTACCACCCCCAGAGGATCATGCAAAGATTAACTCGGATGTCGTGGTTTCAAGGTCGGGCCGTTTTGGTGCGGTTGGGGTGATTTGCCGGGATGAAACAGGAATCTTCCAAGGAGCGTCAGATGTTGTGTTTGGGAGCATTGAGGATCTGGAGGTGCTTGAGGTTCTTGGCATCCGAGAAGCCTTAGCTCTAGATAATGATCTATACATCCAAAAGGTGTCGATTGCATCCGATTGCAAAGCCGCGGTGGAGGCAATTGGGAAAGGTAACTCATCTGAATATGGGGCAGTGGTGATGGAGATTAATCACATGTCTAGAGATTTCAATTCTTGTATTTTCTTTCATGAGTTTAGATCCTCAAATGTCGAGGCCCACAAGCTTGCAAAGCATTCCTTAACTCTAGGGACCGGTCGCCATGTTTGGTTAGGCCACCCTGGAGAGCTTAGTTTCGTCCCTGTAAACATTGTGATGGGTTAATAAAAAGCTTTGTGAGTTTTCCTAAAAAAATCAAATTGGGCATAATGTTCATGCTTATGTGGATGATATAGTGGTAAAATCCAGGAAAGAGGAAACGTTGGTCACAGATCTGAAAGAGACTTTCAGTAATCTCCGGGTCTATAAAATGATGCTTAACCCGGCCAAGTGTGTTTTTGGAGTCCCACCCAGCAAGCTCTTGGGTTTTTTGTTGTCTAACGGAGGTATTGAGGCTAACCCGGAGAAAATCAAAGCAATTACATCCCTGGCCAAGCCAACATGCATCAATGACGTTCAATGACTGGCGGGCCGTGTTGCTACTTTGAGCTGGTTCATAAGCCGGTTAGGGGAGAAGGCAATGCCTCTGTATCAGATGATGAAGAAAACAGATGATTTTGTTAGTAGCGCGGATGCAAACTCTGCTTTTGAAGATTTGAAGACACAGCTTGCTAAGCCACCGGTCCTAGCTGCTCCAGTTGAGAAAGAGCTGCTGCTATTATACGTGGCCGCTAACTCACGAGCTGTTAGTGTGGCTATTGTGGTAGAGCGCAAGGAGGCTGGCAAGGAGCATCTGGTTCAACGGCCGGTTTATTACGTCAGTGAGGTGCTAATTGAATCCAAGCAACGATATCCACATTGGCAAAAGCTCGTATATGGGGTGTTCATGGCAAGCCAGAAGCTTAAGAATTATTTTCAGGGACATCCAATCATCGTAGTTAGCTCTGCTCCTTTTGGAGACAACATTCAAAACAGAGAAGCCACTAGGCGAGTCGACAAATGGGCAATTGAGCTTGGGTCTCATGGGTTGAAGTATGTGCCACGTACTGCAATCAAATCTCAAGCACTGGTTGACTTCATTAATGACTGGACACAGATGCAGATTCCAAAAGAGAAACCAGACAACATGTATTGGACTATTCATTTTGATGGGTCCAGACAGTTGGAAGGTTCGGGGGCTGGAGTTGTGTTAACCTCTCCGTGAGGTGACAAATTTTGTTATGTGTTATGGTTGATGTTTTATTGCACTAACAACGCAGCAGAGTATGAAGCCTTGCTCCATGGTCTTCGAGTGGCAAAGGAAATGAGTTTGAGTCGGGTCAGATGTCTTGGCGACTCAGATCTAGTGGCTCAACAGGTATCAGGCAAGTGGGATTCCAAGGACCCTCTCATGGCGGCTTATCACTGGGAGGTTGATGCTGTTGCAGTGCATTTTCAAGGTTGTCAGGTGGAGCACATTGACCGTCAAAAGAATGAAACGGCAGATGCCTTAAGCCGGTTGGGGTCTCAGCGTAAGCCGGTACCACCTAACACCTTTTTGGATGTTTTGCATAACCCCTCTGTCAACTTGCCCACAGAAGAAGATTTAGTTGTTCCTGACCCGGAGGTGGAGT
The DNA here is from genome assembly GCF_002162155.2 of Triticum dicoccoides. Taxonomy (NCBI): domain Eukaryota; kingdom Viridiplantae; phylum Streptophyta; class Magnoliopsida; order Poales; family Poaceae; genus Triticum; species Triticum dicoccoides. The sequence goes on along the minus strand of NC_041382.1, from coordinate 271,050,172 downwards.
TGGTGGCGGCTCTTCATGTCATTCCATATTGGACAGTGCCGTTCTTGGCCTACATGACCCGAGGAGAGTTACCAGCGGATGAGACGCTTGCTCGACAGATAACCCGGCGGTCTAAGTCAATGACGATTTTAGATGGAGAATTATACCATCGCAGCGTTTCCGAAGTGTTTCAGCGGTGTGTTTCCCCCGAAGAAGGTCAGGAAATCCTTCGTGAGATCCATGAAGGCGATTGTGGTCATCACGCCGGGTCAAAATCTCTAGTGGCCAAGGCTTTTCGTCACGGTTTTTACTAGTTGACGGCTCACGCTGATGCAGAAGATCTGGTCAGCAGATGTGATGATGTCAAAAGTTTGCATGACGAGCGCATGTGCTGGCTCAGGAGCTCTGGATGATTCCAATCACTTGGCCATTTGCGGTCTGGGGGCTTGACATGGTGGGACCTTTCAAAAGGTCTAAGGATAAAAAGACACATCTCTTGGCCATTTGCACGACGGACACATCTCTTAGTGTGTTGAGGCGGAGCCAGTGAGTAAGTGTGACGCGGCCACGGCGGTTCAGTTCATGAAAAAGGTGATCTTCCGTTTTGGTTTTCCACACAGCATTATCACTGACAATGGCACTAATCTATCCCAAGGGGCTATGGAGGAGTTTTGTCAACGTGAGCACATCCGGCTTGATGTTTCTTTTGTAGCTCATCCTCAATCCAATGGTCAAGCTGAGAGAGCCAATTAGGAAATTTTGAAAGGTCTCAAACCCCGGATTATAGTTCCCTGACAGCGAACGTCGGGTTGTTGGGTAGAGGAATTACCCTCGGTGTTGTGGAGTATCAACACCACACCTAACAGGTCTATAGGTTATACACCTTTCTTCATGGTTTATGGAGCAGAAGTAGTGTTGCCTAGTGACATCTGTCATGACTCACCCCGTGTGGCGGCTTATGTTGAAGCTAATAATGAACAAGCCAGACAAGATGCACTTGACTTGTTGGATGAAGAAAGAGACTTAGCAGCGGCTCGGTCAGCAATTTATCAACATGACATGCGCCGTTATCACAGCAGCCGGGTCAAATCCAGGACTTCTCAAGAAGGCGACCTGGTGCTCCGGCTCATCCAGGATTTGTCAGATGCACACAAGCTATCCCCACCTTGGGAAGGACCATTCGTAGTCAGCAAGAACTTAAACAACGGGTCGTATTACCTCATTGACGTTCGAGAACACAAAGATTCACGTAAGTCGGAGGAGGAGACCCACCGGCCGTGGAACATTGCTCAACTTCGGGCATACTACACCTGAGCTACCGACTCTCATCATGTACATACTTTAACATTGTATATACCATGATAAGTAATAATGTAAGACCATCGGTCTCTTTTCTTTTCAAAGATTATGCATCTGTGTGATTTCTTATTCTCAAATGACTATTAAGGAGCTGATCATATTTGAATCAAGTCTAACCTTTTTGGTCCGTCTTATGATCATATTCGAATCTAGCTGCAATTATCATGGTCACTTGGGGGCTTCCTGTTCAAACATAGGTCGTATTCGAACCAAAGAGAACATAGCTGTCGTAACCCTCTTGATCGGCTCAAGGCCAAACTCACTTGGGGGCTTCTTGATCGTATCCGAATCATAGCTTAACCCCTTTTGGGTCCGACTTGGATCGTATTCGAATCAGGGTCGTTAAAAACCTCTCAAGATCATTTGGGGGCTTCCTGTTCAAACATAGGTCGTATTCGGACCAAAGAGAACATAGCTGTCGGTACCCTCTTGATCGGCGCAACGCCAAAACCACTGGGGGCTATATGGTCGTATTTGAACCTTAGCTTAACCCCTTTGGTCCGGTTTACTGACCGTATTCGAATCAGAAGCCCCAAACCTTTTGAATACAAGGTTAAATTATGTTTATTATCTGTTGCTTGCCTTTAAGTTTTTTGTTGTCTCAATATTACAAATAATTAGCCTGGTCTTGTTCACTGGCTGGACTATTTGACAACACAGCTACCAAGGTATAATGATCATTGAGTATTCAAAAGCATTGACTTCTCATAAAGTTTGAATTATCAAATTCATCACCCGGGTTATTCAAGCCCGCCGGCTTATACGCAAAAGGTATGGTTATTGCTTATACGCAATTACCTGCTGCATTAACTAAATGAGTTAGTCTCAGCCCTTGTCCTTTGTTTATATCTGTTTCTGGTTCCTATTGTGGTAAACATATTGGCTATAAACCGGGTGTTTTAACCCGTTTGGTTCTAAGCCACCAAGCCAGTCTTTTCTTTGTATCTACAGGAACAGAGTTCAAATGTTGCAGAAACAAACATTAAATACGATGCATACATTGGCATCAGGAAACACAGACTCACATAGAAGTGTTTTATGGGCGATGGCATAAGCAAAGCATATAGTGTTTTCACAGCTAAGCTATTACAAGGCTTTATAAGCCCACGAAGATGATCATTGTTCCTCCCTCGCCGGTTCACCACCTTCTGTTGGCTGGAAGTTGGGTTTTGACCAATCAAAACCATTCACGGCGATGAATTCGGCCTCGTCGTCGATCACGCCGACCGGGTCAACTTCCGGGGCAAATGTGTCTTCTCTTACCGGTGGGATCAAATCTGTTACCTTGTACGAGGGAGTGGCCATCTTCTTATTCTCACTATCAAAACCCGGCTGATATTTGTCAATATTCGTATCATCTCCAAGGGTAGTTGCCTGAGGCCGGACTCCGCGCACGCAAGCCATGAAGTCATCCTGCTCAAAGGGAGATTCGTCTTCCTTCACGATGGGATAGACTCTGGCCACGTCTGCCGGGTCTAGGTCTGGCACCCAAGCCTTGGAGCAGCCCAGGGCAGTCAAAGCACCGGCTCGCGCACAGGAGCGTTTCACTTCATGAAATCAAGCAGGCAGGATTGATAGTTTCTTCAGGACGTCGCTGAGCCGGTTGGGTCCTTGATTGGCAGGAGGGATGGCGGCAAGTGCCCCCTGTGCGCCAATATACAGTTGTTCTACCAAAGTATACGCCTTCAGTTTAATCAAAGGATCTTGGCTCAGATTTTTGCTTCGTGGGCCTGCACATATTTTATACACAAAGTCAGCTGGCGGCTTATACTCCGGATCAGTAAAAAGCACACAAAATTAAAGTCGAACGGTTTACCAAAGATGGCAGCCACCATTTGTGTAACACCCTCGATGCGACTATATCTCCCATGTGTCGAGGCACGACTTAGAGGCATAATCGCATTGAAGGCATATGTCGCAAGTTAGGCAATCTTCACAACATCCATGTAATATAAATCATAAAGGGGAGATAACATAGTTGGCTTACACTCGCCACGTCAATCAAGTACATAAATAACATTACATCAACCAAACACTCATGGCCTGACTACGGCGCCAAAATAAAAGATAACCCAACATGCGACACGGTCCCGATCACCCCCAACTGGGCACCACTACTGATCATCAGGAAAGGAAACATAGTAACGTTGAGAGTCCTCGTCGAACTCCCACTTGAGCTCAAGCGCGTTACCTGGAGCGGAATCATCAAGCCCTGCATCTGGTGTAATAGTAATCTGTGAGCCATAGGGACTCAGCAATCTCGCACCCTCGCGATCAAGACTATTTAAGCTTATAGGTAAGGCAAGGTAAAAATATGTGGAGCTGCAGCAAGCGACTAGCAAATATGGTGGCTATCCTGTTTGCAAAAGAGAGCGAGAAGAGGAGGCAAAGCGCGAGCGAGAAAACTAGAGAACAACCTGCGCTAGCATTACTCCAACACCGTGTCCACTTCTCAGACTCCGCCGAGAAGAGGCCATCACGATAACACACTCGGTTGATTCATTTTAATTAAGTTAAGGTTCAAGTTATCTACAACCGGACATTAACAAATTCCCATCTGCCCATAACCGCGGGCACGGCTTTCGAAAGTTCAAATCACTGCAAGGGAGTCCCAACTTAGCCCATGACAAGCTCTCACGGTCAACGAAGGAATAGATCTCCTCCCAAGACGTTCCGATCAGACTCAGTATCTCGGTTCTTCAAGACACTTCGATAGGTTAAAACAAAACCAGCAACACCGCCCGAATGTGCCGACAAATCCCGATAGGAGCTGCACATATCTAATTCTTAGGGCACACTCAGATGAGCAAGACGTCGGGTAGGCCAGTCCAGAGTTGCCCCTGGTAGCCCCGGACATCGCTCGTTCGGACCAACACTCAGAGGAGCACTGGCCCGGAGGGGGGCTAAAATAAGATGACCCTCGGGCTCCGGAAACCCAAGGGAAAAAGAGTCTAGGAGGTAAATGGTAAAATCAAGGTTGGGCATTGCTGGAAAAGCTTTAATCAAGGCAAACTATCAAGGGGTTCCCATTATAACCCAACCGCGTAAGGAACGCAAAATCCGGGAACATAACACCGATATGACGGAAGCTAGGGCGGCAAGAGTGGAACAAAACACTAGGCGAGAGGCCGAGCCTTCCATTCTTTACCAATTATATAGATGCATGAAGATAACAAGGCAATATAATGATAACCCAACAAGTAAATAAATATTCCAACAAGGAACGGCCTTCAATCTTCACCTGCAACTAGCAACGCTATAAGAGGGGCTGAGCAAAGCGGTAACATAGCCAATCAACGGTTTGCTAGGACAAGGTGGGTTAGAGGTTTGACATGGCAATTTGGGAGGCTTGAAAGCAAGCGGTAGGCATCGTAGCATTGGCATAGCAAAAGAGCGAGCAAACTAGCACAACAAAGATAGTAGTGATTTCGAGGGTATGATCATCTTGCCTGCACAGTTATCAGAGTTGACTGGATCCTCGAAAGAAAACTCAACGGGCTCCTCGTTAGCGAACTCGTCTCCCGGCTCTACCCAAACAAGACAAACAAGCAACAAGGATACAATCAACCACGTGCAAGGATCAAACAAGATGATGCAAAGATGGTATGCTATGCGGGATGCGATGCGGGATGCAAATGCAAGATATAACAAGGAATGCATGAACCTGGCCTCAACATGGGAATCCAAGTGTTCCACTGGAAAGATGAGATGAAATCGCTTGAAAACGATATAAAGAACGCCGGAATCGGAGTCACGGTTTGGAAATGGCAAGCAATTCAAATATGACACCGGTCTGCAATTTACAGCAAGTAGGCATCTAAATGCAATGAGATGAACATGCTACAGCACCCAAAAATGACAACAAAATACATGGAAGAGATGCATTTAAGATGCTTAACAAAATTCTAGCACTAAGCTACGGCCAATTCATCCATTAAAAGGTTCAAACAAGCATGGAAAAAATGCATATGGCAAACAGATCTCAGACTTGGTGAAATTAACACTTGTCTGGAATTTCAGATCAGGTAGTACTCTTCGGAGCAACAAAACTATATGCTACAGGACCTGAACATGGCAAAGTAAAGCATGGCATCGAGCTACTCAAAGAGCTTAACAAAAGTCCCTTAGTGACCTTGAGCCAAAAGGGATCAGAAAATCCAATTGCAAGCATGTGAACATAGCAAAAACATAATCAGTTTTCAGACTTAGTGAAAACTGGAGCATGCTGAAAACATATATCAAGTAGGCATGTTTACGAGCTCGATGCACTCACTACGGTGCAAGTCATGATAATCTAAGCATACACCCATCAAGATTACACAAAATGCAAACTAGACATGGCAAGAACAATAGCATAGCATGCACGGATCAACTACAACATCATCGGCAAAATTGCAAACAAGTTGACAATCTGCCCAGATTCACCAAGTAGCAAAAGTAGAGCTCGATTGACTCAAGCTAGGGTGCTCCATAATTGCAAACAAAGACATGGATAGAAAGAGAACTATAAGATTAACAAAACATCCTTACTGATCATCCTCAAAAGAGGCACGGATCACTAGGAAACAACATGAACATATGGCCATATGAGATAAACAGATTAAGGAGCTTGTGCTACTCACCACACACATCACAAAAATAAATGGGTTGCACCTCTGGAAAGATGACAAAACCCTTAGCAAAATATATGTAGAACTCATGGGCATAACATGCACACATTAATCATGGCAAAAATGACAAAAGGCTAAATAGAGTAGCAGATCTGACAATTATCTCAAGTAGCCCTTTTTGAACAGCATTTCGGGCATCAAGATGTACTCAAATGAAAATGATGCAATGGAATGAAATGATGTACTCTCTGAGATGAACATTTTGATATGCTATATGCCCAAATCGGTGTTACGGATGCAAAGATACGATGCTATGAACATGGGCACTTGGATCTAGGATTTCGAGAGAAAAAGTCAACCCGAGGAGATCTAGATCCAGATCCAGCACACGGAAATCGAGGACCGCCGGATCTTCGCCGGAATCATTGTAGACGGCGGCGGCGGACGAGGAAGAAATGGCCGGAGCGGGGCGGTGGCCAGGCCTCCACCGGCGTCGAGGTGGACGGCGGAGGCGGGGCTCGGCCGCGGCGGAAGACGGCGATGCGCGGCGGGCGGCGAGGCGGCACGACGCGGCTCCGGCCGGCCGGCGGGCCAGCGGCGGAGGATGCGGCGGCGTCGGGC
>NC_041382.1:271033697-271043134 GCF_002162155.2 Triticum dicoccoides | reverse complement strand
AGGGAGGCGGCGGCGCTAGCGGGCGCGGGCGCGGCCCGGTTGGTGCGGGGAGGGGGCCGGCTTCGGGCCGGCGGGCCTCGGCGGCGGCGCGGGCAGGAGCCGCCACGTGGCGTAACGTGGTTGGCGCGGACGGCGTCGGCGGCTTTGTCCGCCCAGGATGGACGTGTCCGGTGGCGGCGCGAGGGGATTTTTAGGGTTTGGGAGAGAGGAGATCCGCGAATTTCGGGAGGGGACTTTAAATAGACGTAGAGGGAGCTAGGAGAGTCCAAATGAGGTGCGGTTTTCAGCCACACGATCGTGATCGAACGCTCTAGATGATGGATTAGGCTTAGGTGGGTTTTGGGCCAAATTGGAGGGGTGTTGGGCTGCAACACACACGAGGCCTTTTCGGTCCCTCGGTTAACCATTGGAGTATCAAACGAAGTCCAAATGATACGAAACTTGACAGGCGGTCTACCGATAGTAAACCAAGGCCGCTTGGCAAGTTTCGGTCCAATCCGGAAATGTTTAATCCCCACACACGAAAGAAAGGTAGAAATGTCCACCGGAGGAAAACGAAGCGCCGGAATGCAAAACGGACAACGGGGAAATGCTCGAATGGATGAGACGAACACGTATGCAAATGCAATGCACATGATGACATGATATGAGAAGCATGACAACGTCAACAACACACGGAGACAAAGACCCGAACCCGAGAAAAAAATAACTTAACGCCGAAAAGGCAAGAGTTGGAGTACAAATTGGGAAAGTTACATCCAGGGTGTTACAACACTCCACCACTACGAAAGGATCTCGTCCCGAGATCTAGGACTGAAAGAACGCCGGGTACTCAGAACAGAGGTGGTCCTTGCGTTCCCATGTAGCTTCACGGTCGGAATGGTGTGACCACTTGACTTTGAGAAATTTGATTGACTTGTTGCGAGTCTTGCGTTCAGTCTCTTCAAGAATAGCAACTGGGTGCTCAAGATAGGAGAGATCTTCTTGGAGCTCAATGTCCTCGAAGTTGATGGTGCGGTCAGGAGTCCTGAAGCACTTTCGGAGCTGAGAGACATGGAACACATCATGAACATTTGCAAAGTTTGAAGGAAGCTCGAGTTGATAGGCGAGGTCGCTCCTCTTGCTGACAATCTTGAAAGGTCCCACGTATCTAGGGGCAAGCTTCCCTTTGATACCGACGCGACGAGTACCTTTCATAGGAGAGACGCGGAGGTAAACATGATCTCCGATCTCGAAAACCAAATCACGGTGCTTACTATCATAGTAGCTCTTCTGGCGGGATTGGGCTGCTTTGATGTTATCTCGAATCTCTTTGCACACTTCATGTGCCTCTGTGATTAAGTCATTACCCAAAAGCTGACGTTCGCCGGTTTCAGACCAGTTGAGAGGGGTACGGCACTTCCTGCCATACAGAATTTCAAATGGGGCCTTTCCCGAACTTGCTTGAAAACTGTTGTTGTAGGAGAATTCAACATAAGGAAGACAATCCTCCCACTTCATTCCGAAGGAGATCACTCAAGCCCTGAGCATATCTTCAAGAATCTGGTTGACACGCTCGACTTGACCGCTAGTTTGAGGATGGAAAGCTGTGCTGAAGTGGATGTTCGTGCCCATGGCCTTCTGAAAAGAATCCCAAAACTTGGATGTAAAGATGCTGCCACGGTCTGAAGAGATCACTTTTGGAATACCGTGCAGAGAGACAATCCGGGAGGTATAGAGTTCCGCCAATTGAGCTGCAATGATCGACTCTTTGATAGGCAGAAAATGAGCCACTTTGGTGAGTTTGTCGATGACAACTAATATAGCATCATTTCCACGCTTGGACTTTGGAAACCCAGTCACGAAGTCCATTTCAATGTGGTCAAACTTCCATTCTGGAATGGCAAGAGGTTGGAGGAGACCTGCTGGCCTTTGATGTTCTGCCTTCACTCTTCTGCAGACATCACATTCATTCACGAATTGAGCAATCTCGCGCTTCATTCGAGTCCACCAATAAGCCTGCTTGAGGTCCTGATACATCTTCGTGCTCCCAGGGTGGATGGAGAGGAGAGAATTGTGAGCCTCGTTCATGATCACTTTACGGAGGTCACCTTTGGGTACAACAATACGATCCTCGAAGAAGAGAGTATCCTTGCATCAAGGCGGTAGCACTTGTACTTGGGTTGACTCTTGGCAATCCCAATCTTCACCTTTTTCACCATAGCATCGAGAAGCTGGGCTTGGCGAATCTGGTCTTCCAAGGTAGGAGGACTTGAAGGTTGGCGAGTAAACCTTGAGGAACAACTTGCAGATTAAGTTTGTGGAAAGCTTCACAAAGCTCGGGTTGATAAGGCTTAAGTATCAGACTGTTGCAGTAAGCTTTCCTGCTCAATGCGTCAGCAATCACATTGTCCTTGCCTAGAGTATACTCGATACTCGGATTATACTCTTGAATCATTTCGACCCATCGAGTTTGCCTAAGGTTGAGATTAGGCTGAGTGAAGATGTACTTGAGACTCTTGTGATCAGTAAAAATGTCCACTTTTCTTCCCAATAAGAGATGTCTCCAAGTCAAAAGAGCATGCACAACTGCCGCCAACTCGAGATCATGAGTGGGGTAATTCTTCTCATTAGGCTTCAACTGGCGAGAAGTATAAGCAACAACTTTCTTCTCTTGCATCAATACTGCACCAAGACCTTGGAGAGAGGCATCACAAAAGACCTCGTACGGCTTGGATTCATCAGGCGGAGTCAGAACTGGAGCAGTGATCAATTTCTCTTTCAAATTGTTGAAAGCAATGTCACACTCCGGAGACCAAACGTACTTGACGTGTTTCTGGAGAAGATTTGAGAGAGGCTTTGCGATCTTAGAAAAGTTTTCAACGAATCTTCGGCAATAGCTTGCGAGACCGAGGAAGCTACGGAGTTCCTTCACGTTCAGAGGAGGTTCCCAATTCACAATTGCAGACACCTTCTCAGGATTCACGGCAATGCCCTTGGCAGAGATGATATGACCAAGATAAAGAACCTCATCGAGCCAAAATTCACACTTGGGGAACTTGGCGTAGAACTGGTGTTCCCTAAGCTTATCGAGTACCAAACGCAAGTGCTTGGCATGATCTTCCTTGTTCTTCGAGAAAACCAGAATGTCGTTGAGATAGACCAAAACGAAGTCATTGGTGTAGGCGTTGAAGATGAAGTTCATCATGCGAGAGAACGTCGGAGGAGCGTTGACGAGGCCAAAAGACATGACAGTGTATTCATATGAACCATAGCTTGTCCTGAAAGCTGTCTTGGGAATATCTTGCTCACGGATTCGAATCTGATGATAACCCATACGGAGATCAAGCTTGGAGAATACTTGGGCACCTTTGAGTTGTTCGAACAGCTCGTTGATGTTGGGAAGTGGGTATTTGTTCTTGATGGTCTTCTTGTTCAATGGACGGTAATCAACACAAAGTCGGTCCATTCCATCCTTCTTCTTCACAAAAAGAACACCACAACCCCACGGAGAAGAACTAGGCCGGATGAGACCCATTTTCTCTTGAATATCGAGTTGCTTCTTCAGCTCCTTCAACTCTTCAGGTCCGAGCTTGTAAGGACGCTTGCCAACAGGTTCCGTGCCGGGCTCAAGAACAATAACGAATTCAACTGGCCGATGCGGAGGCATTCCTGGAAGCTCTTCTGGAAAGACGTCTTGATATTCGCAAACGACTGGAATTTGCGAGATAGCATCGAGTTCACCCTTCTCATTGAGAGAAAACAGATGGATAGTATCATCACAAGCGGCAAAGACAATTACATCCTCAGACGAATGAGTCAATTGAATCTGCCTGGCTGCACAATCAAGATGCGCCTTGTGCTTAGAGAGCCAATCCATTCCGAGAATAAGATCAATATCCGAGTTACCAAGAACCGTTGGAGAAGAAATAAACTTGTAATCGCCCAACATGATAGTAACATCCGGGGCCATCATTTTGGTGTTCATGAACAAACCCGGAGAAGAAACCGCTATCGGCTTAGGCAAATCAATAGTATGCACATCATGCATAGATGCAAAAGGCTTCGATAAAAATGATAAGGATGCACCAGTGTCAAAAAGAACTCTTGCGGGAATGTCATTAACAGGAAGGTTACCCATGATCACATCTGGTGAGTCCTCTGCCTAAGCTGCATTCAGCAAGTTGACCTTGGCAGGCTTGGTGTTATGCTTGACCACAGCTGTACTTGCCGATCTAACAGGAGGAGGAGGGGGAAGACGCCTCTGGTTGAGACACTTGTTGGCATAGTGACCCTTCTGTTGGCACTTGTTGCACGTGACCTCTGAAAGCGGACGGTGATACGGAGCACTCGATCTTGGAGCTTGAGATGAAGTCTTGTTCTGAAAGCCAGGGTTGGGTGGGTGGGAAGAACAACTGCCACCTTTGCTCTTCTGCTGATACGGCTGACGGAACGGAGGAGGAGGAAGCCAATACTTCTGCTGCTTGGCACTTGAGTAGAGGAAGAAGGAGTAACATCTCTGACTCTCTTCTTGGAAGCATCACACCTCAACTGAGCAGCCTCTTGCTTCAATGCCATGTTGTAGAACTCATCGTATCTCAAGGGCTCGAAGAGAACAAGAGCTAGCTGAATTTCTTCTCTAAGATCACCCCTGAACTGATATATCATGCTCTTCTCATCAGGAACGTCCTGCTTGGCAAAGCGGGCGAGCTTCTGAAATAACTTGTTGTAGTCATAGACAGACAAAGAGCCTTGCTTCAGGTTGCTGAATTCCTCACGCTTGCTTTCAACCATGCTCTGGGGAATATGATGAGCTCGGAAATCTTGACGGAATTCATTCCAAGTGATAACACGTCCACCTCTGGAATCCTTGTACTGCTGAACGATTCTGCAGCTTGATCTTTGAGTTGGAAGGAAGCGAACTTAACAAAGTCCTCAGGCCTAACGTTACTGCACTCGAAATGCTTGCGCAGATCCACTAGCCAATCGTCAGGATCGGTAGCCTCAACACAATTGCTGAAAGTGTTTGGCCAGTTAGCAAGGAACTGGTTGAGTGTAGCATAGTGATTCTAATTGTTGCCTTGATTCCCTTGGTTGCCTTGATTGCGCTCTTGAAGAATTTGCATGATCAACTGTGTGTTTGCATTGGTTGCGGCCATCATAGCTTGCCATGCCTCCGGAGGAGGTGCAGGTGGTGGCAGATCAGGATTCGGAGTCGTGCGCGTTGGAGGAGCCATCCTGAAGAGGTTGACATCCATTAGCACATTGATAGACAATTATTGAAGTTGAATCCAACGGAATGAAAATTGCAACATATAGTCTTTACATCCGAACAAAATGAACGAATGCATTCCTCTTGAAATGGTCACATATCCATAAATTGAGAAGCCACTTAGAATTAAGGTAGAGAGATAAATCAACAAGGTACGGATAGAGAACGAATAATCGGTAAGAAATCCCAATCTCAAACCAATATCCGTGGAAGAAGAACTAGAGCTACTTGAATTCCCACCTATCAAACTCCCGAACCTTTCCGGTAATGCAATCAGGTGTTGGGGATACAGGGGAAGCATAATATCTTACCCAAGTCTAGCAAATCCTACATCCAGTTGTATCCATCCTTCAACACATAACCAAGAAACCTTCGGAAACCATCTACCTCAACCTTTGAAAAGCATCTGTTATACAAGTTATGGCGATACTCCCGAACTCCCGCCCTAGTACTGGGTGGCGTCGAGTTTATCTCACCAGCGAACTGCATAAAAGAGATTTTCGATGTCGGCGTACTAAACTCAGGTATTCCAGAACTGCAACGATAAAATTATGACGACAACACCTCAGAGCTCAACTCCCCGAGACACTTCCACAAAACCCCTGACAGGAGGCACCAAGACAATGTTCTCATCATAAAACCATCGGAACGATTCCAAGATACCCGCGTGATCCTAAATTTTTTTTAGTGAAATTTGAGAAGAGAAGAGTCAAAACTCTACGTCAGGATGCCTTACCAGAGCGATGATGAGACAGGGAAGTAAAAAAGAATTCCTAAACTCTCCGATATATAATTCCTAATGACTCAAAACATTTTTCTAGACACAACTTGGCCACTAAAAAAACGATCAAGCAATGGGGCTCCTAAGGTCGGGGAAGGCTCTGATACCAACTTGTAACACCCTCGATGCGACTATATCTCCCACGTGTCGAGGCACGACTTAGAGGCATAATCGCATTGAAGGCATATGTTGCAAGTTAGGCAATCTTCACAACATCCCATGTAATATAAATCATAAAGGGGAGATAACATAGTTGGCTTACACTCGCCACGTCAATCTAGTACATAAATAACATTACATCAACCAAACACTCATGGCCCGACTACGGCGCCAAAATAAAAGATAACCCAACATGCGACACGCTCCCGATCACCCCCAACTGGGCACCACTACTGATCATCAGGAAAGGAAACATAGTAACGTTGAGAGTCCTCCTCGAACTCCCACTTGAGCTCAAGTGCGTCACCTGGAGCGGAATCATCAGGCCCTGCATCTGGTGTAATAGTAATCTGTGAGCCACAGGGACTCAGCAATCTCGCACCCTCGCGATCAAGACTATTTAAGCTTATAGGTAAGGCAAGGTAAAAATATGTGGAGCTGCAGCAAGCGACTAGCAAATATGGTGGCTATCCTGTTCGCAAAAGAGAGCGAGAAGAGGAGGCAAAGCGCGAGCAAGAAAACTAGAGAACAACCTGCGCAAGCATTACTCCAACATCGTGTCCACTTCCCTGACTCCGCCGAGAAGAGGCCATCACGATAACACACTCCGTTGATTCATTTTGATTAAGTTAAGGTTCAAGCTATCTACAACCGGCCAACTTAGCCCATGACAAGCTCTCACGGTCAACGAAGGAATAGACCTCCTCCCAAGATGTTCCGATCAGACTCGGTATCTCGGTTCTTCAAGACACTTCGACAGGTTAAAACAAAACCAGCAACACCGCCCGAATGTGCCGACATATCCCGATAGGAGCTGCACATATCTCGTTCTCAGGGCACACTTAGATGATCAAGACGACGGGTAGGCCAGCCCAGAGTTGCCCCTGGTAGCCCCGGACATCGCTCGGTTGGACCAACACTCAAAGGAGCACTGGCCCGGAGGGGGGCTAAAATAAGATGACCCTCGGGCTCCGGAAACCCAAGGGAAAAAGAGGATAGGAGGCAAATGGTAAAACCAAGGTTTGGCATTGCTGGAAAAGCTTTAATCAAGGCGAACTATCAAGGGGTTCCCATTAGAACCCAACCGCGTAAGGAACGCAAAATCCGGGAACATAACCCAACAAGTAAACACTAGGCGAGAGGCCGAGCCTTCCACCCTTTACCAATTATATAGATGCATTAAGATAACAAGGCAATATAATGATAACCCAACAAGTAAATAAATGTTCCAACAAGGAACGACCTTCAATCTTCACCCGCAAATAGCAACGCTATAAGAGGGGCTGAGCAAAGCGGTAACATAGCCAATCAACGGTTTGCTAGGACAAGGTGGGTTAGAGGTTTGACATGGCAATTTGGGAGGCTTGAAACCAAGCGGTAGGCATCGTAGCATTGGCATAGCAAAAGAGCGAGCAAACTAGCATAGCAAAGATAGTAGTGATTTCGAGGGTATGATCATCTTGCCTGCACAGTTGTCAGAGTTGACTGGATCCTTGAAAGCAAACTCAGCAGGCTCCTCATTAGCGAACTCGTCTCCCGGCTCTACCCAAACAAGACAAACAAGCAACAAGGACACAATCAACCACGTGCAAGGATCAAACAAGATGATGCAAAGATGGTATGCTATGCGGGATGCGATGCGGGATGCAAATGCAAGATATGACAAGGAATGCATGAACCTGGCCTCATCTTGGGAATCCAAGTGTGCCACTGGAAAGATGAGATGAAATCGCTTGAAAACAATATAAAGAACGCCGGAATCGGAGTCATGGTTTGGAAATGGCAAGCAATTCAAATATGACACCGGTCTGCGATTTACAGCAAGTAGGCATCTAAATGCAATGAGATGAACATGCTACAGCACCCAAACATGACAACAAAGTACATGTCAGGGATGCATTCAACATGCTTAACAAAAGTCTAGCACTGAGCTACGGCGAATTCATCCATTAACAGGTTCAAACAAGCATGGAAAAAATGCATATGGCCAACAGATCTCAGACTTAGTGAAATTAACACTTGTCTGGAATTTCAGATTAGGTAGCACTCTTCGGAGCAACAAAACTATATGCTACAGGACCTGAACATGGAAAAGTAAAGCATGGCATTGAGCTACTCAAAGACCTTAACAAAAGTCCCTTAGTGACCTTGAGCCAAAAGGGATCAGAAAATCCAACTGCAAGCATGTGAACATAGCAAAAACATAATCAGTTTTCCGACTTAGTGAAAACTGGAGCATGCTAAAAACAGATATCAAGTAGGCATGTTTGCGAGCTCGACGCACTCACTACGGTGCAAGTCATGATAATCTAAGCATACACCCATCAAGATTACACAAAATGAAAAATAGACATGGCAAGAACAATAGCATAGCATGCATGGATCAACTACAACATCATCGGCAAAATTGCAAACAAGTTGACAATCTGCCCAGATTCACCAAGTAGCAAAAGTAGAGCTCGATTGACTCAAGCTAGGGTGCTCCATAATTGCAAACAAAGACATGGATAGAAATAGCACTACAAGATTAACAAAACATCCTTACTAAAATACATGTCTTTGAGATAAACAGTAAGGATGTTTTGTTAATCTTTGAGATAAACAGTAAGGCACAGATCACTAGGAAACAACATGAACATATGGCCATATGAGATAAACAGATTAAGGACTTAGTGGAATTGCTAAGTCCCTGAAATCAGAATTATCAAGTGCACCACTTTGCAAGCTTGTGCTAGTCATCACACACATCACAGAAATACATGGGTTGCACCTCTGGAAAGATGACAAAACCCTTAACAAAATATATGTAGAACTCATGGGCATAACATGAACACATTAATCATGGCAAAAATGACAAAAGGGTAAATAGAGTAGTAGATCTAACAATTATCTCAAGTAGCCCTCTTCGAACAGCATTTCGGGCATCAAGATGAACTCAAATGAAAATGATGCAATGGAATTAAATGATGTACTCTCTGAGATGAACATTTTGATATGCTATATTCCCAAATCGGAGTTACGGATGCAAAGATACGATGATATGAACATCGGCACTTGGATCTGGGATTTCGAGAGAAAAAGTCAACCCGAGGAGATTTAGATCCAGATCCAGCGCACCGAAATCGAGGACCGCCAGATCTTCGCCGGAATCATTGTAGACAGCGGCGGTGGACGAGGAAGAAATGGCCAGAGCGGGGCGGTGGCCGGGCCTCCACCGGCGTCGAGGTGGACGGCGGAGGCAGGGCT
>NC_041382.1:270993263-271033100 GCF_002162155.2 Triticum dicoccoides | reverse complement strand
CGGAAGACGGCGATGCGCGGCGGGCGGCGAGGTGGCGCGGCGCGGCTCCGGCCGGTCGGCGGGCGAGCGGCGCGTGGTGGAGCTGCGGAGGATGCGGCGGCGTCGGGCGCCGGCGCTGAGGGAGGCGGCGTCGGGCGCCGGCGCCGAGGGAGGCGGCGGCGCTAGCGGGCACGGGCGCGGCCCGGTTGGTGCGGGGAGGGGACCGGCTTCGGGCCGGCGGGCCTCGGCGGCGGCGCGGGCAGGAGCCGCCACGTGGCGTAACGTGGTTGGCGCGGACGGTGGCGGCGGCTTTGTCAGCCTAGGACGGACGTGTCCGGCGGCGGCGCGAGGGGATTTTTAGGGTTTGGGAGAGAGGAGATCCGCGAATTTTGGGAGGGGACTTTAAATAGAGGTAGAGGGAGCTAGGAGAGTCCAAATGAGGTGCGGTTTTCGGCCACGCGATCATGATCGAACGCTCTAGATGATGGAGAAGGCTTAGGTCGGTTTTGGGACAAATTGGAGGGGTGTTGGTCTGCAACTCACACGAGGCCTTTTCGGTCTCTCGGTTAACCGTTGGAGTATCAAACGAAGTCCAAATGATACGAAACTTGACAGGCGGTCTATCGATAGTAAACCAAGGCCGCTTGGCAAGTTTCGGTCCAATCCGGAAATTTTTAATCCCCACACACGAAAGAAATGTAGAAATGTCCAACGGATGAGAACAAAGCGCCGGAATGCAAAACAGACAACGGGGAAAATGCTCGAATGCATGAGACGAACACGTATGAAAATGCAATGCACATGATGACATGATATGAGAAGCATGACAACGACAACAACACACGGAGACAAAGACCCGAACCCGAGAAAAAAATAACTTAACGCCGAAAACGGCAAGAGTTGGAGTACAAATTGGGAAAGTTACATCCGGGGTGTTACAATTTGAGACACCCGACCCTTTAAACCATTAAGCTCTGTTGAAATCTCTTCAAGGGCTGTTTCGGCCTTCTCAGTGCGTTGGGTCAGAAGCGTTTTTTCCTCTTCCCAAGTTTTCTTCTTGGCAGCGAAGCTGGTCTTTAAATTTTTCGTCTCAAAGAGACTTATTTTCAGCTTGGAGTTAGCAGATTTGATTTCTGCCTCCTGACTCGCTAGCCGGGTCTTCGCATCAGTCAATTGCAAGTTCGATTAAGATAAGGCATTCTGCACAACATTCAGATGAGTCAAGATTTTGCTTCAAGTTCAAAAATCAAGATTTAAGTCTCAAGTACTTTACAAAAAACCACTTGACACTTTGGGCTAATGTATGCCAAATCAAATTTTTATGACTCTAAAGACATACTTTAAGTCCCAAGTACCTTACAAAGTAACATCAGTTGGCACTTGGGGGCTAATGTATGAAGTTCAGCAAGTTTCTCAAGGTTAAGCCGGAGTATTAAGTCCTTTGAATACGGTACCAAACAATTTAACGTACCGGCTCATTTATGATCAAAATGAACCGGCCCTTGGGGACTGCAGGTGAAGCTTTGTTCTACTGAATTCAAGAAAAGTTTCAAAGGTAAAGGTCTTGGCCTATATTTTAAAGTCTACAGATCATTCCGGTTCTCTCATAATCCGAAGACTTGGGGGCTGAAGGAATATAGATAAGCCGGAAGAACGTACCTCGTATTTCAATTGCAGCTGTTTGACCATTTCAATCTCAAAGTCGCGACTGGAGTGTACATGGTTGAGATAGCCGGATAAAATATCATTGGCATTTAGATGGTCATAGTTGGCAACGTCAAAGCGAACTTTCTGCCTCTCCAATGCCTCTTGTTTTGCAGTACACTGAGCCAGCACGGTTGGATTCCCTGGTTCAATAAAGTAGCTCCCGGTGATCTGAATGTCTTGTGCAGACGGTGATGGTGGGTTGGCTGAGCTTGATGGTCCAGTAGCAGAAGGGTTCACAGTGGTTTCATCAAATGACAGCTCAGGAGGATTTGTTTCTACATCAACAGGCGGGTCTGCTGGAGGGTCGGTTAATGGAGAAGATGGCCTGGCCGGGTCAGATGCAAGCACTAGCGGGTCTTCCACCGGTTTAGCTACCTTCATTTTCTTGGATTTAGCTTGGCCACCAAGAAAAATGTTGCAAGATCATCAGTATAAAGATACAATTTGAACAACCCGAAAATATAAGGATATTTCATTACCCAGGGGCAGTCTTCAAGGCCGGAAATTGCGTCTGCGATGAGTCACCAGAAGAGCGAGACACCTCCTAAAAGGATAAAATAGATTTAAAAGAAATACAAGGGGAAGGATCCATTAAAAAGAGTTAAAGATAGAAAGAGGTAAACCTCATTCGGACGCTTCTGAGGAGTTTCTTGAAGAATGACAGCCGGCTCATCTTCAGTCCAAGCTTGACGGCGGCTCTCATGTTGCTGTTTTTTCAAACGAAAGTAGGGATCCAAGTGAGCTAAAGTGTTAGAAAACCTTACTTTATGGATCACTCATCGAACTTTTTGACTTGGCAAGGGCTCTGAGTCGGAGGAAATGGTAGTTACCTCTGCTTCCATGGCCTGATTGGCCCCTGTGTCATCCTGGTAATGATCAGTGCCAATAAGATTGTTAAAAAATTGGCTAAGGGAATCAAGGGCTACCTCCGAGTCAGATGTATCATCAAGCTTCATCAAATCTTTAACAATGCTCTTTTTCTTCTTTTTCCACCTCTGGGTCGTTTTCTTGGCGTTTATGGCGGCGGCTTTCGCTTTCTTGGCAACCTCGTGGTCATACTTAACTTTCCAGAAGTCAGAGTTGGCCTGCAGACAGGTAAAAAACAAGATAAAGAGTCGGGCAAGCATTAAAACAATACGGCTGGGAAAATACAAAAGAGAGAAATAACGACATCCTTACTTCTGGCACGGGGTTAAGCTGGCAGAAGGGGTTTAACCCGACGACACTGCAATCTTCATATTTCCCATTCACCAGAAGAGTTGACATTGAGACAATATCTTCTTCTGTGAATTGAACGTGGTTGTGACGAAGAGAGTCATCCGGGCCTCCACCATACTCATAGATCAGCTTTGACCGGCGGCTCAAAGGGATGACCCGCCGTGAGATCCTGCAGCGGGTCAGATCAACTCCAGTTAACCCGTTCCCCAACAGAGCATTGATCCTTTTGATAGACGGTATCAACCTCTTGCATTCAGCGACGGTAAGCTTATTAGGAAGCGCGAACTTGGAATCAAGACGATCGGGGCGATAACCCGGCTGTGGCTTCTCGTTTGCTGGTGAAGTGTCCTGGCAGTAGAACCAAGTCTGGTTCCAGTCCTTTGGGTGACTTGGTAAGACAATGAGGGGGAAGACGGCACCCTGCCGGCGCTGAATTGATATGCCTCGAAGCTCTAAGCTAAGACCGTTCGTGCACTCATTCTGCCGGTTTAGATAAAAGTATTCTGTAAACAACTCCATGGTCAGCCCTTGTTAAAGATATACCTCACAGAGCACTTGGAAGTTACAGATGTTAGATATGGAGTTGGGCCCGATATCTTGAGGGTGGAGCTTGAAAAAGTGGAGGACCTCTCTGAAGAACTTTGAGCCGAGGGGTGAGAAGCCACGGTTCATGTGGTCAGTAAAAACGATCACCTCATCGTCTCTTGGATTGGGTTGTTCTTCTTCCGGGCCAGGGGCACGGTAAGGCGTGATAGTTTTCGCTGGCAGAAATCCTATGGTGAAGAACTCTTTTAAACGTTCCTCAGATATGGTTGAGGGAACACAGTTACAGATGGTTGGTGTTTTGGATGGCATGATGTGCAAGGAACTAACAAGAAAAGCCACATGCCGATTCAGTTTAATGGTGAGATTGACACTTAAGTGATGAAGATGCAAACAAGTAATGGCTGCTTAGTTAAGGGCTAATGACATATAAGGAAAATTAAGCCGGCATGATAAGCCACCATGACTACAGATATTTTAAGAAGACAAATTCAGCTAAGTAGTGAGACAAAGAAGTTTCCTACATTGCTTGGTATTATTCCAGATCAAATGGTTATTCAAAATGAAAACCATTCTAGTCCTAAAAAGTTCAGTACAGAGGAGTCGGTAAGTTCTGAAGCAGCCTTTTAATCAGAGAAAGGGATCTGTTGATCAAGAAGAGGTACAAAAACACTACCGCGCGAGCATATATATGACTTTTTGGATCAGAAAAGGTTGGCGGTGGAAGAACTACGTTGAACTATGATGAACTATGAAGAACACGCAAGAGCTTGGAAACCCTAATGCAGATCTGAGAAGTGAAGGAAAGAAAACTTACGGTTGCAGGTCTACTCCGGAGGTAGCCGCAGTTTCTCTGGAACGGTTCAGGTTGATGCAGCGGCCCAGGGTCGACGGAAACAGAGATGAGGCACGGCGGCGGCAGAAATCAAGCAGCAGGGGGTTTGTGAGAGGAAGAAGACGGAGTGAGAGAGGAAAGTGAGAAGGCCAAGTCGTGCCTATTTATAAGGGAAAGATGCAAACAGACGGGCGCAAATATCAAGGAAGAGCTGAACAATGGTTATCTAGCTACATAGGCGCCTCGATTCTCGGGAGACATTAAAGATTAAACATCCGTTGGGAGATGGTGTCATGAATGTTTTTTGCGTTTTCAAAAGATGATGTCACGGCGGGTTACAACAACTTCAGTGAAGATAAGAAGATGAATTTTTGTCTAAGTATTGAAGATTGACCAAGAACGAAGTTCAAAGTCAACCTGGGGCCTGATGTTGGGGATATTACTATCAGTATGACCCGCCAAGGAGGGGCCGGGTCAGCCCCAATGGCGGGTTACATAAGAAGCCTAGTGAACATCCAAGATGATAGTTTATTAAACCTTATAGAAGGCCCAAAGGCCTGGGGGCGGCTTATGGCCCGATATTGTAAACCGCCGTATGTAAGGAAAGACTTGCAAAGAAAGGCATGTAAAGGAAGTCCCCGTGCCAGACACGATTATGAGCCGGCCGGGACTCTGTAGGCCACCAGGCGTCAACCCATGGACAAAAGCACACGAGGCCAAGCTCTAAAAAAATACACCCTTAATGGAACTGGATCAGAACCATCCCCTGGAAGCTCCAGTTCCACCCCATCAAGAATGGACCCAATCTGGCTGCATCATGCGTTAAGTTCTTGTTGATACCCCCTATCATTAACACATAACACAAATCATTAAGCATGTACTTATTTCATTGGGAAAATTATTTTTAGCAGAGGAGAAAATGAGCACACTAAGAGCTTGCTACACATTCACCAAGAAATACATGACAAAACTAGCCTTGATACATTATTTTTTTGCATGGAAAATCTGTTGAAATCTATGAACAAAAGTAGAATACTAACATCTCCATCAATTCAGCTAAAATGCTGCATTCAAAAGAGCCCATATATCTTATTGTGCAAAGGTCAATTACCTCGAGCATAACTCATGTCTCGCTATTGGGATTAACTGCTCCAAATTTCCATGCATCATGATTGTTACAATGATCACATAACATACCAGCATAAGCAAACAAACATATTTAACAGCCGTACATTCACAACACATACAATATAGTGGGATGTAGATACTATTTGGAGAAACAACAATAGAAAAGGCAAACTACATCTATAACCATGAGCCATAATAGGGAAACCCATCAGGCAAATATATTAACCCATAAATGTAGTTAATCAACTTATTCATAAAGGCCCTCCAACAATCTAAGAGACATGTAATGAAGAAAACAAATGGTAGAAGACGAACTGCCCTATTATATAAACAGAAAGCAACAAGTCCATGGTATATAAATTTTATGATAAACACAACTCTACTTTTAAATAGAGAAAATAGGCTAGAAAATAGGCTAGTCGCACTCATGTTAAGTGATCACAAGGTATCACTATAGCAGCTCTATGTATAAAGTGTGTCTTAATTATACAAAGCAGATTCAGATACTATTTAATAATGGGGAACTCACAGCATGGCCATCTGAAGTGCAGTCAAAGATATCCCATTTGGTTTTGATGTTCCTAGTTGGATGAAGAGGGTCGTGCTTCTAAAGAGAGATACGCAAGTATATGTAGTACCTCACATTAATACATGATTTGGTTGCATGCATGTCAGCACACACTCTTTTTCACATCAACTCCTAATTTAAGCGAAAATAGCCAAAAAAACTCAGTACGAAAACTAACACAATGCAGACCAAGATTTACTTGGTATTAGAACAAATCACACAAATTCAATATTTGCTCAATGGCAACTGAGGAAGAACTCTATAACTATCCTAATTGGCACTGATCATTGCATGATATCAATATTGCTCTTTTACAGAACTAAATTTAGACAACCATGTAAGCTCTGAACATTGTTCTTGATTAAAAGGCCAAAAGGATAAACAAATGGAATAAGTCTCACTGATAAAACTCAATTTGCACTCAATTTCTTATCGGAACAGCCACAATCAATGTTCGTTGCATTCACGCTTACCTTGAGGGACAGAGTACACCCCCTTGCAAAATTAGAAAGGGAAAACTGAGGATAACATAAGAACATGAGTCAGCGGAACCTAAGAAAGAGGAGCTAAAATCGATCAGGTAGAACCTACCATCAGCTCTTGATATGTCAAGTACAGATAAAGCCATAAGAGCAGCAAAGTAAATAAGCTCCATGTACTACCCATTGAATCTAGAATGCACTGTTTGGAAGAGCATCGGACGAATCCAACCATCTCTGGTCAGAGACATACCAAGGTCCGACCTAACAACCCCTCTTTTCTTCTTCTCTCGCCTCCTCACATATTAAAAATATTGCGTATTAATTTCTTATTTATTAATGGAAAGCACAAGGAAAGTTCGATGTGAATTCAGTGACTTGAAATAAATAAGCGACAATTAAATGAGACATTCAACCAAGGAAAAACATAGTGTTTTGCATGCCTTCTTTTTACTGACTATAAAGCCGAGAATACATTCACAGTCACCACGGAGGAAGTAAAACAAAACACATATCCCTGTTTGTTTGGGGTTTTGCTTCTGCTTTTGCAGCTTTTCCACTTTGGCCAAAAAGCCATAAAAGCTCCTAAATAGGTGTTTTTGGAGCATTTCTGGCTTTTGATGAATCAATATAACAATATTCAGCTCCAAAAGCCATAAAAGCTCTAAAAGCACCTATTGAGGAGCTTTTATGGCTTTATGGCTAAAATAGAAAAGCTGCAAAAGCAGAAGCCAAAGCCTAGACAAACAGGGCCTTAAATGGACTTATATATTACTGAAATGTACCAATGATGGCTGCTATCACCGCTAGCATAGGGATCACCTACCACTCAAAACCCAACCATTCCATGGCATACCTCATCATCTGCAGAACAACCAAGTAGAAAAATAATTTTGTAAGCACTTAATTCTCTTTGAGGTAGGCATTACAACAAACAGCAGGTTGTGCTGCCACCTCCACACAAAGTCATGAGATGGAAAGGATAGAACAAAAAACACTAACTCACGCACTCTGCACATGGAATGCCCAATGCCGATGTTGCTTCTCTCAGACAATGGCATAGGCGAAGGCCGGCTACTTGACCCAGCTCTGGCTTTCAACAATTTGACTAACAAAAAACAGATTTTTAACATCCACAATTTGTACTGGGTAATTTGGAACAACTAATTCAACTTCTATAATTAGACGCTGATAACAAATGATTTATTGGATAATTTGGACTGCTCTACAACATTTAAGAGTGGCACTAATTGCTCAGTTTCTAATTTTTTACTTGTCACATCCACTGAGTAAGGTGAGCTCATTCTCTGATGCAAATAAAACAATGCTTGGGAAAATGCTTAGAAACAGTTGTAGCAAGTTCAAGATCAAGTTGAACAGAGTAAGGTCTAAATGGCATCTCCCATTTTCTAAAAGGCAAAAGATCTTAATGGCCCCATGACTGAATAATATGTGTAGCTGGAGAGAATCTTCTTAGTACAACTTAACTGAATTCGCTAACTTGAAGTAACAATGAAAAAAGAAGAAAGCATTCATAAAATGTAGATTCTCTCTTCTTTGAACATATTACATGACTCAGCATCTTCTTGTAGGAAAGGAAAAAACTCAAATAAAGAAGGATAAAATAAGAACGAAGCCATGAATAGCGCATCGAGGAATCAGTATAACAATTTTGAAATACAATAATTTCAGAATCTTGCAAAATCACAACAAAACATGAAGTAGTTATGAACAATTAGAAATACATTATATTGAAGGTTGAGTAAAATCTTTCTTTGTTTGAGCAATATATAGCTGTAGATATTTTACAAAATCAATACCTAACAAGAATCTAAGCCTCTTTAGACTCCTTTTCTGAGCTAAATATGCAGGCTTTCCATGGAAATTTTTACAATATATTTGTTCTATGAACAAATGCTTCCTTTCATTCCTTTTTTTGAAGCGGGTCTCATGCCATCAGTAGCCCAGCACCAACCAGCCAGCACCTATTTACAACAATCATGCATGCAGCAGGAAGCTAGCAAAAAAACACAATAGGTGCCCAGACACACATACACATAACTAAGGCAGTAAGCAAACACACAACCAGAACTCATAGCTAGCAAGCGAGCGCTACCAGCACAAGTTAACATGATGGCCCTAGAAATATAACCAAGCTTGCTGATTCCCCAACGACATAGCATTCACAAATCACAATGCAATATGGCACAACCAGGTGACCTTTGACACGATTACCAAATTACATAGTTCTAGACTTCCAGTAAAGAATTGTACTAAGAATTGAAGAGATAGATTTAAAAAATATACTTCCGCGTATAAGCAGAATCATGTTTGCAATGCATGTGTATATTTTATCTGGTATAGCAATACATTATTTAGACCCAGAGAATTAAAAGCCTAGCTTAAGAGCTTCAAGCTAACCAACCAGAACAGTATGTATGATGCTACCACCAAGCCAGCCACAACAATCATGCATGCAGCAGCAAGCCATAAAAAAGAACACAATGGGTTCCCGGACACAACATCACTAAGCCAACAAGCACACACACAACAAGAACTCATAGCAATCAAAGCGCAGAGGATAGGAGGACAGTTGGGACCGAAACGAAATTACCTTGTTGGCGAAGGATGTCCAGGTGGAAGCGACTAGAGGCGGCGGCCACGACGGCGAATCCAGGAAGCAGCTGCGCAAAAGGAGACATGCATTCATCAGTTGGCAATGGAAGCATCCATCATATTCGTACATACCTGCGTTTCTTTATGAGCACTCCACTTCTCTGTCTCACACTATTGACCTCCACCTTGATAACCTTGTTAATGAACAACACATGATCCATGGGGTGATGATAAACCTTGCATGTATCCCAAAAATTGACGGGAGGCAGTGCGGAGTATTAGATCTCTGACCTCTAACCGGCCGATGAGCCAATGGAAGAAGGGGGCAGTGAGGGCGGTGTTGAAAACGTAAGCCTAGCACCGGAAGGGAGCATCCAGAGGAGCACCTCATGGGTGGACTCCTGCTACTGCGCGTGCAAGCACGTCGCAGACCACCTTCTTCTCCTCCTCACCGCCCAACTCTTCTTCCTTCCAGCGAACTTCTCCATCTTGTGCGCAGACATCAAATGAACGTGTGATCCAACTGCTCATCCCTGTACTCCATCTTCTCCCCCATTGGCTTAGGCCTAATTTGTCCTAGCAAAAGAAATCACATGATGAGAAAATGAACGAATTCACAACAAATATTTCAAATCAAGATACATCCGTTAGCAGGCCCAAAATATATAAATAGAGGAGTTCCTAATTGCCGACCAGAGCGCACCGCCGTCCGCCGCACCACGAGGAAAAGGCGGAGTACAGCCTCCTGTGAATCGCGCCCGAGACCCAGCCTCGTCGCAGTTCCCGATCCAAGAGCAGATCGAGCCGCCGCCAACCTCTAGGTCACGCCCATCCTCGCCGGTGCAGGCCGATGCTGGCTGGTGATCCTCTCTCCTATCAGTCGTCGCACCTCCCTCTCCTTTTTCCTCTCTCTTTCTCCCTCCTCTCCTTCCTTCTCTCTCTCTCTCCCTCATCTTCTCTCCCCCTAGGGTTCCTGCGGGAGGAGGGGCATAGGCAGACGCCGGCCGGTCACCCTTTCCCGTCCGCCGCCAGACCTCCCTCTCCTCTCCCCTCACTCTTTCTCCCTCCTCCCATCTTCCTCCTCCTCCCTCTCTCCCTCCCATATTCCTCTCTATCTGGTCGGATTCGTGCGGGAGGGGACTGGTTGTGCATAGTGCATGGCAGGACTGGATTGGGTTGGTTTGGGTGCATGTGCGGCGCACGGGATGGGAAAAGGGATGAGACAAATTCTCTCTCACCTGGGTGCCACTCACCCAGCCAATACGCGTGTGAGACGAGCCCACCGGTCATTGGGCAGAAAAATGAACCGCGGGGTGAAAAACAATTAACCGCAAGCGAAAATCCAACGACTCAGATGCGTTAGAAGGCATATCAGACGGTCACGGACGGCTCAATCGGGGAAGCATCCTGGAGGCAAGTTGGCTAGGGTCCTTATATGTTAGAATTACTCCATGCATCATATGAACTTGTGCCCATGGACTAAGTTGAAGTATATCATGTCTACTACATGCCCATGTCTTTTGCATATATATTAATGTTGCTATGCTTGCTATTATGTGTCTCCAAAGTCAGCATCATAATGTTATTGTTCTGCATTCCCATATTTCCTCCAAGTCTGAGAATCAGCTTATATCGTGTTTGCATCTTGACTTGATGATTCCCATGAACCTTTTGCTCATATGGTTATGCCATATTGTGTGCTTTGAGCTCCATGATATGTACTAGCATGCCATGATTTTGCTTGCCATGTTCTTGCATTGTAGCTTAATTATTTCTTGCCTCCAACATGCCATCGAATAAACTCTACTCATGCATATGCTTTGTTTTTCACTAAGTCCTAATCTGTGTTATCAAGTTGCTTTTTTGCATTGATCATCTTGAATTAATATCGATGCCTATGAACCTGAACCTTAATGATATTTGAAGCATGTTGTATGTACTTGAAGTGCACATCAAGTTTGTGTCCATATTATTCCTGTAGCATGTTGTTTCCTTGGTTGCAAAGTGCTTAGTTGCTGTTTTGGGAAGATTGTGTTTGAAACTTGTATTGAGTGTGTGTGTTGAACCGTTGCTCCCTTTTGAGCGTGCTTTATATGAAACTTGCTTGGTATTGCATGTAGTTTCATCATGCCATGTTGCATCCATGTTGTGGAATCGCTGTGGTGTTGTTTTGCTTGCATTTGCATCAATGCCATGTTTAACTTGATTTGCTCATATCTTCTAGGCCGTAGCTCCGAATTAAACGAACTTTATATGTAACTTGACTAGAAAAATATGTAGATCATCTTGGTGCACTTTAACTTGCTGTTTAACAACTTCAACATAATGTTTTGTTCAGATCTGAACCAATTTCGAAATTTGCATATGGGGACTTACCGGAATTGTTATATGTTGTTTCTGGCCTCATTTAAACTTGCTTTGATGTGTTGTTCTTGTATGCATCATCTCTTGACATAAGTAGCATCTTGTAGACTTGTCATGCATCATACTTGGATGAGCATCATGCCATGTTTATGTGTTGTGCGTTTACCATGTTTTTTGCTTCTTTTCGGTTGTGCTTCTTCTCGTTTGTTCCCGTTTCGTTGCGATCATGAGGATTCGTTCGAATACGCTTGGTTCGTCTATGTTGCTTCGTCTACTTCATGGATTCAGTCTTCTTCCTACAGGGATTTCAGGCAAAATGACCGTCACCTTGGACCTCACTACTGTCTTTGCTATGCTAGTTGTCCCGCTGCCATCGCTATGTCGCGCTACCTACCACTTGTTTATCAAGCCTCCCAGATTGCCATGATAGCCTCTAACCTTTTTAGCATTCCTAGCAAACCGTTGTTTGGCTATGTTACCGCTTTGCTCAGCCCCTCTTATAGCATTGCTAGTTGCAGGTCGTTCCATGTTGGGACATGGATATCATGGGATATCACAATATATCTTATTTAATTAATGCATCTATATACTTGGTAAAGGGTGGAAGGCTCGGCCTTATGCCTTGTGTTTTGTTCCACTCTTGCCGCCCTAATTCCCGTCATACCAAAGTTATGTTCCTTGATTTTGCGTCCCTAACACAGTGAGGGTTTATGGGCCCCTCTTGACAGTTCGCTTTGAATAAAACTCTTCCAGCAAGGCCCAACATTGGTTTTACCATTTGTCTAATAACAACTAAAACTTGCATAGGGAACGGCTAGCACCCGAGGTCTCTTAATCAACCCCCCGGGCCAGTGCTCCTCATGAGTGTTGGTCTAGCTACTGATCAGTTGGCGGTGCCACCTCAGGGCAACTCGATGGTATTTTTGGCTATCGTCCACTATGCATAGATGGTGTTGTCCTGAGAACGAGATACGCGCGGCTACTATCAGGATATTGACGCACGGGGTGGTCTTGATGGTTTTGTTTTACCATTGTCAAAATGTCTTGTGCACCGGGATTCCAAGTCTGATCGGAAGGTCCCGTGATGGAGGATTGTCTCCACGGATTGTGATCTTGTCATGGGCTAAGTTGGGACACCCCTGCAGGGTTTAAACTTTCGAGAGCCATGCCTGCAGTTCTATGGCAGATGGGAATTTGTTAATATCCGGTTGTAGTGAACTTGAAGTAAACTCAATCAAGATACACCAACCGCATGTGTAACCCTAACCGTCTCTTTCAAGTGAGTTCGAGAAGAGAACACGGTTGTGTTTTGTTTGAACATAAGTAGTTCAGGATAACTTATTTATCATTACTAGTTTGCAGCCGTTTGCGTACTTCCTCATTCTACTTTTGTACTCGTAAGGTAGCCACCATAATTTGCTTAGCCACTGCTGCAACCTCACCACTTACCCTTTCCTACCCATTTAGCTTTGCTAGTCTTGATACCCATGGTAATGGGATTGTTGAGTCCTCGTGGCTCATAGATTACTACAACTAGAGTTGCAGGTACAGGTTACGCGGTGTTCATGACGTGAGAGCGATGTTTACATGTTTTGGAGTTCTTCTTCCTCTTTATCGATCTTGGGTTAGGTTCCTGGTCGGCAGCCTGGGCTAGCAGGGTGGATGTTATTTGAGCTTCTGTTTGTGTTTCATCCGTAGTCGGATGTTGTTCCCATGTATGATATTTGATGTATTCTTGCGGCATTTGTGTGTCTTTGTATGTATCCCCAACTATTATTTAATGGTACGATATAATGATATCCACCTTGCAAAAGTGTTTCAATATGCGGTTCTATCCTTGGTGGGACCTTCCGAGTTCCTTTAGGATAGAATCGCATATTGGGCGTGAGAAAGGACAATGGGAGGTGACGTGCACATGAGCTGGCTCGTGAGGCAGATCTCAGCCACTTGGGTTTACCAAGCACAAACATCGTGCCAGTCATTAATCATGATGCGGTCATGGGTTGGCTTGCAAGGGCATACGACGTTCATGGCAATGAGGCACCGGACAGACAGATGATAATCATAGAGCAACTCATGATTAAGGTAGAGCGAGTTCTGATAGATGCAAGAAGGATACATGTTGAAGGGACGGACCCACGCGGCTTGGGGATAGCGTAGCCCGAGGGGTGCCCCCAATTGAACAAACCAAAACGGCGTCACCTGGCACCGTTGCTGAAGAGGTGTTGGAGTATTTGAAGACGCATGTTGTAGAAGTCGCTCCTCAAGAGCCGCCTAGGTCCTGAACCTTGGGAGGCTCTGGAGGCCCCGGGGTATCGCGAGGATCTGTCACCAACTTTGAGAGGATCGCCTGGTGCCTGGCCTCCTAAGCCGCCAGGATGCCCTGCATGCGCCGCTGATGCACGACAACCCTATTAAGCAAGCCGAAAGGCATGCTTAAGTAGCTGTGAGGGGGACCCTCACACCGGCCATCGTGGGACAGCCAAAAGAGATCCCGAGACATGGCCGTGTTGAGCCTGGGGATGTTGATGTAGGCGCGCAGCTCACTGTCCTCGCCGCGGTAGGGAGCTGCGCCAGGTGGTGGGTGACGGTCACCCCGCATAGCTCTTGCGTCCTAAAGCTCGTCGATTGCCCTGGTGATGAAGTCCTGAGCGCCTGGTGCCTCAAGCCATGCACTTTTCTCATGGAAGCACGCATTGAAGCATGCCTCCAAATGGTGCCTAAGCACCTCCCTCATGACGCTTGCAACGTCAGAGGCCCTCCAGAGGAGATCCCTCGAGCCCAGCCTGAGAGGGGCACCAGGCACACCTTCCTATGCAAGAGAGTGGGAGGTGCCCCGTCAGTGGGTGTAGGTTTTGAGGCAGCGCCGTCGGACACCCGACCCTCCTGAGGTTCTTGGCAGAGCAGCTGTTTCTTCTTCTTGGGGACAGCCTCAGGAGGGTAGCCAATGCCTCCGTCATCTGGGTCCTCGACCGATGCAGCTTGGTAAGCGCACTCAAGAGAGCACACCACATCCTTCTCCTCGCAGGCGACCGGGATGATGCCACAGCTTCTCGGCATCTTGAGGACATTGTAGCCATGGTGGGTCACAGGCTTGAACTTGGCCAGGGCCGGGTAGCCAAGGATGGCGTTGTACGGGAGGTGAATGTGGGTGACATCGAAGTCGATGAGCTCAGTGCAGTAGTTGTTGCGCTGGCCGAAGGTGACAGTGAGGCGGAACTACCCTATCGGGGTGGTGGAGCCGTTGATCACTCCTGAGAAAGGCTTGATAGGATGCAGCTGATCATAGGGCACCTACAGTCGGTCGAACGTCTTGACAGAGAGGACATTGAGTCCCGCACCGCCATCGATGAGTGTCTTGGTGATGAGCACATTTCTGATGGTAGGCGAGCAGAGCATCGAGAGGGCACCGGCAGTTGCTGCGCACTTGAACTGGTCGGAAGAGTTGAAGGTGATGGTGTACTTCGACCACCTAAATGGACGTGCTACCTCGAGCTTGGGGAGGGAAGCATTCACCTCACGCGCGAACAGCTTGAAGATGCGATCGGAGGCAGGGGCTTGAGCATTGCCTAGGAAGCAAGCGATGGCACAAGGCTATTGGAAGCCCCCAGCTCCCTCGTCCTGGTGACAGTCATGATTCCTTCTTGGTGGTGGCGGCAGCGGGGGAAGGTTAGCGTTGCACTGAGGATAGTCCTCGCGAGGCTGATCCCTCCAGGTGCCCTCACGAGGCTGGCCCTGTCAGCGGTGCTCATGAGGCCGATCGCGCCACTCCTGGCGAGGGTGGTGGCCGTCCCAGCGTCCTCCACCTAGGCTATCCACGGCCATAGCCTCGGTCATTGCACTCAGGGCAACGACCGAGGCACCCGTTGTGGGTGACCTTAAGCTCTTGGCAACCATTGGTGTTGTGGTTGTGCATGTTGTCGAAGACGCAGAATGGGTGGCTGCCCTTAGAAGACTCCGAGTGCTTGAGAGTCGCGCTTCATCTCTGGTTCGGCCGCGAGCACGGCCAATCCCATGCGCTTCACGTCCTTGGCCTCAGTATTCTTGTCTTCTGGGTCAACCTCAGGGGCTCGAGGAGGGAGAGGCATCCCTCCTCAGCTCTCGCACACTTGGTTGCAATGTTGAACATCTCCAGGGCCATGCACAGGTCCTCGTGTATGGTGAGCTCCTCCTTCATCTTGACTCCACGGACGCCATAGGTGAACTCCGAGATTATGGCCTTATTCGACACCTTGGGGATCTTGAGGCGAATTCTATTGAAGCGCTGGATGTACCTCTGCAAGGTCTCTCGTGGGTGTTGCTTGATGTGTCGCAGGGCACCCGCAGCTAGCGGGTGGTCGCGAGTGCTCTAGAAGTTGGCAACAAAACGCTCTCGCATCTCATCCCAGGAGGAGATCTATCACACCATGTAACACCCCGGATGTAACTTTCCATACTTGTAACTCCAACTCTTGCCATTTCCTGCTATGTGTTATGATATTCCCTGTGTGGTTGTGTTCTGTCTTTCATTTTGCATTTTGTTCATGTCATGCATTTCATCTCATGTCATCATGTGCATGTCATTTGCATCTGTGTTTGTCTCATGCATCCGGTCATTTTCCCCGTTGTCCGTTTCGTAATCCGGCACTCCCACATATACCCGTTGCACCCCTCAAACCTCTTCTCCTGAGTGGGTGGAAAACATTCTCGGAATGGGTCGAGATTTGTCGAGTGGCCTTGGTACATCGCCGGTAGGCCGCTTGTCAAATTTCGTTCCATTTGGAGTCCGTTTGACACCCCAACGGTTAACTATAGCGGCATTATAGTCGGTCAAACGTCAGATGTTTTCGGTCTCGGACAACTGTTGATGGGCTGCCTTCTCTACTCTCTTCTCAGTCCAAGCCATCCTACACAGCCCACTAACCCCACCAAGGACCGACCTACCCCCCCACTCGACCTGAGACGTCCGATGGCAATCGAAGGGTCCGGAAACCCCAGAAACCCCCCAAACCCTAACCCTGCCTATAAAAGGAAATCCCCCCTTCCAATTCTGGACATTCCTTCCTCCCCTCCTTGCTTTCCGCGCCCCCAACCCGCAGCCGCCACCTACACCTTCCAGCCGCCGCCTCTTCCTCGGATCTGCCGCCGACCAGCCTCCCTCCCCCACTTGGAGCTCCACCAATGGCCAGCCGCCGCACCAGCAGCGCCCGCGGCCAACCTAAGCCGGCCATGTGGTTCCGGGCTCTCCACTCTGCCGCCAGCCTGCCAAGCTCAGATCGGGGCCCAGCAAGCCCATCTGGGCCCGGGCGAGCCCGCACCGCCACCCGTACGCTGCAGGAGCACTCTGCTCCCCGCGTTGAGTTCCGCCCCAAGTGCTACTCCCACCGCGCCTTGACCCCCGCCGCCGGCGAGCCTCGCCGCCACCTTCGTCGGGTCACCGCCTCCCGCACCCGGATGCACCGCCGTAGACCCGCGCCTCTCCACTTCTTCCTCCCGCTTCTTCTACCTCCCTCTCTGACTGGATCTCTCTCTCTCTCTCTCTCTCTCTCTCTCTCTCTCTCTCACTCACCAGGGACCGCCGCCGCCCGGAGCTTCCTAACCTCGCTATCGCCGGGAATGAGCTCCCCGGGGCCAGATCCGTCCTCTCCGGTCCTCCCCGCTGCCCTAACCTACCAGAGGGCCGTCGCCCCTCGCCGTTTCCGCCGTTCTCTGTCATCGTTGCCTCTGCATCGCGCTGCAGCGAGTAGTGCACGACCCGGCAGCACCTGTTGACCGCACGCGTGGGCCGCATCCCGCGCCAAGGCCCAGCGTGCCAGCCTTCCCTGCCAGCCTCACCCCACCATCGAGCTGGGCCATGGCCCATGGTGAGTAGCGCCCAGCCCCTCTTCTGTGCATGTTGGGCCAGCGGATCTAGCCCGCATATGTTTGTCCTATGCGCTGTGATTTTTCCTAATTGTTCAGTAAACTGCATATTTGCAGTTTGGCCACTCTTGTTCATGCATTTCATATCTCACAAGTCGTACATCATATGTAAAACCTTTAAACATGTAAAATGCTTAGAATTGTGTCTACTTTCATAATATCCAAATTTCATGCATGTTTAAAATGTTAAACTTGTTGTTTGCATTTAATTTGTTAAATGACTTGTTAAAATGATTTAATTCATAACTAAATAACCTTAGCTCCATTTTAAATAAACTTTATATGTAAATGGGGTAGAAAAATGGATAGTTTAACATGATGACATTACTTTGCATGCTTAACGACTCTAATATATGATTTAGGGTAGAACAGTACCAAATTCATAATATGCATATGGGGATTTTTCCGGAACTGTTGTTTATTATTTCCGGCCTCATTTAAACTTGCATAAATAGTTAGTTTACTTATGCCTCGCCTCTTGGCATGTTAACCAACATTTAATAATGTTGAGTACCTAACCGGGAGTGAACTAAATAATCAAATGTGGTGTTCCATCAACATGTATCTTGTTACATGTTGAGCTCCACTTAACTTGTAGTTTTGTTTGTGCACTTTACCATGCCATGCATATTTAAACCGGACATGCATCATCCTTGGTTGTGCATCATGCCATGTTTATGCTTGGTTGTTTACCATGTTATTTGCTTATTTCTGGTTGTGTTGCTTCTCAATAGTTCTCGGTATTGTTGCGATTGTCAGTATTCGTTCGACTACGTCCGTTTGTCTTCTTCATGGACTCGTTCTTCTTCCTTGCGGGATTACAGGCAAGATGACCATTACCTTTGATATCTATATTTGCTTGCTAGTTGTTCGTTTTATCTCTATATCGCGCTACCTACCATTCGTTTATCATTCCCCCATATTGTCGTGTTAGCCTCTAACCCACCTTCCTAGCAAGCCGTTGTTTGGCTAAGTTACCGCTTTTGCTCAGCCCTCTTATAGCGTTGGTAGTTGCAGGCGCCTTGCAGGTTGTTCCATGTTGGAACATGGATATGTTGGGATATCATATTATATGTTATTTAATTTAATGCATCTATATAATTGGCAAAGGGTGGAATACTTGGCCTTTTGCTCGGTGTTTTGTTCCACTCTTGCCACCTTAGTTTCCATCATACCGGTGTTATGTTCCTTGATTTTGCGTTCCTTACGCAGTTGGGGTTATTGGACCCCCTTGACAGTTTGCCTTGAATAGAACTGCTCCAGAAAGGCCCAACCTTGGTTTTACCTTTCCCTAACAACCTATAACTTCCCCTTCGGTTCTGCAGACCCGAGGGTCATCTTGATTTTAAGCCCCCCGGGCCAGTGCTCCTCTGACTGTTGGTCCGAAACGGGCAGCCTGCGGGGCCACCTCGGGGAAACTTGAGGGTTGGTTTTACTCATAGCTTGTCCCATCCGGTGTACCCTGGGAACGAGATACATGCGACTCCTATCGGGATTTGTCGGCACATCAGGTGGTCTTGCTGGTCTTGTTTTACCATTGTTGACATGTCTTGTAACCGAGATTCCGAGACTGATCGGGTCTTTCCAGGAGAAAGAATATCCTTCGTTGATCATGAGAGCTTGTGATGGGCTAAGTTGGGACACCCCTGCAGGGTATAAAATTTTGAGAGCCGTGCCGGCGGTTATGTGGCAGATGGGAATTTGTTAATATAAGGTTGTAAAGAACTTGACACTTTACTTAATTAAAATGAATCAACTGCGTGTGTAGCCGTGATGGTCTCTTTTCGGTGGAGTCTAGGAAGTGAACACAGTTTGGGTTATGTTTGAACGTAGGTAGTTCAGGATCACCTCTTGATCACTTCTAGCTTCACGACCATTGCGTAGCTTCTCATCTTACTCTTATTTGTGTATGTTAGCCACCATATTTGCTTAGTGCTTGTTGTAGCTCCACCTCATTACCTTATCCTACCATAAGCTTAAATAGTCTTTATCTCACGGGTGTGAGATTGCTGAGTCCTCGTATCTCATGGATACTTCGAAATAGTTGCAGGTGCCGATGATACCAGTGCAGGTGAGGCTACCGAACTCAAGTGGGTGTTCGACAAGGAACTTGGTCGTTAGTATGTGTCATTTCCTGATGATAAGTAGCGGTGCCCAGTTGGGATGATCGGGGATCTAGCAGTTGGGTTATCTTCTTTTTCATTTGGTTGTCCGTAGTCGGACTATGAGTGTATTCTGATGATGTATGAACTTATTTGAATATTATGTGATGTGGTGAGTGTAAGCCAACACTCTTTATCCCTTTCTTGTTCAGTACATGGGATGTTGTGAAGATGACCGTTCTTCCGACAAAACCACTATGCGGTTATGCCTCTAAGTCATGCCTCGACACGTGGGAGCTATAGCCGCATCGTGGGCGTTACACACGGGGAGGTTCAGGAGCCACGAGCATGCGCCATCCTTGAGGGCCATGGGAAACCAGTTCGCCATAACCTTCTCGTCGCTGTTGGCCGCCTCGATGCTCAGCTCATAGAGCTGCAGGAACTCGGCAGGGTTGGGGTGCCATCGGAGCGCGGAGGCAACATGGGCTTGAACTTGCATGGACAGACGATGCTGCGCAGCTTCGAGGTGAACATGCGGCAACCAGCCGTGTTCAATGGAGCGCATCGTGGAGGTGGAATTTGCTCTTGTGCCACCACCGCATGCGGCGTCCGGTCTTGACGTGGCGCTGCTGGGAGCCCACGCGCCTCTACTTGCAGCCGCTGCACCACCTAGCAGTTTTCTTCGTCGCGCTCCGGCGCCTTGCATGGCAGGTCGCGCCGGGGAGCCTCGTGCCTTGGCTCATGGGTAACGTCTTGTCATGGAGGCGGAGGAGGTGCACCATGAGCCACGTTGCTCGCGGCAAACGATGGGTGAGGGAGCGAGCAAGATGGTGCATGAGACTCTCCGGTGACGCTGACAAGCTCGGCAATGCGGTCCAGCCAGTCCTCGTAGAGGTCGTCGATGGGGCGATATTGCAGGAGCTTGCACGCCATGAGCGGCACAGCCTGTGCGTTCGCTGGCCCGCGACGAGCGTGAGGTGAAGAAGCGACCGCCGGGGTTAACGATGGAGTGGAGGTGCACCCATCCCACCGCACGAAGGGCTACATCAATGAAGCCTGCTGCTCGTGGGTCGCCGGGCTGGTGGTAGCGTTGGCCCCAGGCGACGCGGAACGGCGGGGAGCCTCATCGCCAACAGATGCCGTCTGGGCGACGTGCGTGGTGAGGGCGGCCTGGCGCTCAGCATGAACTCCATGAACATCATCCATGGGGACGGTGAAACGGTGGCGAATCGACTGGAGGAAGAGAGGCTCCGACGCACCCCTACCTGGTGCACCAAATGTCAGATTTCGGTTCCGCGGACCCTTGAGAGGTTCGAACTCTGAGGTGCGTATGAATAACTCAACCTCCCTAGTCTACCTACTCGCAAATCTCACGACCTAGCTCGATGAACAGGAAGGAACTGGGACACAGCAGTTTACCCAGGTTTGGGCCACCTTGCGGTGTAAAACCCTACTCCTGCTTTGTGGTGGATTGGCCACGAGGGGCTGAGGATGAACTAGTATAGTGGGATAACAACCTCAGGAGGAGGCGTGTTCTTGTGCCCGAGTGAGCTGGTGGGTACGAGGATGGATCCGATGGGGTTCCGTCCGACCCCTCTCTACGGTGGTACTGTTGCTCTAATTATAGTAGCCTCAGTCCTCTTCGCAAATAAAGGCGGGAAGGGATCCCACAATGGCACAATTCAAAGGGAGACAACTAGTACATGCTATGCTGACAAAAGTAGTCTTCGCCTGCAAAAGCCTCTGGTCATGATGTCGTGGTAGGATCGGTGATGACCTCCTTCATGTCGTCCTGGCGCTCTTGGTCTTGTTGCACGGGAATGTAAACCTTTGGCTGATTCCTCTGGAGTCTGTGCTTGCACTTGCCTCCTTAGCGCAAAAGAGGAAATTGTTGTCCTACGCCCACTGGCGCCTGCCTGGCCTTGGTCGTCATGGCTTACGTCACCTTGAGCCTCATAGGTGAGGCTTGCATAGAAATCTCCGCTCCTCAGGAGCCAGCGTAAAGAGCTCGCTCCTCGTGGAGGTCTTGGTGTCGTCTGCCTCGTGAGGCTTGGCCCCTCACGAGGGTCTTGAGTTGCTGATGTCGAAGATGGGACGTATCAGGCCGTCGATGAAGCCACACCGTGGACCGCAGGCAGGCAAGTCTGGGTACCCACGTTCCCAGAACACCGACACACATGGAAAACCCATTTATTCAAACCAAGCATGATTAAGTACTTAGAAATACAACAATTGTGTATGTTTCTCATGTATTAAGTGCATCAAAATTTGATTTATTCCTCACATGAATAACAATACAAAATTCTTCCCATGACAATTGGACATCGCTGTCGGATTTCGGGTTCTGGCAGACCCTTGAGGTTCGAACACTGGGGTGCGCACAGAGCTTTCGTCTCCTACCTACCTGCATCCCTCCGCCTTGCTAGGATCTAAACTAAGGAAAGAACAACACAAGAGACACAGGGTTTATACTGGTTCGGGCCACCGTTGTGGTGTAATAACCTACTCCAGTGCGTGGTGTGGTGGATTGCCTCTTGGGCTGATGATGATGAACAATACAAGGAAGAACAGCCTCGCGAGGGTCTGTTCTTGGCTGGGGCGATGAACTGCTGGGAGGAGATCAGTCGCCCTTCTCTCTCTCTCTCTCTCTCTCTCTCTCTCTCTCTCTCTCTCTCTCTCTCTCTCTCTCTCTCTCTTTCTTTTTTCCCTCGGTCCTCTCTCTCCTGTCTAGCGGGTGGCCAGTCCTATTTATAGGGGCCCTGGTCCTCTTCCCAAATATCGAGCGGGAAGGGAGCCAACAATGGCGGGCTAATTTGAAGGGGGACAACTAGTACTAGCTATCCTGACAAAAGTAGTCTTCGCCTGCGCAAAGCTCTGGTGATGACGCTGTCTTGGGCTCCACAGTGACCTCCATCTTGTGGTCCTCCTGGTCTTGGTCTCGTTGCACCGAAATGGCAACCTTTGCCTGATGCCTCGGTACTCCGCGGCTGTGCTTGCCCCCTTTGCACCAAAGAGGAAAGGAGGACACTATGCAGGCTGGCACCCGCCTGGCGCCCTCGGTCATCATGGCTTGCGTCACGGGCACCTCGTGAGGTACCCCGCCTTGTTCTCTCTGCCTCCTCGTGAGCCAGCCTGATGAGGCCGTGCCTGAGGAAGCTCCGCGTCGTCCGCCTCGCGAGGGTCTTGGGTTTGTGTTGGTGAAGATGGGTCGCGCTGGGCCCCCTTTTGAGCCACGCCGCAGGCCCCAAGCAGGCAAGTCTGGGGACCCCCGTTCCCAGAACGCCGACAGTAGCCCCCGGGCCCAAGGCGCGCTCGGACTTGGCCGTGCAGGGAGGCGGAAGGGCAAGAGCGAAGCGCCGCGGGCCCTAATAGTCTGCGACCTTGGGCACCGCATGGCGGTTGATTGGACGTGGGCGCCTCCACTTCCCCATGGCGCCTTGGCAACTGCACGGATTGGACAAGTCCCTGCATGCAAAGTGGGTCATGATTACCTGCGATCGTGGAGGTAGGCGGTTGGCCTCCGCCGGCCATAAGTACGGAACAACGCGCGCCCTTCCAGTCCATCCCTCCTTGCTTCTCCTTCTTCCCAATCCTTGCTCCGTTTTGCTGCGAGGGCTCTGATCCGCCGGTTCTCGACGGCAGAGAAGGGAAAGGTTCCCCGAGAGGAACCAGACCCACTCCCGTCGAAGAAACGGCTCGCCCCCCATGGCTCGGACGAGGGGGCCCTTCAGATAGTGTCGAGGCCTTTGTGCGAGCAGGCACCACCGAGGTTCCCGCTTCCATTGTACGCCCACATCGAGGGCCCTGAAGGAGCTGATGCTGAACGCCACGGGCGGCGCCGCTGTCGGTGCCGGCGGGTCACGAAGGAGTGGGTCATCCCCCCTGGGGTCCACACCGAGGGCTCTTCCCGAGAGTTCGTGCTTCACATCGCCATTCCTCTGCAGTCTTGGATCCGCCTTCCTCCCTTCTTCACCTCCATTATCCCGCAGGGGGGAGCCCTTGGAGCTCTGGCTGCAGCACGCCGGCCGCAGCACCCTCGCGACCGAGGCAGAGGTCGCGGTCGTTGCCCCGGGCGAGGTCTACATGACTCGGGGCTGGAGAGAGATCGCCCGGGTTTGCAGGGTAA
This sequence comes from Triticum dicoccoides, assembly GCF_002162155.2. Classification (NCBI taxonomy): domain Eukaryota; kingdom Viridiplantae; phylum Streptophyta; class Magnoliopsida; order Poales; family Poaceae; genus Triticum; species Triticum dicoccoides. The sequence continues at coordinate 271,009,534 of NC_041382.1, read as the reverse complement.
GGGGCGTCTTCGCGGTCCACTTGGATTACGACGGTGCTTCGGTGATGCTCTTCAAGGTCTTTGATGCGAGCAGGCGCCGGCTGGAGCGCTGCCCCGGGGAAGGTGGCCAGGACCCTGCCGCGACGAGGACTGGGCCCGCCAACCGCTCCCTTGGCGGCTCCTCAGGTGGTGGATGCGTCAGAGGTTCCAGCGACTCCGGCGAGCTCTTCGCGATTCCGGAGAAGAGCGACGATAGCTACGAGCCCCCGAGCCGGCGCCGCTCCTGGAGCAGGGTGGGCTCGTCAGGCCGCTGCCGACCCTGATCTGCATGGGGTTGGCGTCGGTGCTTGACGGCCCACTATTGATGATGGCGTCTTTTGCTGGGACGTGCGTAGTTCGTGTCCCTTTAGGATCTGTTCCTTGCGAGGAATCAGAAACGCGTCCCGAGGGGGCTTGTAAGGTGCCTGTGATCCTGTTTTGTTAATATAACCCCTCTCGTAAAATTGTGCGAGTTGCTCATTCTGTGTTAGCTCAATCCTCCCTTTCGAACCTCACGAGGGCTTGGTGCTCTGCGCCAACAGGTCCCAGTCCCAAGGCGGCTTCAGCCATCGCTGGTATGCCAGGTTGCGATGCCGTGGTCAAGGCCAGGAGGTGAGCGACCCGGAGTCCGATAAGAGCCCCTGAGTCGCGATGCTCAGGAGGTCCCCTTTGGCGCCCAAGCAGCCGTCATTTGGTGAGGAAGGAGAGTGGCGTCGCTAACACGGGATGGCATTAGGTGCGGGGATGGTGCCACGGTAGCTGGCACTTCCGGGTGATGACTTACCTCGAGGATCAGGGGCCGCTCTCTGGTGTGTCGCCGGGTCCGTGCTTCGGCAGGCACGAGGTTGCTCGGCGAGGTCCTCGCGTGTCTCTCCCCTCTCACCTTTGTTCCCCTTTCTGCTCTACGTCCTCGGGCCCCGGCCCTCGAGCGGGTCTCAGCCGTCGCTGGTATGCCAGGTCGCGATGCCGTGGTCAAGGCCAGAGGGTGAGGGCTGGAGAGCCAGTAGGAGCCCTGAGTCGCGATGCTCAGGCACCCCCCCTTTAACGTGCAAGCGGTTCGCACGGACGAGGGCAAAAGAGAAACCGCAAGGGCCTTGCCTGACGCAGCTCCTTTAGGAGGGCCTGCAGGTCCACCATAGAAAAAACAAGGGGTTGCCATGATAATTGACAGTCAGCCGTTGGTTGCTTCCAAGGGGTAGTGAGGCACTGAAGGCTTGACGAGGTGACGCTGTGCGGGGCTGCCGCGGCCAGAGCTCAGCCATCTAGGTTTGTCGGCGTTGCAGGGACGGACCCATGCGCAAGCGTCGTGCCGTTTGGGAGGAGCTCCATTAGTTGGCGTCAACTGAGAAGGCAACTAGGTAAAACACATTAGCCGCGAAGGAGTGGATTCGTTCAAATAGATGCTGGGAATGCAGACATCACTGGGTCAGGCCCGACCGACTTGGGGATCATGCAGCCTGAGGGGCGCCCCCAACAAGGTAAGCTAACAACATGGAATAAAAAAGGGATACACGCCGCAGGGATGGACCCACGCGGCCTGGGAATAATGCAGCCCTGGGGGGGCCCTCCCAGCTGGAAGTAAAACTAGAAAGGTGTTACCCGATGACGTTGAGGGCGAAGGAGCATTGATGTAGCAGGCTCGGTGGGCTGCGGGAGCCGATCCTCACGAGCCCCCAGGCCCAGGGGCCTCGGGAGGCTCCGGAGGCGCTGGCGGCTCCTCACGGGCCATCTCCATCCCTGCCAGGGCAGTGGAACGCCTGGCCTCTCGTGCCTCCGTGATGCCCCTCATGAGGCGCTGGTACGCGTCAGCCGCGCTCGGCAGGCCGTAAGGCATGCGGACGTAGCTGTGGGGTGGGCCTCCGCAGCGCCCCACTCGCGAGGGCCAGAGGCGCTCCAGATAGGCGACTCGGTTGAGCCCTGGTATGTCGATGCAGACGCGCAGCCCACCATCCTCGCGTGGATGGGGAGCCACTGCTGGTAGGCGGCGGCCGCCTTTCATGACTCTTGACTCCTGTTGCTCCTGAATGACCTTGCTGATGAACTCCTTAGGGTCTGGATCTCCTTGCCTTGCTCCTTCTTGAGGGAAACGTGCTTCGAAACACGCCTCCGTGTGGTGCCCAAGCGCCTCCCTCGTGACCCTAGCTAGGTCGATGGCCCTCCAGGGGAGATCCCCCGAGCCCTGCCTGAGGAGGGCGCTGGGCGTGCTTTCCTATGCGATAGAAGGAGGTTCCCCCTGGGCAGGCACGGGTCCAGAGGGGCCTGCCTCCTGAGTGGTCGGGCCGGACGATGTCTTCTTCTTCTTAGGGGCGGTCTCGGGAGGCACCCTGCTTCCACGATCCGGGTCTTCCAGTGACGCGGCCTGAAAGGCTCGTTCTAGGGAACACACCGCTTCCTTCTCTTCACAGGGCACCGTGATGACTCCGCCACTTCCTGGCATTTTGAGGACGTTGTAGCCGTGTTGAGTTACGTCCATGAACTTGGCCAGCGCTGGGTACCCAAGGATGGCGTTGTACGGCATGCGAATGTGAGCGACGTCGAAGTCGATGATCTCGGTGCGGTAGTTGTCGCATGCCCCGAAGGTGACAGGGAGGTAGACCTGCCCAATCGGGACCGTGGAGCCGTTGGTGATACCGGAGAAAGGCTTGGTTGGCTGAAGCTGGTTGTAGGGAACTTGGAGGTTGTTGAATGTTTCCATGGACAGGACGTTGAGCCCTGCCTAGCCATCGATGAGGGTCTTGGTGACCACCACGTTGCTGATGATTGGGGAACAAAGCATCGGGAGGACTCCGGCTGTAGCCGCACACTTGAGATGATCTGCCGAGTTGAACGTGATGGCGCACGCTGACCACCTGAGAGGGCGCGTGGCTTCGAGGCTGGGGAGGACTGCATTCACTTCGCGGGCGAACTGCTTGAAGATGCGCTGAGAGGATGGGGCTTGTGCCCCGCCCAAGATGCAGGCGATCGCGCGCGGCTCCTGGAAGCCCCCAGCCCCCTCGTCCTGGTGGCGGTCTTCGTTTCTTCTTGGCTGTGGCGGCAGCGGTGGGAGGCCTGCGCTGCCTTGCGGGCGATCCTCGCGAGGCTGATCCCTCCAGTCCCCCTTGCGAGGCTGATCCCTCCAGCCTCCCTCGCGAGGCGGGTCTTGCCAGCGATCCTCGCGAGGTTGGTCGCGCCACCCTTGGCGTGGGCCATGGTCTTCCCAACGTCCTGCGTTCCTTCCTCCTCCTCGGCCGTAGCCCCGGTCACTGCGGTCAGGGCGACGGCCGATCCTTCTTTCTCGCACGGCTCGGAGCTCTTGACATTCGTTGGTGTTGTGGGTGTGGAGGTCGTGGTACACACAGTACCGGCCGCCCTTGGAAGGTTCGGGCTGATCTCTACCTCGCTTGGTGTCTGGTTCTGCCGCGAGCACGGTAGCCCCCTTGCGCTTCACATCCTTGGTCTTGGGCTTCTTCTCTTCTGGGTCTGCGGCAGGCAGCTCGAGGAGGGAGAGACGCCCTTCCTCGGCCCTAGCGCACTTGGTTGCCAGGTTGAACAGCTCCAAGGAGGTGCACAGGTCTTCATGCATCGCCAGCTCCTCCTTCATGTTGACGTCGTGCACGCCGTCGGAGAAGGCCGAGATGATGGCCTCCTCGGTGACCTTGGGAATCTTGAGGTGCGTGTTGTTGAAGCGATGGATGTACTTCTGCAGGGTCTCCCCGGGCTATTGCTTGATGCGGCGCATGTCGCTTACGGCGGGTGGCCGGTCGCGAGTGCCTTGGAAGTTGGCGATGAAGCGGGTGCGCATCTCGTCCCAGGAGGAGATTGTGCCTGGAGCCAGGTTCAGGAGCCAGGTGCGGGCCCCGTCCTTGAGTGCCATGGGGAACCAGTTCGCCATGACCTTCTCGTCTCTGTTGGCAGCTTCGATGCCCAGCTCGTAGAGCTGGAGGAACTCCGCAGGGTCAGCCGTGCCGTCGTAGCGAGGAGGCAAGTCTGGCTTGAACTTGCCGGGCCACGTGACGCTGCGTAGCTCGACGGTGAAGGCGCGGCAGCCTGCTGTGGCCACGGGAGGCCTTGGATGACGGGGATCTTGGTCTTGCATGTCCCCATGCGCTGCAGCTGGGTGCAGCGCGGGGTCTTGATGCGCGGGAGCAGGAGCATGGTCGCGATGTGCTGGAGCAGGGAGCGCCCGGGTAAACTTCTTGCGGGCGAGGGACTTCTTGACAGCTCTGCTCTTGCTGCGCTGGCGCCTGCCGGAGCGGGTTCCGCCCAGGGGCAACGCGCCTTGGATCCATGGCGCCTTTCGGAGGAGGAGGCGGTCGGGGCGCCGCCGGAGCTTCATTGCCCGCGCGGGGCGGGGTGCGGTGCAGCGGAATGGACGGCGCAGGAGAGCCCCCTGCGGTGCGGACGAGCTCGGGAACACGGTCGAGCCATTATTTGTAGATGTCGTCGACAGGGCGGTAGCATAGGAGCTCGTTCGCCGCGATAAGTGCAACTCGAGCCTCCATGGGCGCGCGGAGCGCGCGGGACAAAGAACCAGCTGGGGTAAGCGAGGGAGTTGCGGTGCGGCCGTCTTGCCGCACGGACGGATGCTGGGACGATGCTTGCCGCTCGTTCCCCGCCAGGCCGGTGGCGGTGTTGACGGCAGGTAACGGGGAACGGGGAGGGCGCCCGCCGACAGGGGCCGTCTGGGCGACGCGGGAAGCGAGCGCGGCCCGGCGCTCGGCGCGGGCCCGACGAGCGTCAGACATGGGCGTGATGGTCGGAGAAGAATGGAGTGGTGGAAGACGAATCCCGGCGCACCCCTACCTGGCGCGCCAAATGTCGGATTTCGGGTTCCGGCAGACCCTTGAGGTTCGAACACTGGGGTGCGCGCGGAGCTTTCGTCTCCTACCTACCTACATCCCTCCGCCTTGCTAGGATCTAAACTAAGGAGAGAACAACACAAGAGACACAGGGTTTATACTGGTTCGCGCCACCGTTGTGGTGTAATATCCTACTCCAGTGTGTGGTGTGGTGGATTGCCTCTTGGGCTGATGATGATGAACAATACAAGGAAGAACAGCCTCGCGAGGGTCTGTTCTTGGCTGGGGCGATGAACTGCTGGGAGGAGCTCAGTCGCCCTTCTCTCTCTCTCTCTCTTTCTTTTTGCCATCGGTCCTCTCTCTCCTGTCTAGCGGGTGGCCGGTCCTATTTATAGGGGCCCTGGTCCTCTTCCCAAATATCGAGCGGGAAGGGAGCCAACAATGGCGGGCTAATTTGAAGGGGGACAACTAGTACTAGCTATCCTGACAAAAGTAGTCTTCGCCTGCGCATAGCTCTGGTGATGACGCCGTCTTGGGCTCCACGGTGACCTTCGTCTCGTAGTCCTCCTGGTCTTGGTCTCGTTGCACCGAAATGGAAACCTTTGCCTGATGCCTCGGTACTCCGCGGCTGCCCTTGCCCCCTTTGCACCAAAGAGGAAAGGAGGACACTGCGCGGGCTGGCACCCGCCTGGCGCCCTCGGTCATCATGGCTTGCGTCACGGGCACCTCGTGAGGTACCCCGCCTTGATCTCTTCACCTCCTCGTGAGCCATCCTGATGAGGCCGTGCCTGAGGAAGCTCCGCGTCGTCCGCCCCGCGAGGCTTGGCCCCTCGCGAGGGTCTTGGGTTTGTGTTGGTGAAGATGGGCCGCGCTGGGCCCCCTTTTGAGCCACGCCGCAGGCCGCAGGTAGGCAAGTCTGGGGACCCCCATTTCCAGAACGCCGACAATCGCATTGCAAAATTGAACCAAGCAGTTAAAATAAAACCACAACAAACGAACCAATCATTAACTGAGCACCACATTGCACAATATAACATACTCCTAATAGAAGATCAAAGAGTTAACCAAATCAAGCATACTTAACAACTTGAAAATATAGCAATTGTATTTGTTTCTCGTGTATTTAGTACAACCATATTCGATTTATTTCTCATGTGGTCTCAAGACCCCGATCCTAAGTCACACCGATCTAGCATGTAACACATCATATCACTTTGCGCCCTCACGCACGGTATTCCCACGGGTGCCACCTTACCTGGCCCGGGATCGTTTGCACCTTTTGGCTCACATATATGATAGTGTCGCTAGCATCCATATGACAGAGAACCCGGGCCGACATGACTAGTCGTGAATCGAAAGTGGCACTAACTTATAGGGACATGCATACATGGCCCAGCAACGAATGTGTCGGTCATCAATGTATGAACCCAAGTCGTAGCAAGCTACACGGACTTAAAGGAACAATGTGTGACACTTCCCCAAAGGGATAGACACAGGAATGAAGAAGGACACATGTCGGCCAGCGTAAGTGTTTCGGAGCAGTAGCAAGCTACCCGGTAAGAGAGGATACCAAGAATAAGCAACTAGGTTGTCGGATCCCACACATACCAAGCATTTCAAAATCATACACTCAATATGCTCGATATGTGCAAATACAACATGGCATCACAACAAAACTCTATGACTCAAAGTATTTATTCATAAGGCTCTGAAGAGTCATACATAGTAAGAATTACAATCCTGGATCACCTGACCCAACATACAGAGCATACAGGCAATGAAAGCATAACAGGTCTCAGTACAGACAACTACAAATAATAAAGGCTGAGAAGCCTGCCTTTCTACACGACCCTCCCAAGGGTACATGTTCTTAGCTGAAGTAACAAGCTAAACGTCGAAGTCCATGCAGAACTACTAGTGAGACTGAAGTCTCTCTGCAAAAACATAAATTTAGCAAACGTGAGTACAAATGTACCCAGCAAGACTTACATTAGAAAGGGGGTGGTGGAGTTTAACTGCAGCAAGCCAGGATGGACTCAGTGGCTATCCTAAACTACGACTGCAAGTAACTCTTTTGGGGTGGCGCACACGAGTCCACATATTCACCAACCAATACACCACTATGGATCCGCTCCCGTCTCCCTATGAGAACGCAATCCATAGCACTCACGCTTATCTTGCGCATTTTAGAGTATCCAGTTTCACTTGTGTATGAACTATATAGGCAACCCAAAGGTCCTTTACCGCGGACCCGGCTATTCGAATAGATGATGTTAACCCTGCAGGGGTGTACTTCCTCACGCATGCTCTCGCCACTTACCACCATGTACACGTCGTGTATCTCGGCAACCTTCAAGCGGAAGCCTAGCGAGGGAGTTGGCCACGACCTGACTAACCACACAAGTCTCTAGTCCAGGTTTATCACCTATTCGGGTTCCCTCCGCAAGGAGATCCGGCCGGGGTGTCACTCACGGCCCCAAACGATGTGTACAGGGTTCCCAACACTACAAAAAAATACACTTCCGTGATGATACGTGTTTGTCACAGTAGGTCAAGTTTTTTGTCATGCATGTACATCCATGACAAATTTATGACAGGATCAAGATAGTCATACCTGTGTTGTCGTAGAAGTGTTCCATGACATTACCAAAATTATCATCACGGAAGTGTCCACTTCCATGACGATAAATCGCGCGTCACAGAACTGCTTTCTTCAAGGGTGACCGACACGTGGCATCCACCGTAACAGAACGCCGTTAAGCTATCGGATCGGGTTTTGGATCCGATAACCCGTTAACAGCCTCGACCAATGGGGATTTTCCACGTGTAAAATCATCACTGGCTAGAGGAAACACGTGTCGGCTCATCGTTGGGACAGATGTCATCCACTCATTGGACAGAATGCACCTATGATACGTCCACACGTGGCACGGCCCAACAGAGGCCCATTCCTGTGAAAAGGCCGGCCCGTTTGACTTGGTCAAAAGGTGGCGGGCCGGCCCATGGAAAGCCTGTTAATGGCCTATTCGCATATAGCCCATTTACAGCCCGCTAACCCAAGGGCCGTTACGCCCTATCCGAATTAGGCCCAGTAGTGTCATCAGGGCCATCCAATATGATTCTAGCCCGTTCTCACTTCTGGCCCATGTATGGCCCATGACGTCTTTCAGCCCATATGAGGCCCTATGTAACTCTTGGCCTATTAACGGCCCGTGGTGAAACTGGCCCGTAATGAACAGTGTATCACTTTATACCCATTAACGGCCCGTTATTCCGTTGGGCAGTTTCCAGCCCATGTTATCTTTCGGCCTTCTCAGAGCCCATTTATTCTTGGGCTCATTTCCAGGTTTTGTTTACTTATGGCCCGTTACTATCATTTTCAGCTAGTGGGACAAATTCTGCCCGTGGTTACAGTCAGCCCGTTTGTGGTCCGTTAATATGTTGGGCCGTTTTCAAAGCGTCATCAAATACGCCCTATTAATGATGGCCCGTTACGGTCGGCCAATGAATGGGCGATTCCAACTCTAGCCCGTTTACGACCATAATGCGGCCTGTTATTGGCCCATGTTTGGCCAATCGATCATACAACACGTATAAGGCCCATTGATGATACGGCCTGTATAAGGCCCATTATTTCTACGGCCCGTAGAAGGCCTACTGTTTCTACGGCCCGTAGAAGGCCCACTGTTTCTACGGCCCGTAGGAGGCCCAGTGTCACTACAGTAAATATTAGCCCATGGTTACTGGGCCTAGTTTTAAAAAATAGGTTATTGCAGCCACTAGTTAACCGTGGAAAAAGAACTTCAATGACTACAAGCAAACAAATAGGTAAGATAACAAGGAAATAAATAAGAAAGCAACTAACGCTAGGCTATCACGGCTATTACACATATTACATCCACTGGGCATCAAAGTTCGCCACTAGTGCAAATATAGGGAACAAAGCAGCATATCATATACACTGGCCGTCAAAATGGGCCACCAGTGCAAATAAACGCGGTAGAAAAACAAGAGCATAACTGAAACAACTTCAGAAGAGCTCAAGAAACGTTATCCTAGGTATCCACCATGCTGGCAATAAGCTTAGCAAGATGATTAGCATTGTCCTGTTTGGCGCTAAAATCCTCCAACGCTTGCTGTTGCACCAGAAAGTATGCATCTAAATGCTCCAGGGACTTCCGCAGTCCTTCCGCTTTTTGTCGCAACACAGCTAAATGATGTCTTTCAGCTTGTAGTTGAGACTCAAGAAACCGAACTGATTCAGACAGTGAGTTTGAATAGCTTGTGCAAGCGGTAGTGGCCCATAACTCCAACACTAAACCAAGACAGGATGTGTCACTATCCTGAACCTTATCTGCATTACTTCCTTTACCATTGCTGTCAGGACCCCGATTCCAAGCCACATCGATCTAGCCGGTAACACCTCATATCACTTTGCGGCCTCACGCACGGTATCCCACGGGTGTCGCCTTACCATGGCCCGGGACCGTTTGCACCTTTTGGCTCACGTATATGGTAGTGTCGCTAGCATCCATATGACAGAGAAACCTGGCCGACATGGCTAGTCGTGAACCCAAAGTGACACAGACCTATGGAGACAGGCATACATGAATCACATCGAGCATGTCGGTCATCAGCGAGTGATTCCGGGCTGTAGCACTGGGCTAACAGGACTCCGGGGAACCCGGGCTGTAGCAGGCTAGGCAGGACTCCGGAAGTCACGGCGTGACATTTCCCCGAAGGGACAGACATAGGAATGAAGTGAAACACATGCCGGCCAGTCAAGTGTCCTGAACAGTAGTGCTGGGCTAGCAGGAGTCGGTGTACTGGGCTGTAGCGGACTACTATGGCTCGAGGAACACTAGACTACATTTCCCCATAAGAAAGGCTGCCAAGGATAAACAACTAGATTGTCGGATCCCACTCATACCAAGCATTTCAATCATACACACAATATGCCTGATATGAGTACATACAACATGGCATCACAACAAAACTCTACAACTCAAGTACTTTATTTAAAGGCTCCAGGGAGCCATACATAACATGTTCATACAGATAGGGGTCACATGACCCGACACTCAAGTCATACAAACATACAAGCATATGCGGAAGCAACTAGTCTGAGTACAGACTCTAGAAGAAAGAAGGCTTCTCGAAGCCTGTCTATCTACATAGGGCCCTCCATGGCCAGGATCACCACCTGGGTGGCTAGTCACTCGTCGGCGTCAAGGTCTACATAGAACCCATCGGAGGGGGCGGTGTTGTCATCTGAAAACAGTAATTAAGCAAACATGAGTACAAAGGTACTCAGCAAGTCTTACATCAGAACCTACTATACATGCTTATTCTCAAGAAGGTGGTAGGGTTAATGCAGCAAGCCAGCTTTGACTCTTGGCTAAGCTATCCTACGGAACTCCACCAGTAAAATAGTTTTCGCACACGAGTCCACTACTCACCAACACAATACTCCACCGGGGATCCTCCCTCGTCATCCTACGAGAGGGCCATCCTCGGTACTCACACTTATCTTGAGTCTTTTAGTAGTATCCATTAACTTGTTTATGAACTGTATAGGCAACCAAGTAGTCCTTTACCGCGGACGCGACTATTCAAATAGTTTTATACCCTGCAGGGGTGTACTTCTTCATACACGCTTTCACCACTTACCGCCGTTTACACGACATGTACTCGGCAACCTTCAAGCGGAAGCCCAGCGAGGGTGTCGGCCATGGCCTACCTAAACACTTAAGTCTCTAGTCCAGGTTTATCGCCTATCCAGGTTCCATCCGTAGGGAGTCCAGCCGAGGTTTCCACATTCGGCCCCGAACGATGTGTACAGGGTTCCCGAGACACCAAACGGGTGACTCGGTACACCGTGCCATGGTGTATCTACCGCAACATAGCCCACCCCTAGGGTCAGCGCTACGCATGGCCGCCAACACATAACCTACAAACACCAGAAACTATTTGCAACTCCTGGACAGATTACTAGGGTGATTAAGAAGCTGAGAGGGTCCATTGGTTTCGGGCCCAATGTACGGTAGTAACTGCATCTTAAATCACACATACAGATCTCAGTTCTTATGGACGGCCTCAATGAAACAACCCACCATGTACTCCTACATGGCCTCTCAACGATACCTTTACCAAAACATGTTCAACACATCCCTCATATTACCGACACAAGCATTTCACTCTAGCCCATCACCCAGATGAACCAGACCTGACACTACTCTAAGCATAGCAGGCATAGCAAGGTAGGAATCACATACATGGCTCAATCAACTCCTACACATGCTAGTGGGTTTCATCTAGTTACTGTGGCAATGACAGGTCATGCAGAGGATAAGGGTTCAACTACCGTAACACACAGCAGTTTGAATCGCGTTGTCTTAATGCAGTAAACCAGAGCAGAAGCGAGAACATGGGTTTGTATCAAAATGATCAATGGGTTGCTTGCCTGATGGAGTGGTAGTGGGATACTGCCCTTCAGTTGGATACTCGTGAATATCCTCGGAGGCAGAACCTACCACGAAAAACACATCGGAACACCATCAACACAGGACGATATGCAACAATATGATGCATGCTATTACATGGCAATATGAATGTGTCTTGGCCTAATGCAAGTTATAACAGAAAGGAATGAACTCATTTGAATCAAAGATTCAAATATTAGCACATTAAACATGGCCTTAATAGTGCATTTCCTTATTCTGCTTAAACAGCAAGATAAACTTGTTTTGTCATGCATGAAACCATTACATATGGATAGATTGAATTTTTCTGATCATTTTTCATATATAAATCTTTGCATTTGGAGCTATGGTTGATTTTCTATGATTTTTAGAAGTTTTGACTATTTTCTGGAATTTCCTATTAAAGAATAAATCCAGTAATTTAATTACTGCGTCAGCATTACGTCAGGGTGACGTCAGTGGTCAACGGGGACGTCCAAGTCAAACTTGACTGGTGGGTCCCGTGTGTCAGTAGTTAATTAAGCTAATTATTTTTAATTAAAACTAATCTGATTTAGTTAACGGAGGGGGCCCACTTGTCATTGACTTAGGGGAGTCAAACTAAGGTCAAACCCCTAGTCAGCGGGGCTAATCCCGCCGGCGACTCGACGCCGGCGAGGCTCGAGACGGTGGCGCGGCTCGGAAAACGCCCACAGGGCACGGGCGAGGCCGTTCTTGGGCTCGTTGGAGAGCTCTTGCAGGCGCGCATCTAGTGGTGGTGGAGGCCGGGCCTATGGTGGCCGGAGACAACGACGGCGAGCTCCAAGGCGGCGGCCGGAGTTCGGCCATGTGCGGGCTTTGGGCTGCGGCGTGCAAACACGGAAACTGAGGCGCTAGCGAGGCACTACGCGATGCGGCAAACACGTTGCATAGCACGGGATGACCAAATGGTCGCCGGAGCGACAAGCTCGAGCGGAGACACGCTTCGGCCATGGTGGAACTATGGCCTAGAGGGTGCAAACGCATGGGAAAAAAGAGGGGAAAAGCGGCGGAGCTCACAGGGAGGTCGATGAGGAGATCAGTGGGCTCGGGGGCGACCGGAGCGAGGCGAATCGATGAACGGCGTCCGGCGGGTACCGAGGTTGAAGACGGCACGATAGCGGCGATGCAGGGCCTCCGGCAAAGCGTGGCTCGGTGGGGAGGGCGAGGGCGTCCTGGCGGAGCGATTTGGCTTGTCGGAGGGGCGAGGGGTGGCTCTGGCATCGTCTACGGCGAACGGCGGCGAGGAACGCGCTCGGGCATCACGGGAGAGAGTGAGGGAGACGAGGGGGAGAGTGAGTGAGGATGAGAGGGGGATGTGGGGGTCGCATGGCATCCCTGGACGTCTCCAGGACGTCGGCAAAAGCAGGAGGTGGTCGGCGTGTGGCCGTGGGCGCCGGCCACGCGCTCTGCGTCCTTCTGGCAGAAGCAGGAGGACGTCGGTAGAAGCCGTACATCGACAGAAGCAGGAGGACGACGACTGGCAGCCAGTCGGCTGGGCTGAGCCAGGTGGGCTGGGCCAGCACAGGTAAGGCCCAGGTAGCTTCCCTCTCTTTCTCTTTTATTTTTATTTGTTTCTGTTTTTCTATTTAACTGCAAATGTTGGGCTTTAATTAAAATACTAAAACATTTCCAAAAATCCTAAAAATAATTTTGGGCTCTGTTTAGAATATTTCCAACAGCAAACATTTATTTCCAGAATTATTTGAGCATTTAAATTATTTTATAGCATTTAAATGCCCAAATTCAAATACTTATGATTTAATTCAATGACCTTCTATTGACCTAGAAAATTGTGCACCAATTTTGCCAGAGGTTTTAACCCAAGACAAAGAGGATGAACTTTTTAGAAGGGCATTTCAGGTTCATTGAAAATAATTTTAGTAAACCCTAGTTGTTTCCAGGGGGGTGTTGGGGGTTTCTGCTTTCCCCATTTCAAATTTAAGAGAAATTTAAACATGATGCACACTCTAATGCTTGAACTAGCTAGGGTGTGACAATTGCTTAATCAGGCACTCTTCCCCAATATTTTGTCAGCATTCTAAAAGAAGAAACAAGCAGACACATAACAAGTTTAGCATGTACTAGTATATGAAGCTCATTTCGGTGAACTGGTTCATTAGTAAGGTGGACAGTATTAAACTACCAAGTCTTCTATTGCCAAGTACTAGTACATAATAAAAGCATCAAACAAACATATATCTATGTCCTATGGTAGCAATGGAATCTTAAATTAGAATAGTTGTTCTCCAGGTTTAGGCACTTGTTCTACATGAACAGAGTACAGTAAGACGCAAGAATATAATACTTAAAAATAGAAAATGAGCTCATAGACCTTACCACATTCTTGGTTGGGGACCAGTACAGAACAAGGCGTTCCCAGTCATCGTCCAGTATATGTGTCTCAGGAGAACGCAAGGGAATTTGATGAGTTTCTTTGCCGGTGAAGTACGTTTTCTTCAGGTAATTCCATTGCTGCCACCAAGCATTCTTGAAGATAGTAGAGGTATTAGCACAGGTTACCTCATCGTGAGTTTCCAAATCGGTCCTTCTCTATAGAGAAAAATGGGAAAATTTGTTGTATTATAACCATCATGGAGGTAGGATGTATGGGACGAAGCAAAGTAATTGCCTTGAATAACATTACATACACATAACTCCTGGACAAACACCTGCAAGTAGCATTTTCCTTCATCTTTAGTATAATATTTCCAAGATGGGAAGATACGCACATACGATTTAACAACATCAAATGCGATAGATGCTAAACTATGACTAGCTGGTTGTGCTTCCTCCACAGGAATAGGCGTACTAACTGGTGGAGTTGGGGTTCGCCGTGATAGTACTAGCCCTTTGGGCACCGAAGCTGCTTTACTAACTTCTCTTGTTTGGGAGCTCTGTGGTGAAGATGGTGATGTGTCAACAGGAACTGGGTTACTATCGACTGGGGTTTGGGTTAGATTGGGTGAAGCTGGTTCTCTAACCATCGTAGTAGGGGTACAATCTGCGGGAGTTTGGGTTATGTGTGGTAGGGCTAGTTCTTGTGCATGTACAACCGGGGTGCTATCTCCACCAAGAGGTAGCACTGTTTTATTTGAAGACCGTGTTTTTAGTCTGCTAGATACTCGCATCACCCGCTCCAATTCAAATGGCTGATAAACAGGAAATGTAGTTGAATGTACAGACATTGTATGAGAGACATATGCAATAGATAGTGTGGAAAAAGAGGGCATGAAATAGTTGACATGTATATTGTTTAACTAAAATGGATAGCATGACATAATTTCACATATATGATGTCTATCTAAACTGGATAGCATAGCATAACTTAATTCAAAAATATGATGAAAAACTAAACAGGATCGCATGAAATAATTCACCTACATGTTATCTAAGTAATCAGGATCGCATCATTTAATTCACATATGTGATTTATATGCTAAACAGAGGGCATTTGATATGATGTCTGAACTAAGAACATGGTGTTGAATATTGTGTATATGATGTCTAAACTATGCAATGCATGACACCATATGCATGATATGAGCAGTATAACCGTGCCAAGTTAGAGCTTACACCTCAGTGGGGGAATAGGACTGGTCATCTATCTCTGAATCCATCTCTGAGGAGCTATCGAGACCCAACAAGAGATCTACTGCGACAGGTAGCACAGTCTGCTCTGAAGGCCTTGTTTTCACTCCAGATTTTTCCATCTCCCACCCAAATGGCTGATTCACAGGAAGAGTAGTTTAATGTACAAACATTGTTGACAAATGGAAATGTAATGAAGAAAAGGATGGGCAAGATATCATTCAAATATATGATGCCTGGTTAAACAGGATGGCATTGCACATTTCACATATATTATGGCTGGCTAAAAGACATGAGACAGCATAATTCCCATATATGATATAGAAACTAAATAGGTGGCATTACAGAACATGTCTAAACTAAGCAGATGACATATATGTTGTCAAAAGTAGGCATTGCAAGGCAACATATGCATGATATGACTAACATCATCATGCCAAGGTAGAGCAAACACCTTGGGGTTAAATAGGAGTGGTCAGCGGCGTCCGAATCCGACTCAGAACAGATATCTTCCTTTGGATTACAATCTGGAGAGGGGTGGGGAGGGTTTGCCATTGAACCCACCATGGAGCGATGTCTGCATGACACTGTATTGCCGCGCAAAACTCTTCTCTTTTTCTCTACATGTTCAGCATGACTGTGTACAATATCTGACATGCATACGAAAAAATATGGTGAGATTATGTAAGGAGAGGATGCAGAAATTAGAATGATGGTAACAACCAGTGGATCAATGTTTTTCCGTTGAACCAAAATAGCCCTAATGGACCGACGTGAATGTATAGTAATAAGAGATGCAACAAGTGTACAACCTCTTTGCCGTAGCCGTGTCGACCTCAGCATCATTGGGTTGGTCGCTGAAGAAGTTGAGGCAGAGGTGGCTGTCGGAGGTGTGGAGGAAGATCTGAGGAATCTATAGACGGCGCCCAGGGCGCTGCTCTGTTGTGAGGGATCATTCTATCATTGGAGCAGCTCCGGTGAGCCGTAAGACGTCAAGGCTGAAGCAGCACAAGACAGACATCGTCAATCTCAAGTGGGATTCTAATAGCATCTCCAATAGATGATGTAAAATGGATGTAAAATTAACATCACCAAAAACCACCTAACTACAACAGATGAGGTAAAAACTGTTGACTCTCAACTCAACTGTCGAAACTTTAATTTATTGTGGCATCTGAATGCTACTGTCGAAACTGAATGCAATGGTAGCAGAGAGGCACTTGACATGTAGTTTAGGGAGGGCCTGCAGTTCATCTTCAACCTCCACCCCCCTGAGCCGCCAGCCACCACCGGCCGAACCGCCGGCCCCAGCACCGCCTCGCCGCCCCGAAACAACTCGCCACCGCCGCCCCGGCCAGCCCTCTAGGCCCCCCGCCCCCCACCC
>NC_041382.1:270959983-270993008 GCF_002162155.2 Triticum dicoccoides | reverse complement strand
CGACTAACCCAAAAGTCGATTCAGTCAACTGAAGTGTGGCTTAATCGGAGCAGAGCAGCAGCACGAGCAAGGGGGAGAGCAGCAGCAGCAGCTGGGTGAGCGAGCGATCGAGCGAGAGCCGGAGCAGCAGCAGCAGATCCGGCTAGTATGGACGCCGCCGCCGAAGGGGCCTCGCACTGGGGGAGAGCCACCGTGGAGATGTCTCCCTCGACGCCGGCTTCAAGGTAGCCACTCCATGGGGGTGTGGGATGGAGCACCGTCTGCACCAAGAGGTCGAATTAAGGAGAAGGTGCGATGCAATGAGTGTACAACGTTGCACCAAGTAGGCCTCGGCTTCGTCCGAGGAGTCGGTGAGGATGCTGCGGTTCTGGTGGAGCAGGTTAAGGCGGCGCTGTGGGGATGGAGCAGCCGCGATAAACAAGGTGATCGTCAGAGCAGCTCCTTGGAGGTGGAGGACGGGGCAGCTGAACCGGCGGCACGGCGAGATGGACGATGGATCCTCATCCGGGGAGGTGGATAAGGGATGTAGAGCTGTTGCGTTGGACGACATCGTCGGGGAAGAGGCTCCGGCTGGGCAACGATGACATGGCAGACGGAGGAGGGTGGGGTTTCGCGGCTGGAGCGGAGAGGTTATGGCGGCCTGGGATTTCGAATGGCGAAAAGGGAGCGATGGGAGGGGTGAAGCATGACTTAGGAACGCGCTTGTGCAAAATGTAGGGTGTGTTACAAAAGTACCCCCCACCGATTTGAACTAGCAGCCTTTTCAGCTCAGGGTTAGAAGGGGGATTTCCCGTGTCGGGATTTGGCAGCTGGAGGGAGTTTTCGCACGCGTTGCAATTTCGGGATAGCAAGGCGCGGGTTGTGAAGGAGCCAGTTTTGGGAGCACGATATCTAAATTTTCGGGATATAACAAGATGCGGGATGAATTTTAGGGACAAGCCTAACGTGTAGTAATATTGTACTTGTACGTACCAAATCAATTCGCACTTCCCTCAACCAAAAAGAAAACGAAAAAAATAAAACTATTCTCACCACACAAAGAGAGAGTCTTGCCCCGTGTTACTATACAAATGCTATTCAAAGCTACTCCCTCCTTCCATCTATATAGGGCCTAATGCGTTTTTCGATGCTAACTTTGACCAAATATTAGAGCAATGATATATGACATGCAACTTACACAAAGCACACCGTTAAATTCGTCTGTGAAAGGTTCTTTCAATGATATAATTTTCACATTGTGCATGTCATGTACTATTAATCTTGTCAATAGTCAAAGGCGGTCTTAAAAATTCTCATTATGACCTATATAGATGGAAGGAGGGAGTATGAATCCATGTTATGTCCGATTAAATTTTTTCGCTTGTTGTATAATGCATGTAACCTACTCATACCAACATTTTAGTGCATTCCAAATGTCTATAGTACTGCTGCAATTCGAACTAAATTTGAATTCGTTTCTCTATTTCAATAAGAATCTACAATCATGATTGTTGCCAACTTCAACCATCATAGTTTCCTTGCTACCGCCAGATATAAATCAGACGGCCTATAATGCAGGATGGCAGGCACGCCATCATCAACAACTCCGTTTTTTATAAGAGTGCAGATAAAATATATTAAATGTAGTATACCATGTTCATAACCACACCATGTGTATCACCGTTTTATATATTCACACATCCGTCGGTTTGAAACACTATGATAAATTCTTCAAATATCCGAATTCGCTTTTTATAATGAAGTATATATGATCTCTATTCGTCCTTTACACCCACACAACCCTCTTATCTTTGTAGCTAGCGCTAACTTTCTCTTGTGCATGCACACGCCCGCATCCCTCTCACCCTCCCTCAGCATTCTCTAGCTCCATCGCGAAAATTCGTCTTTTCACTTTAGGTCGTTCACCCACGGTGTGTGTAGGCCCCCCAGATCCTTCTTTATGGCACACATCGATCGATATGCCTCTCTAGCCAGGCGTGCCTAGCACAAACACAAGCTTCCCCTCTTCTCTTGTCACCGTCCATGCCTCACTCCCACCACTCTTTTCATCGTTCTCGTACTCGCAGACTGCTCCCCCTTAATATATTATGCCTCTCGTGCGACCTCCTACATGCATCCCTCTCTCTCTATCCTTCTCCTCCATTTGCTTCTAACACACACATGCATGTATACCGATCGATCTCCCAACATATACCTAGATCGACGTACCTCACAAGTTATGTCTCTCCTTTCTCTTACAAAGGGCGATTGATCTTCCTGTGTAGTTACGTTTGCTTACCACAGCCACATCGTCCCCCCTCATCATTCGTGCATGCCTCCTGACCCATCTCTGACACGCACGTGCACAGACAACAAGAAGCCATCTCCTCTCTTATTGATATTGCGGGCATGCCCTCCATTTGTCTAGCAAGCCTATCCCACCATTTGTTAGAAGCAACTCCACTACCACCCCCTCCAACACTCTAGCTCTGTCTCTCTCCCTACCTTATTCATCTCCTACACATATGCATGGATGCCGATCGATCTCCCTTAATACATGAGGCAGATCGATCTCCATAATACATGAAGTAGGCCTCTCTCCTCCTCCACACATATACCAGCCATTGTACCTCTATAATTAATTGGGCCTCCCTCTTCCCCCACCACACATCGATAGTCGAGCTCTGCAGGTAGGTATCCATGCCACAGAGACAAACTGCACATGTCCCATCTCACGTTCCAGTAGGCCAGCCACTCTATATCTTTGATGTGGGCACACACAAATTCGATGGCACTCTTTATCGATCGCGTGCGCATACACACACACACATCATCCCTCTCTTCGATTCTATGGACACCTCAAGCCGATGATACCTCCACTCTCTTCTCGTGGATCACCCCCTCTATATATATGTTATATCCAGGACTCTATTTCACACACATTGCATATGTTAAATTTTTTGATTGACCCCCCCCACAAAAAAACTCTCAAGAACCCACACACTATATCTCTCTAGGTTTGTATCTCTCTCACACAACCCCATGTAGGTGGTGTACGTATACAAGACGAGAATAGGTGCACCGTGCACGTACTCACGCTTCGTGCCCAGCCACACCCGCGCGGGTACACGGTGGAGCTCATTTCTCCGCAGAAGCTGAATTTGTTTTTGAAACATCTAGTGGCCAAAGACTCGAAAACTTTTTTTGCCCATTAGTGACTTGTCAGGGCGGTGGATTTAGTTTATACGATAATGCTGCATCCACCTAAAGTAACGAAAGTTATTACGTAAACTTCCTAGTAATCCCCTCTTCGTAGGTGCAGCATTACTCCTAGCATTTGTAATATCAGTTTGAAACTTGTAATATTGCCATGTCCTATTCCTGCGTTTTCAAAATCCTGCAAATCAAATAGGTCCTGAGTTGGTGATGATGTTGTGCCTCCCATCTTTCACCAATAGCCGTCGGATCTAGATCTGACGCATACAAACCAAGCTTCTCCATTTTTGCAAAAAGATGCCCGCACTTGTTCCCTATTTACAAACAACTCCTTGTCTCTCACAATCAGCCCCATCTCCTCCCCACCACATCTAGGAGTAGAAGGTCATGGAAAAATCTGGCTTGATGGCCGCTGCCGGATCCTTCCACCCCCAATCTTGGTGTTTCGTGCAATGCACGGGGATCTACGCACGGGAAATTATGTCGAACAGGGCTAGTTGTAAGCAAGCTAGCTCTACAGTCATGATGATAGTGACTGCAGACGATGAGGCTGACTATGGTATGCCGAACACGGCGCCTATACTTAGGTGTCATCTCTGGCGCAGGGTCTTGTCACTTCACTGGGAGGAGCAGCACGTAATAATTTGACCAACGGATATTCACTGTGAGGAGCTGCCTTTGGGTGAATGACACATGGCCCCAGGGGGTGGCTGGCCCACCTATCATACAGCCAAAGGAAGATGCAGTAGAGGGCCGTGGAGTAGTACCAAATCCTACGCACCTACGCACGCTAACCTAGGGCTGAGTGATCACTCGAATCGCAAGATCAGTTGACTAGAAGCTATGCTAGACCCATGGAGGCGATGAACGCGAGCATCAGCCGGCTGTGCCAGATGATCCACGACGTCTCTAGGTAGTATTGCCTAAGGCCGCCAGGGCGAAGGGCCGCTTGGACGACAGCTTCGTCTCCTTGTTCGACGAGGTCCTCGTCGGTTTCCTCGACAAGTTCATCGTCGTCAAGAAGCTTGCGGAAGACTTTGACGTAAGCCTCTAGCCGATGCGCCCAGGCTTTGCTATGCCCACCACTCTCAACGGCCACTATGGTAACAACCTCTTCGACGCACTGGTGGCCCTGCGACTGCCCGCTGTCCCACCGGAGAATGTCCACCTCGAGGTTGCGCTTGCCACGCAGCGCCTGGCGCAGCAAGACACCATTGACATAATCACCCACGTCTACATGCAAATCGTCCACAAGGACTACTACATGCAAGAGGAGGACGATAGGACGCTGGCCTTCTTGGGGCGCAGGGCAACCTTGGACGACAATGTTTAGAAGCACGTTGAGCTCGCCGCCAACGCCGCTGCTCCTCACACGTCGGTTGGTGACCCGCTGCACTAGGGCGTGAGGATGTCGTTGAACGTTGATGGATCCGTATGTATTTTTGTCTTTCCGTCAAATCCATGTAGTAGTATATGATACTACAGTAATTATCTTACCTTTCGCATCAACTTCATAATTTTCATATGTACTCCATGCATGAACGGCGCCATAACCAAACTTCTCATTACTCTAGTCAAAATCGTTATTTTCTATCTATCGGTCGCGCCATGGAGCAGAACCAAATTTTACAAGTTACAAGTTCAAAACGAAAAGACTGCCGTGTTCGTGTCGCACCCCCACACGGTTGGTCTGGCACGCCGCTCAAGCGGGAATGCGTGTGGTGTTGCATTTTCACTTACAAGTGGGACCGCAGTTGAGCAAACCGACTATCGGCAAAGCCCCACCCCACCCACTGTGTGATGGCTGAGAAACTAGGAGGGAGAAGAGATGGCTGTAGCAGGGACTCCAAGAAAATTGTTGTCACATGGTACTCGTGTGGGTGGCATGTGCCATACTTCTATACGTGAATGCTAGTTATGGCCCATGCCACTCCACTATATTGAGCCTATATCGAGGTACGTAGAACAAATTTCCTGTAGTCTGTGCTCAGCCCTCCTCTATCTCTCTTCTTAGCCACCCAGCGGACGCGCAGAGCCCATCGTCTGTTTGCTCATATGCAGCCCCACATGTCAATGAAAATGCAAGAGGACCCACTGTACCTGCACATCTTTCACCTCGACGTGCTGGTGATGAAAAACAACTCCAATAAAGATCTTCGGTGGCCGCTTTTGGAGTTACTCAAGAGTAGTAAGATTCTATTTACAGTTTAACCCAATATGCGCATCTCGTGGCTTCAACTACCACTCTATTTTCTTTCATGACACGACCTGGATGCTGGATGTCCCACGTGTCAGCAAAAGGAGGAAGAACCCGACCAAATCTTCGGTTCTGCTCTCGGATTAGACTAGTTGTGCTAACTTAAAATTGTTATTGTGTACTCCCTCCGTTCCAAAATACTTGACTTCCATTGTCCAAAAATGGATGTACCTATATACTAAGACATGTCTAGATACATATATATTTTGACAAATACAAGGCATATATTGTGCAACGGAGGGAGTAGAATGGATGCAAGTTTTTGTATTGGGAAGAAGAGTACATCCATATATTGATAGAGTGCAATTTAGTAGATGTTCTATCACTTTTAGCTAGCACAGAGGCTAGAGATGAGATTAGTGCACTTGTTGATACTCCTACTAGAATAGAGGCTAGACATGAGACTAGATGCAAGGAAGCAACATTTACTTCTTTACACTCGAAGAAGAAAGAAGCATGCAAGATCGAGCTTCCGCAGATCAACAATGAATGCATCGAGAAGGCACTAATCCAACTTACATGAGTAGAAAAATGTATTCTTGTGGTTCTTGTTTTCTTTGGTATTGCTTTTCTAGTCAAAATTATCATTGGAGTTCATGCAAAACGGAGGTGCGTTTGGGGTCGTGCATTGGAGTTGGCCTTACAGGTGGGACTGCAGTTAAGGAAACCGACTATCGGCAAACCCCCACCTCGCCCGCCGCACGATGGCTGAAGTTAGAGAAACGACGAGGTTGAAGAGATTGCTCTAGCACGGACTCCAAGAAATAATATGGTGTCAGATTGATGTCATGGTGGTGGCGTGTGCCGTACTCCTAGACGTGAATGCTTGTTCTGGCCCATGCCACCCTACTACTCCTACTACTTACTCCTACTAGTATATAGTATACTGTAGTATCGAGGATTCGAGGTGCTGGTTACATACAACGAACACATTAACATATGGCTACAGTAAAAACACCCGCCCGACACGCGAAGCATGTGAAGCTAGTACAAATTTAGAGAAGCGACTCGAAAGCCATTCATAAGTTTAGTAATTTTATCACAGGCATATCATTTTATTAAATACAACATGTCATCAACCCACATCGACAACGAGGATACATTATAAATACTAAAGTTTTCACCACACAACAAATAACAAGCCATGAAATGAACTTCAACTCAACCATTCCGCAGCGTTGGAAATGCTTGCTTTGAACCACAAGTGATTCTTTGGGACGGGCCATCCGTTGTCGATCTAGAGACCAACGCAGGACCAATCATCCAGGCTGAAGCGGCCTACTATATCAGTACCAGGGTAGGGAACCACCCAAATGTCAGAGGTATAGACACAGCTGCTTCTCATAAATGTGTCAATAACAGTTGGATCGCCTTTCACCATCATCGGATAGTTTTATCCAAGGAAGAGCGAGTTTTCTCCAAGACTATTAATTCTATGCCAGGGAGAAGGAGTTGGTGCTAGCACACTAGTATCCATCCCGAATACCATGCAACGGGTGTTGGAATAGGTCCGGAGAGTGCGACCATGGGAGACACCTGCTTCCTTAGCAGTAACATCATCAGTGGGCTGTATACACACAAGAAGAGGTGATCCATCAGAATTAGTTGCCAGGTGCCATAGAGTATATGGGCGCTGCTCGTCCTCATGCTCGTGATCATCACCATCAACATCTCCCCCTTGGTTATACATTTTTTCAAGTATAGGTGGTGGGATGTTCACATGACCTTGGAAACACAAGAAGAAGGTTAATTAGTAAAGGGAAACTTGCTAACCCGCATGCATGTGGATGAAACAATTATAATTACGGTGGAAGACAAACGTACCGAAACTACTAGGATGCCATGCAAAAATAGTGCCACGAGTGGTGGTAGCAAACACAAGGCCCTCGTATAGAATTGCATCACAGTACTCATCCGTGTACAGAAACTTATTTTTGAGCAATATCCATCGAGTTGAACCACGAAGGACGACAACAAGCTTGTCGAAGATAGCAACAACTTGATAGTTGTTGTAATTCCAAGAGCGGTTGGGAACTCGACAAATTGCTATCTTCCATAGAAGACAGTCACCATGATCGTATTTGAACGTGCGTACATTACCGGTGTGCTCAACCTCTGGGAAGTGTGCTGAGATTTTTGGAAGTGGAACCCGGTGACGAGTGTACACATTCACAAATTCCCACTCGCAGTTGGACCCAATGTAAAAAACCCAATCTCCATTTGCGCCCGCCGAAGCCTTGCCCCCAAGCGATGGCATCTTAACATCATATGTATCATTGTCAAGCAGCATCTACTGGCACAGGGCGAGCCCTCCGTCGTGCCGGCGCCAGTCATCAGGGTCACGGCGAAGAAGATAGGGGAGATCAAACCGCTCCTTGACTCTTGGGTTCTTTGTAATGATGTTATTAGTTGAGTCGAGAATGGTCTTGAAAAGAACCTGCCATGCTAGCCGAGGTGATGACATCGCACCAATCAGTGAGTTCCTCCACCACGTCATCTTTCAGATCAGGGCAAGAATAATGGGGTCGTTTCTGGCCTGTTCCCTCCATGGAGAAGACAATCGAACAATGGCAGAAGAAAGGGTGAAGGGCTGGAGGAAAATGGAGGAAGGAGAGGAAGAGCGTGCCACAGCAGTTCCAAATCGAGAGGGAAAGGCGAAGAGTCGGTGGAAGGTTGCGAGTTTGCCACAGTTCACGAAGAGGCTATTGGAAATATGCCCTAGAGGAAATAATAAATTGGTTATTATTATATTTCCTTGTTCATGATAATCGTTTATTATCCATGCTAGAATTGTATTGATAGGAAACTCAGATACATGTGTGGATACATAGACAACACCATGTCGCTAGTAAGCCTCTAGTTAACTAGCTCGTTGATCAATAGATGGTTACGGTTTCCTGACCATGGACATTGGATGTCGTTGATAACGGGATCACATCATTAGGAGAATGATGTGATGGAGAAGACCCAATCCTAAGCCTAGCACAAGATCATGTAGTTCGTATGCTAAAGCTTTTCTAATGTCAAGTATCATTTCCTTAGACCATGAGATTGTGCCACTCCCGGATACCGTAGGAGTGCTTTGGGTGTGCCAAATGTCACAACATAACTGGGTGGCTATAAAGGTTCACTACAGGTATCTCCGAAAGTGTCTGTTGGGTTGGCACGAATGGAGACTGGGATTTGTCACTCCGTGTAACGGAGAGGTATCTCTGGGCCCACTCGGTAGGACATCATCATAATGTGCACAATGTGACTAAGGAGTTGATCACGGGATGATGTGTTACGGAACGAGTAAAGAGACTTGCCAGTAACAAGATTGAACAAGGTATCGGGATACCGACGATCGAATCTCGGGCAAGTACAATACCGCTGGACAAAGGGAATTGAATACGGGATTGATTGAATCCTCGACATCGTGGTTCATCCAATGAGATCATCATGGAACATGTGTGAGCCAACATAGGTATCCAGATCCCGCTGTTGGTTATTGGCCGGAGAGTTGTCTCGGTCATGTCTGCATGGTTCCCGAACCCGTAGGGTCTACACACTTAAGGTTCGATGACGCTAGGGTTATTAGGAAGACTTGTATGTGATTACCGAATGTTGTTCGGAGTCCCGGATGAGATCCCGGATGTCACGAGGAGTTCCGGAATGGTCCGGAGGTAAAGATTTATATATGGAAAGTTGTTGTTCGGGTTCTGGGAAAAGTTTGGTTTTTTCCGGTATTGTACCGGGAAGCTTCCCGAGGATTCCGGAGGGGTCCAGAGGTCCGGCAAATGTTCCACCATGTCCAATACAGCAGCATGGGCTGTAAGGGGGCGCCCTAACCTTAATGGGCCAAGGGCACTAGCCCCCCCAAGGCCCATGCGCATGGGAGAGGGGAAACCCTAAGGGGGAGGGCCTCCACTTGACTTGGGAGCCACTCCTCCCCCCTTGGCCGCCGCCCCCAACCCTAGATGGGATCTAAGGGGGGCCGGCCCCCTCTCTCCCCACCTATAAAATAGTGGAGGGGTGGGAGGGCGGCCACACCCTTGAACATGGCGCAGCCCCTCCCCTCCAATACCTCTCCTCCTCCGCGTGAGCTTGGCGAAGCCCTGCCGGAGAACTGCCACTCCATCACCACCACCCTGTCGTGCTGCTGTTGGACTCTCTTCCTCAACCTCTTCCTCCTCCTTGTTGGATCAAGGCGTGGGAGACGTCTCCGTTCCGTACGTGTGTTGAACGCGGAGGTGTCGTCCATTCGGCGCTATGATCATCGATGATTTGGATCACGACGAGTACGAATCCATCAACCCCGTTCACTTGAACGCTTCCGCTTAGCGATCTACAAGGGTATGTAGATGCACTCTCCTTCCCCTCGTTGCTAGATTACTCCATAGATTGATCTTGGTGATGCGTAGAAAATTTTAAATTTCTGCTATGATCCCCAACAGTGGCATCATGAGCTAGGTCTATGCGTAGTTTCTATGCACGAGTAGAACACAAACAGTTGTGGGCGTCGATATTGTCAATTTACTTGCCCTTACTAGTGTTATCTTGATTCGGCGGCATCGTGGGATGAAGCAGCCCGGACCGACCTTACACGTACTCTTACGTGAGACTGGTTCCACCGACTGACATGCACTAGTTGCATAAGGTGGCTAGCGGGTGTCTGTCTCTCCCACTTTAGTCGGATCGGATTCGATGAAAAGGGTCCTTATGAAGGGTAAATAGAAATTGGCATATCACGTTGTGTATTTCGCGTAGGTAAGAAACGTTCTTGCTAGAAACCTATAGCAGCCACGTAAAAACTTGCAACAACAATTAGAGGATGTCTAACTTGTTTTTGCAACATATGCCTTGTGATGTGATATGGCCAAAAGGATGTGATGAATGATATATGCGATGTATGAGATTGATCATGTTCTTGTAATAGGAATCACGACTTGCATGTCGATGAGTATGACAACCGGCAGGAGCCATAGGAGTTGTCTTAATTTATTTATGACCTGCGTGTCAACATAAACGTCATGTAATTACTTTACTTTATTGCTAAAGCGTTAGCCAAAGTAGTAGAAGTAATAGATGATGAGACAACTTCAAGAAGACACGATGATGGATATCATGATGATGGAGATCATGGTGTCATGCCGGTGACAACGATGATCATGGAGCCCCGAAGATGGAGATCAAAAGGAGCAAAATGATATTGGCCATATCATGTCACTATTTGATTGCATGTGATGTTTATCATGTTTTACATATTATTTGCTTAGAACGACGGTAGCTTAAATAAGATGATCCCTCACTAAAGTTTCAAGAAAAGTGTTCCCCCTAACTGTGCACCATTGCGAAGGTTCGTTGTTTCGAAGCACCACGTGATGATCGGGTGTGATAGATTCTAACGTTCGAATACAACGGGTGTTGACGAGCCTAGCATGTACATACATGGCCTCGGGACACATGTGAAACACTTAGGTTGACTTGACGAGCCTAGCATGTACAGACATGGCCTCGAAACACGGAAGACCGAAAGGTCAAACATGAGTCGTATACAAGATACGATCAACATGAGATGTTCACCGTTGATGACTAGTCCGTCTCACATGATGATCGGACACGGCCTAGTCGATTCGGATCATGTTTCACTTAGATGACTAGAGGGATGTCTATCTGAGTGGGAGCTCATTAAATAATTTGATTAGATGAACTCAATTATCATGAACATAGTCTAAATTGTCTTTGCAAATATGTTGTAGATAAATAGCTCATGTTGTAGCTCCCTGTTTCAATACGTTCCTAGAGAAAGATTAAGTTGAAAGATATTGTAAGCAATGATGCGGACTAGGTACGTAGTCCAAGGAGTGTCCTCACTGCTACACAGAAGGCTTACGTCTTTGATGCACCGCTCGATGTGCAAACCCCTACAACGTCGTCTGTGGATGTTGTGAACACCTGACAGACACGTCCTGATGACTACTTGATAGTTTAGTGCACCATACTTTACGGCTTAGAATCGGGATTCCAATGACGTTTTGAACGCCATAGAACATATGAGATGTTCCAAGAGCTGAAATTGGGATTTCAGGAACATGCCCGTGTTGAGAGGTGTGAGACCTCTGACAAGTTCTTTTGCCAACAAGATGGAGGAGAATAGCTCAGCTAGTGAGCATGTGCTCAGAATGTATGGGTTCTACAATCACTTAAATCAAGTGGGAGTTAAACTTCCAGATAAGATAGTGATTGATAGAGTTCTCTAGCCACTATCACTAAGCTACTAGATCTTCGTGATGAACTATGACATGCAAGGGATGGAGTTGATCCCGGAGCTGTTTGCGGTGCTTAAGACCGCAAAAGGTAGAAATCAAGAAGGAGCATCAAGTGTTTAACAAGACCACTGGTTTCAAGAAGGGAAAGGGCTAGAAGGGAAACTTCATGGATGGCAAACCAGTTGCCACTCCAGTGAAGGAACCCAAGGTTGAACCCAAACCCGAGACTAAGTGCTTCTATTGTAAGGGGAATGGTCACTGGTAGTGGAATTACCCCAAATGCATGGTAGATAAGAAGGCTGGCAACTTCAAAGTATATACGTCTCATTAATGTGTACCTCACTAGTACTCCTGGTAGTACCTGGGTATTGGATACCGGTTCAGTTGCTATTATTGGTGACTTGAAGCAAAAGCTACGGACTAAACGAAGACTGGCTAAGGGCGAGGTGACGATGTGTGTTGGAAGTGTTTCCAAAGTTGATGAGATCACCATCGCACGCTCCATCTGCCTTCGGGATTAGTATTGAAGCTAGATAAATGTTATCAGGTGTCTACGTTGAGCATGAATATGATTAGATCATGTTCATTGCAATACGGTTATTCATTTAAGTTAGAGAATACTGGTTATTCTGTTTACATGAATAATACCTTTCATGGTCATGCACCCTATGTGAATGGTTCATTGAATCTCGGTCGTGGTAATACACATGTTCACACCAAAAGATGTAGAGTTAATAATGATAGTACCACTTTGTTATGGCACTGCCGCTTAGGTCATATTGGCGTAAGATGCATGAAGAAACTCCATATCGATGGATGTTTGGAGTCACTTGGTTTTGAATCGCTTGACACATGCGAGCCATGCCTCATGGGCAGAATGACTAAGACCCCGTTTTTAGGTACAATGAAACGGGCAAGTGACTTGTTGGAAATCATGCATGCTGATGCGTGTGATCCAATGAGAATTGAAGCGTGCAGTGGATATCGCTATTTTCTCATCTTCACTGACGATTTGGGTAGATATAGGTATATTTACTTAATGAAGCACAAGTCTGAAACGTTTGAAAAGTTCAAGCGATTTCAGAGTGAAGTTAAGAATCATCATAACAAGAAGATCATGTTCCTACGATTTGATCAAAAGTGGATTTTCTGAGTTATGAGTTTGGCAATCACTTAAGACATTGTGGAATTGTTTCATAGTTGAAGCCACCTAGAACACCATAGATAAATGGTGTGTCCGGACGTCGTAATCGAACCTTATGAGATATGGTGCGATCTATGATGTCTCTTACCGATCTACCGTTTTTATTTTTGAGGATATGCGTTAGAGACAACTGCATTCACTTTAGATAGGACACCATCTAAGTCCGTTGAGATGACGTCGTGTGAACATTGGTTTGACAAGAAACCAAAGTTGTCGATTCTTAATGTTTGGGGCTGCGATGCTTAAGGCTTTAGCCGGAGAAGCTCGAACCCAAAAGTGGACAAACACATCTTCATAGGATACCCAAAGGTGACAGTTGGGTATACCTTCTATCTCAGATCTGAGGGCAAATTGTTTGTGCCTAAGAATGGGTCCTTTCTCGAGAAGGAGTTTCTCTTGAAAGAATTGAGTGGGAGGAAGATACAACTTGATGAGGTTGTCGAACCTTTATTTCAACCAGAAAGTGATGCAACACAGAAAGATGTTTTCTGTGGCACCTACGTCTGTTGAATAGGAAGTTGATGATAGTGATCATGAAGCTTCAGATCAAGTTGCTATCGGACCTCGTAGGTCGACAAGGATATGTACTACTCCTGAGTGGTACGGTAATCCTATCTTAAATATCATGTTGTTGGACAACAATGAACCTACGAACTATGGAGAAGCAATGGTGGGCCCATATTCCGAAAAATGGTTAGAAGCCATGAAATCCAAGATAGGATCCATGTATTAGAACAAAGTATGGACTTTGGTGGACTTGCCCGATGATCGGCAAGCCATTGAGATAAATGGATCTTTAAGAAGAAGACGGACGTGGGCGGTAATGTTACCGTCTATGAAGCTCGACTTGTGCGAAAGAGTCTTTTCACAAGTTCAAGGAGTTGACTACGATGAGAATTTCTCACCCGTAGCGATGCTTAAGTTCGTCGGAATCATGTTAGCATTAGCTGTATTTTTTGATTATGAAATCTGATAGATGGATGTCAAAACAAGTTTTCTTACCAGTTTTCATAAGAAAAAGTTGTATGTGATACAATAAAAGGTTTTTTCGATCCTAAGGATGGTAAAAGGTATGCTGGCTCCAACAATCCTTCGATGGACTAGAGCAAGCATCTCGGAGTCGGAATATATGCTTTGATGGAGTGATCAAAGCTTTTAGGTTTATACAATGTTTGCTAGAAACTTGTATTTACAAGAAAATGAGTGGGAGCACTACAACATTTCTGATAAGTATATGTGGATGACATATTGTTGATCCGAAATAATGTAGAATTTCTGGAAAGCATAAACGGTTGTTTGAAGAGTGATTTTCAAAGGAAGACCTGGATAAAGCTACTTGCATATTGGGCATCAAGATCTATAGAGATAGATCAAAACGCCTAATGATACTTTCAAAGAACGCACACCTTGACATGTTTTTGAAGGAGTTCAAAATAGACCAGTCAAAGAAGGGGTTCTTACCTGAGTTGTAAGGTGTGAAGTTGAGTAAGACTCGAAGAATGACCATGGCAGAAGAAAGAGGAAGGACGAAGGTCGTCCCCTATGCTTTTGTCATAGGCTCTATACGGTATGCCATGCTGAGTACCGCACCTGATGTGTGCCTTGCCACATGTCTGGCAAGAGGGTACAAAGGTGATCTAGGAGTGGATCACTAGATAGCAGCCAAAATTATCCTTAGAGGAATAAGGAAATGTTTCTCGGTTATGGAGGTGATAAAGAGTTCGACGAAAGAGTTACGTCAATGCAAGCTTAACACCTATCCGGATAGCTCTGAGTGGAGATACCGGATACGTATAATGGAGCAATAATTTGGAATAGCTCCAAGTGGAACGTGGTAGCAGCATCTACGATATGACATAAAGTTTTGCGAAATACATAGGGATCTGAATATGGCAAGACCCGTTGACTACAACCTCTCTCACAAGCATAACATGATCAAACCCAGAACTCTTTGAGTGTTAATCACATAGTGATGTGAACTAGATCATTGAGTCTAGTAGACTCTTGGATGTTGGTCACATGGCGATGTGACCTATGAGTGTTAATCACATGGCGATGTGAACTAGATTATTGACTCTAGTGCAAGTGGGAGACTGTTGGAAATATGCCCTAGAGGCAATAATAAATTGGTTATTATTATATTTCCCTTTTCATGATAATTGTTTATTATCCATGCTAGAATTGTATTGATAGGAAACTCAGATACATGTGTGGATACATAGACAACACCATGCCTCTAGTAAGCCTCTAGTTGACTAGCTCATTCATCAATAGATGGTTACGGTTTCCTGACCATGGACATTGGATGTCGTTGATAACAGGATCACATCATTAGGAGAATGATGTGATGGACAAGACCTAGTCCTAAGCCTAGCACAAGATCGTGTAGTTCGTATGCTAAAGCTTTTCTAATGTCAAGTGTCATTTCCTTAGACCATGAGATTGAGCCACTCCCGGATACCGTAGGAGTGCTTTAGGTGTGCCAAACGTCACAACGTAACTGGGTGGCTAAAAAGGTTCACTACAGGTATCTCCGAAAGTGTCTGTTGGGTTGGCACGAATCGAGACTAGGATTTGTCACTCCGTGTAATGGAGAGGTATCTCTGGGCCCACTCGGTAGGACATCATCATAATGTGCACAATGTGACCAAGGAGTTGATCACGGGATGATGTGTTACGGAACGAGTAAAGAGACTTTCCGGTCACGAGATTGAACAAGGTATCGGGATACCGATGATCGAATCTCGGGCAAGTACAATACCGCCGAACAAAGGGAATTGAATACGGGATTGATTAAATCCTCGATATCGTGGTTCATACGATGAGATCATCGTGGAACATGTGGGAGACAACATGGGTATCCAGACCCCGTTGTTGGTTATTGGCCGGAGAGTTGTCTCGGTCATGTCTGCATGGTTCCCGAACCCGTAGGGTCTACACACTTAAGGTTTGATGACGCTAGGGTTATTAGGAAGACTTGTATGTGATTACCGAATGTTGTTCGGAGTCTCGGATGAGATCCCGGACGTCACGAGGAGTTCCAGAATGGTCCAGAAGTAAAGATTTCTATATGTGAAGTTGTTGTTCGGGTTCCGAGAAAAGTTCGGGTTTTTCCGGTATTGTACCGGGAAGCTTCCGGAAGGTTCCGGAGGATTCCGGAGGGGTACGAAGGTCCGGAAAATGTTCCACCACGTCCAATACAGCAACATGGGCTGTAAGGGGGCGCCCTAACCTTAATGGGCCAAGGGCACCAGCCCCCCAAGGCCCATGCGCATGGGAGAGGGGAAACCCTAAGGGGGAGGGCCTCCACTTGACTTGGGAGGCACTCCTCCCCCCCTTGGTCGCCTCCCCAACCCTAGATGGGATCTAAGGGGGGCCGGCCCCCTCTCTCCCCACCTATAAATAGTTGAGGGGTGGGAGGGAGGCCACACCCTTGAACCTGGCGTAGCCCCTCCCCTCCAATACCTCTCCTCCTCCGCGTGAGCTTGGTGAAGCCCTGCCGGAGAACTACCACTCCATCACCACCACGCCGTCGTGCTGCTATTGGACTCTCTTCCTCAACCTCTCCCTCCTCCTTGCTGGATCAAGGCGTGGGAGACGTCTCCGTTCCATACGTGTGTTGAACGCAGAGGTGCCAGCCGTTCGGCGCTAGGATCATCGGTGATTTGGATCACGACGAGTACGACTCCATCAACCCCGTTCACTTGAACGCTTCCGCTTACCGATCTAAAAGGGTATGTAAATGCACTCTCCATCCCCTTGTTGCTAGATTACTCCATAGATTGATCTTGGTGATGCGTAGAAAATTTTAAATTTCTGCTACGATCCCCAATAGAGGTGCCCCGGCCTACACGTCCGTTCGGAAATACTCCTACTACTCGCCGTCATCTCACTGATATGTTGGAACGGGACCACATGTCAATGAAACATGGTGTGTAATTTCTCGTGCAAAATGTGATCTGGCCACATTGGCCCGAGGTGCCGCATTAGTTATCCACCTTTATTTTTTAATGGCGTGCCGATCAGTTTTGAAGCACAACTAACTGGTACTGTACGTGGAGAGGATGACAACAGGGACCCGCCAAGGTCATGGAAGTACGCAAGCAACTTAATCCTTATTTCAAGCCAATAAAAAAATAGCTCCTCCTAGTGGATTTCTGCCATCTGGGTCCCATGCCATTGTCAACGTAGTCAATAAACAAGAGAATTGCACAACGAGCGACTAACACCAGGGACCCAGCAGCTCGCCCAGTTATTTTTGTTTTGGGTTAATTTGATAAATGCCACTCCAAATCTGGTGTATCCGAGAAATGCCACTACAATTTCCAAACTTTGTAAAATGCCATTTCTAGTGGCATTTTTCGAAGTCTGGAGTGGCGTTTTTCAAAGTTTGCAAACTGCAGTGGCATTTTTCAAAGTTTGCAAAAATTGCAGTGGCATTTTTCAAAGTTTGGAAATTGCAGTGGCATTTTTATGAATCGCCATAATTGGAGTGACATTTATCTAATTTGTTTTTGAGACGGAAGCAGGGTGTCAACTGGGCTGTGCGGGACACTCTGGCCTGTCTAGACAACCTTTTCTTTTATGTTTACCACAGACCAGCCAAGTAGTATTTTTTTTCTTTCTGAAAATGGCTAGCCCAGTTTTTTCGTGATTTGTCAAGTAAGTCACTTTATCAGGCCTGTTGGGCTGCAAATCTTTCAAGACGAGGAGAGCTTCATTGGGCTGGCCGAGAAAATGGCCTATCAGTAATGAGAAATGGGCTGTACATTTTTAAAACACATCAAACCGGCAATTATTTTCAATCTTTTTTCATTTCGAGATTTTAAATTGCATTGTTTTTTATGCGTGGACAATTTATTGGATTTTATATTGATAAGCATTTATTTTTAAAATCAGTCTGAATGTGACTCGAAATTTCGGGATTAAAAACAGTTCAGACCGCACCGACATATGCAAAATTTCATATAATGTTTTAACCGTGGCCACAATATGGGCTGTAATGCTAACATAAAGAATATGGGCTCCAAAAAAACCCGTAAGAATTAGCAAATGGGCTGTAACTTATTTGAAATAATGGCAGATGGGTTGTATGCTGTTTTCCACAGATTTGAGGCTTTCCACAGATGGCATGTATACTGTTGGATGTCCATCCAACGGCCGTCATGCTTCTTCAATCTCTGCTCTTCCTGCTCCAGTCGCTCAAACAAGCGCTGGAGGGATTGCCTGCTCCCTCCTCCCCGTGGACGGCGGTGCTGCCATGCAGGCCTCACCGCCCCACCGTACTCCCATCGCTGGCCTAGCCATCCCTCTACTCACCACACCTGTTGTTATTCTCCGGCGACGGCAGACGAACTAGTAAACCCTCGTACAGTCGTACTCCCCTCCATGTGGAAAACAAAAAAAAGGCCGTGTCTTCCCTGCCTCTGTGTCGTTCCCTTCCAAGGCCTCGCCGTCGTCCACTGCTCTGGTGCTCTCGGCGTGGCGTAGTCAGCGTGGTCAACGACCGACATACATCTGAAGTGGACTGTATGTGGAGAGGATGACAGCTGGGTCCACTGCCGTAGGCAGGGAAATGCCTCCTTATTACGTGCAAAATAATGATTTCCTCCACATGACATCTGGGACCCACCGAAACGGCCTCTATATTTCGTGAAAAAAACGTTACCGCCACTGACAGCTCGGACCCACTAGCTATATCTTTGCACGCAAGGAAGTGCCTCCTTATTACGCACAAAAAAATGAATACTCCCCCTGCTAGCTGGGACCCAGTATAGTGGGCGTACTAAGTTGACAGGGATGAAGGGCTTTGTCAACTTAGTCAATATGCATGGTTCTAGCTCGACTGACCATACGATGTCCATCCAACGGCCGTGGTGCTTCTTCAACCTCTAGTCTTCTTGCTCCAGCCGCCCAAAGCAGCGCCGGTCGTGCCACCTGCTCCTGCCTCCCATGGCCGGCTGTGCTGCCGCGGAGGCCTCACCGCCCCCATACTACTCCCACCGCTGGCCAGGCCATCCCTCCACTCCACTCACCCACACCCCCTGTCATTCTGCGGCGACGACAACTGTCAGGACCCCGATTCCAAGTCACATTGATCTAGCCGGTAACACCTCATATCACTTTGCGGCCTCACGCACGGTATTCCCACGGGTGTCGCTTTAACATGGCCGGGACCATTTGCGCCTTTTGGCTCACGTATATGATAGTGTCGCTAGCATCCATATGACAGAGAACCCGGGCCGACATGACTAGTCGTGAACCCAAAGTGGCACTAACTTATGGGGACAGGCATACATGAATCAACATCGAGCATGTCGGTCAGCAGCGTGCGAATCTGGGCTGTAGCACTGGGCTAACAGGACTCTGGTGAACCGGGCTGTAGCAGGCTAGGCAGGACTCCGGATGTCACCACGTGACATTTCCCCGAAGGGACAGATACAGGAACGAAGTGAAACACATGTCGGCCAGTCAAGTGTCCTAAGCAGTAGTGCTGGGCTAGCAGGACTCCGGTGAACCGGGCTGTAGCGGACTACTATGGCCCATGGAAGCACTAGACTACATTTCCCAATAAGAGAGGCTGCCAAGGATAAACAACTAGATTGGCAGATCCCACACATACCAAGCATTTAATCATACACACAATATGCTCGATATGTGTAAATACAACATGGCATCACAACATAACTCTACGACTCAAGTATTTATTCATTGGGCTCTGAAGAGCCAGATATTACAAACATGGGTCTCATGACCCAACATTCAGAGCATACAAGCAACAAGCACATGCGGAAGCTTAAATTGTCTGAGTACAGACAACTACAAATGAAGAAGGCTCAGAAGCCTGACTATCTACAAGACCCTCCCAAGGGTACAAGATCGTAGTTGAGGTAACAAGCTAAACGTCGAAGTCCACGTGGAACTACTAGCGAGACTGAAGTCTCTCTGCAAAACATAAAATAAGCAAACGTGAGTACAAATGTACCCAGCAAGACTTACATCAGAACTAACTACATATGCATCGGTATCAACAAAGGGAATGGTGGAGTTTAACTGCAGCAAGCCAGCTTTGACTCAGTGGCTAACCTGAACTACGACTGCAAGTAACTCTTATGAGGTGGCGCACACGAGTCCACAAATTCACCATACCAATACACCACTATGGATCCGCTCCCGTCTCCCTGCGAGAAGTCCATCCATAGCACTCACGCTTATCTTGTGAGTTTTAGAGTATCCACTTTCACTTGTCTATGAATTGTGCAAGGGGTCCAAGTTTCCATATCCGAGGAATCCAGCTATTTGAATAGATGATGATAACCCTGCAGGGGTGTACTTCTTCACACACGCTCTCGCCACTTACCGCCCTGTACATGTCATGTACCTCGGCAACCTTCAAGCGGAAGCCAGGCGAGGGTGTGGGCCACGACCTGACTAACCAACAAGTCTCTAGTCCAGGTTTATCGCCTATTCGGGTTCCATCCGCAAGGAGATCCGGCTGGGGTGTCGCTCACGGCCCCAAACGATGTGTACAGGGTTCCCAAGCCCACCATCCGGGTGCCACTTGGTACACCGGGCCACTGTGCCTAGTCTGTCCCAAGCCCACCTATACCGGGTGCCACTTGGTAGACTACTAACACTACCTACAAACACCAGAAACTAGTTGCAACTCCTGGACAGAGATCGAGTTGATTAATAAGTCGAGAGAGCTTGGAGCGCCCGGAGCCCAATGTGTGGTAGTAACTGATCATGGATCACAAACACAGAACTCAGTTCTTGAGGACGGCTGCAATGAGACAACCCAACATGTACTCCTACATGGCCTCTCACCGCTACCTTTACCAAATCGTGTACACACTTAGCTAACATATAGTAGGACATGTTCACCACATTCCAATTCATCCCCGATGAATCGGACCTGACTCAACTCTAAGCAATAGCAGGCATGACAACCAAGCATGAATGAGTAGGCACATCAGGGCTCAAACAACTCCTACTCATGCTAGTGGGTTTCATCTATTTACTGTGGTAATGAAAGGTCATGCAGAGGAAAGGGGTTCAACTACCGCAACATGTAATAGTTGAATCACTGTTGTCCTAATGCAGTAAAAGAGAGCAGGAGCGAGAGAGTGGGATTGTATCGGAATGAACAAGCGGGTTTTGCTTGCCTGGCACTTCTGAAGATATTATAGCTCTTCTTTGGTGTCATCGAACTCATCATCGGAAGCACCGTCTACTGAGAGGGGACGAATACCGGCAACAGATAGGGTGAGCACAATCAATGCAATGCAACAATATGATGCATGATCATGACATGGCAATATGCTGTGATTTGGGCTAATGCAACCGAAAGTCATTTTAATTGAAGTGGAATTCAAAACTATATCAAATTCCAGCTCCAAACCTATTATGAAATTTTCCCTAATCATGTTTCATCCTAAATAGTGAGGTTAACTTGCTCAAACATGCATGAAAATGGTACAGATGGATTCCTTGAATTTTTCTGATAATTTTCATATATAATTTATTTCATTTGGAGTTACGGTTGAATTTATATGAATTTTAGAAGTTTTGCTAATTTTCTAGAATTTCCAAGATAGAAATAGTCCAGAAAATGATTAATTGCGTTAGCATGACGTCACTGTGACATCATCAAGTCAACAGGGGCGGTCCAGGTCAAACCTGACCTGTCGGGCCCGCACGTCGGTGTAACAGGGCAGGAACAGAGGCTGACCAGTGGGGCTAGGTCAACGTCCACGTGGGAGAGTCAAACTGACATGTGGGGTCAGCTGGATTATTCTAGGCTAAACAGGGAATAAATCCCAGGGTTAATTTGGGCGTGGGGCCCGTTTTCCAATGAGAGAGGGAGGTCATTAGCAGGGTCATTAGCGGCTAATGATGTGCCACGTCATCCCGCCGGAGTTAAACGCCAGCGAGCAATCAGACGGGGCGGGGACACTCGGGAATGTGCTACGGGCAGGGGTTTGGCGCGCTGAGGCCACCAGGGCATAGCCCTTGCTCGGCCGCATTGAGGGATGCACGCAGCCACAGCTCCGATGGGCTAAGTCGACGGTGACAGCGACTTGCACGGCGGCCGGAGTTCGAGAGTGCTTGGAATCGATGTTGTGGTGCACGGTGGGACGAACGGGTGGGCTAGTTCGGCTCCTAGGACTAGCACGAGCGCGACGACATGCTAAGGGGCAAGCTGAGCTTGCTCTAGCCACGGTGATGACTTCGCCGGCGGCGTGAAGCTCACGGGCACGGCGGAGAGTGATGCTACGGTGAGCTACATGCCACGGGGATAAGGGGAGACGGTGAAGGAGCTCACTGGGGGTCGAAGAGCAGCTCTGTGGGCTCGGGGAGGCGCTCGGGGCGGTGAATCGACGACGACGATCTTTGGTGGCCGACGAGGAAATGGCAGTGGTGGCGGCGCAGCAGAGCTTCTGGCGCCGCATGACTTGGTGGAGAGGACGAAGACGGCGAGGCGGAGACGCCTGGGACGGAAAGGGAGCGAGGGAGTGGCTGTGGCCGCGGCGGTGCATGGCGGCGCTCTCTGACGCGTTCGGGTCCGGGCGGGGGAGACAGCAGAGGAGGGGGAAGGCACGGGAGGAGAGTGAGGGGGGTACGGGGCTGGCGCGTGGCGTTCACAGCCGCGTCGAGGAAGCGGCGGAAGCAGGAGGTGGCGTGGCGTGTGGCCAGCGCGCAGCGAGCACGCGCCCTCCGTCCGACTGGCGCGAGGTGGAAGACGCCTCTGCCCCCTGGTGGGCTGGGTTGTCTTACCGGGCCGCCAACTGGCCAGGTAGGTGGGATGCCAGGTAAGTTCTGTTCTGTTTTGTTTTCCTTCTGTTTTCTTTTATTTAATCCTTTGCCACTGTTTTGAATTCAAACAATGCCAAAACATCCTCTGAGTATATTTATGTTGCCTCATGGACTTTTCCAGAGGCACATAAATTATCACACAACATTTGGAAACATATCCCATATATATTTGAATATATTTTCAAATTCAAATAGAATATTGTTTTAAATTCAAAGACCAAATAATCCCTTAAAAATGTTCCAAAATTTTGGTTTGGTATATAACCCCTGCCAAAATTCTCAAAACTATTTTTAAGGCAATTTGGAATCACAGAATGCAATTTAAAGGGTTCTTGCCCTTCTTTACAACAATTTCTGAGGCTTTGAATATTCCTCATTTCAATTTCCTTGAAATTTAAACATGATGCAGGCTCACTAATGCAACTATTACACTCAGATATTCTAGGGCTGTGACAACTCACCCCCACTAAACTTCTAGGGCTGTGACAACTCACCCCCACTAAACAAGAATCTCGTCTCGAGATTCAAGACGTGACGTAAGAAGACAGAGGGGTCATAAAGCTAACACGATCTTCATGATCCGATTGCCTTTATCGAAGATGTTGATTCATTGCTTCAAATTGATCTTGTCTGCCTTCTGGATCTTCATCCAACACGATGACGACAGAAGAAGCTCTATAGGAATCGACCTTCTCGAAGATCGAACAACTCACGATCAACTTATGGGGTGAGATGTTGAAACATCTCGAGTTGAGACACAGAACACATCGAGAGGGATGGAAGAACAAACGACGAGGTTTGATTTGGTGGGCTACAATCCCACGCTTAAATAGATGGTGAGGGGGTTTCAAGGTAGCGAGGAGTTATGTTGCCCGTCATGTCAAACGGGGCACCTTAGAGGAGGTGACTCGTAGAGCTATTCCCTTAGGTGGCAAAAATAATTACTTTTGATCCATATATCATTGAAACTCTTCATACCATCCTGAGGCAATTCTTAATGGATCATTTGAAGGAGTTCAAAAGAATGACATACTCAGGCTAGGTGGACGATCTGGACTACCTTGTTGAAGACAACGTAATGGATGATTTTGCTTATCATCGGAGATGGATGGG
Source organism: Triticum dicoccoides (assembly GCF_002162155.2). Taxonomy (NCBI): domain Eukaryota; kingdom Viridiplantae; phylum Streptophyta; class Magnoliopsida; order Poales; family Poaceae; genus Triticum; species Triticum dicoccoides. Next base: position 270,969,172 of record NC_041382.1, on the reverse strand, counting down.
GCCCATGGTAGGACCACCTCTGAAGATGATCCTGAACAACAATTGCTGAGAAGGGCAATCCAAGGGAGATTGGCACAAGGCGGTGCAAGCTGGGAACAAAATGCAAATGCTGGGAATGACTCTGGCAACTAGGAGATAACTCAACAGTCGAGAGCAATTCCACCATGTGAATGGTTATGGCCTAATCGAGGGATACCAATAGCACAAGAATCCCTAAGGAACAACTTCAAGAATAAGTCACACTAAATCCTCATGGAGAAGATGGTTAAATAGCTCAATCAAGATACTACAATGATAGATCTTCTGGCTAGGTGTGTCGGCCAGAAAATCAACCTTGTCGGGGACCTACATCATAGATCTTGGAAAAGTTCCAACCATCATATCTGCCTGAGATTAAGATCTGGTTGGTAACAGGATATTCCAGACCCATCGAGTCTGGAAGAAAATGAAAGTTTGCAACATAAATCGACGAGATGGCGTTGCGAGATTCTCGGGAAATGGACTTTGGTAGTAAGCTCCAAAACATGAGCTGGTTCTGCTAACACATGTGAACATGTTGTCCCAGACAAGCATGACCATGTAGTAGTCTTATAATAAAAACACTACCGAGTTCAGGTGGGGAACCATCATTGAGGATAACAAAGTCCTTGCATAAGGCATGCTCTTAAGAAGGAACTTCTTCTCCTTGAACAAATCAATCAGTGTCTTGGTGTGCTGGGGAATACATATGGAGTGGAGGTAATTAATCTACCAAACCATATAATACATTCGCACATGCATAACTAACTTGGGATGGTACCAGAGGAAACAAAACAATCTTTCTCGAACTCATGGCGGCAACTTGCTCCAAATGCACATGAATTTGAGGAAGTCGCTTCTTCCATCCAACCATAAGCTTCATGAACGGAACACGAAGGCATTTCTTACAAAGTTTCCAATACTAGGTTGATGTTCAACATGAATCATGGGGGAGACAAAATGCTACTGATGGGCTTAACAGCAACTCATCAGAATTTCCATATCACTAGACTTCCACCATCATGTGAACACGGTGATAGCATTGGTCAGACCAAAAGATGCAATGGTGTATGCTCGAGGGATCAACCACGAGTAAGACAACATTACGAACATCATTGGTTCTGATTTGAATTGATGATAGCCCATACTCAAGTCAAAGTTTTGACAAGACAATAGATCCAACAACTGATCACGAGGACCAATTGGTGAAGATATCATCTTTCTTCAACACACACACAAACACAAGGATATCCCTACAGAAAGAACCAAATTCGGCAAAGCTTTCTATCTTCCAACTCTCCAAGTTGTTGTTTAGCTTAACCAACTAGCTCAGGGGTATCCAACAGAGATTCTTGGAGAAGGGGTGGTTTACAAGAAACCAACTTGATCACGAACTCAACATAGGGGTCAGGTGACAACCTGGTAACACTTCTGAGAAGATATCCGGAAAATCACGAACCACCGATATGTTACTAAGCTCGAGAACAATCTTGCTTTTCAGAGCAAGACGATATGATCAAATAAGCAAGGGATTGAATAATCCTCACTCATTGATCGAGGAGTGCACCAGAAATAAGGACTAGGTAGCAAGATTAGTCCTAGGATGGTGATTCAGTTACCAACACGCTAAGAATGAGAATATTGTCCATTTACTACAAAGCAATGAGTTGCACGGAGTATTGATTTCACACATCACAATTCACTTGTCGGCATTCCGGTTACAACAACACGGAACCGAGAAATGAACAATGATGGCAGGAAGTATCACTAAATGAAGAATTCATAGGAGGTGGTGCAATTCTCATGACATTCTTGATAAGAGAGAAGGTGACACTCCACGGTAGAACAGAGCAAAAGCTAGATTGGAATTTGGATCTGCGGATTACATCTGCTTTGACCCAATCCTAGAAATGGATAAGGTACTGGAGTTTGTTTCTCCTAGTCATTCCGGAATAGAATGGCTTGACGGACCACAAGAATGATAGGCACCGATGAATGAATGCACGCATACTCTTGACTATCAATTGATAGACGAAGGTCAAAAGACGACTAAAGAGGGACAACTCAAAGGAACATATGTTTTTCTGAGTTGTGGATGCATGGATTAGTAGGTCAAGCAAAGCTCAACATTTCTTCCGGTAACCCATGCGGAAGGGTAGGATTGGCAGAGTCACAATATCAATGGAGTACTCCTCAAGAGCACCCTAGTTGTAATCCTTTGGTTCAAAGGAACTTCTGCCATAAGTAGTTCATGGTATTTGGAAGAAAGAAATACCACGGACCTCGAGGACTATTGCAAAGGTTAATAATATCCTAAAGGTACGACCAACTCTATCATCATGAGGTAAGTAGAGTGAATCTTGGGTCAAGAACCCAAGAGTAGAATACCTACTACTAAATGGCATCACGGGATGCTTTCAAGAATGATGGCCAGAATCATCACACTAGGGATATGAAAACATTGCTAAATTCTCAAGGACACCTAGGGTCATAATACTAACTCCAACAAACACGTCAAGGCAACGGAGTAACTCGACACACCAATTAGTGTGCTTAATCTGGCCCAAAGGAACATCGGGAACAGAAATAAGGGAGTTGCAAATGCATCAGACTATTTCGAAACCTGGGATGACTCAGACAACATAACGGCTGTAATTGCTCAAAAGATTTGAGACAACCTGCAAAATGGTGGCATAACCACTCAACATCACAATATCAAGGTTCCGAGGCCAGCTATGAACATATGGAAGTAGTAGGAACTGAACTGAGGCTTAATCTCAACAATCCTAGGCAACAACGGTTTAGTAACACGTCATCCAGAGAGATAGAAGAGAAGCCTAGTTCTCAACCCCCGTAGAAGAGAAGAGGATGACTCAGATCAGAAGGTCATGAGGATAAGGAGTAAAAAGAGCCTTACGTTCCCATCCACAATCAATTCCCTTATATAACTAAAGCATTTCTAGACACGACTTCGACCAGTTTGGCTTGGTAATCCTACAGGCAGTCAGGCTCTGATACCAAGGCTGTCAGGACCCCGATTCCAAGTCACATCGATCTAGCTGGTAACACCTCATATCACTTTGCGGCCTCACGCACGGTATTCCCACGGGTGTCGCCTTACCATGGCCGGGACCGTCTGCGCCTTTTGGCTCACGTATATGATAGTGTCGCTAGCATCCATATGACAGAGAACCCGGGCCGACATGACTAGTCGTGAACCCAAAGTGGCACTAACTTAAGGGGACAGGCATGCATGAATCAACATCGAGCATGTCGGTCAGCAGCGTGCGAATCCGGGCTGTAGCACTGGGCTAACAGGACTCCGATGAACCGGGCTGTAGCAGGCTAGGCAGGACTCCGGATGTCACCGCGTGACATTTCCCCGAAGGGACAGACACAGGAACAAAGTGAACCACATGTCGGCCAGTCAAGTGTCCTGAGCAGTAGTGCTGGGCTAGCAGGACTACGGTGAACCGGGCTATAGCGGACTACTATGGCCCATGGAAGCACTAGACTACATTTCCCCATAGGAGAGGCTGCCAAGGATAAACAACTAGATTGTTGGATCCCACACATACCAAGCATTTCAATCATACACACAATATGCTCGATATGTGTAAATACAACATGGCATCACAACATAACTCTATGACTCAAGTATTTATTCAATGGGCTCCGAAGAGCCATATATTACAAACATGGATCTCATGACCCAACATTCAGAGCATACAAGCAACAAGCACATGCGGAAGCTTAAATTGTTTGAGTACAGACAACTACAAATGAAGAAGGCTCAGAAGCGTGACTATCTACAAGACTCTCCCAAGGGTACAAGATCGTAGCTGAGGTAACAAGCTAAACATCAAAGTCCACATGAAACTACTAGCGAGACTGAAGTCTCTCTGCAAAACATAAAATAAGCAAACGTGAGTACAAATGTACCCAGCAAGACTTACATCAGAACTAACTACATATGCATCGGTATCAACAAAGGGGATGGTGGAGTTTAACTGCAGCAAGCCAGCTTTGACTCAGTGGCTAACCTGAACTACGACTGCAAGTAACTCTTTTGAGGTGGCGCACATGAGTCCACAAATTCACCATACCAATACACCACTATGGATCCGTTCCCGTCTCCCTGGAGAACGCCATCCATAGCACTCACACTTATCTTGCGAGTTTTAGAGTATCCACTTTCACTTGTCTATGAACTATGCAAGGGGTCCAAGTTTCCATATCCGAGCATTCCGGTTATTTGAATAGATGATGATAACCCTACAGGGGTGTACTTCTTCACACACGCTCTCACCACTTACCGCCCTGTACAAATCATGTACCTCGGCAACCTTCAAATGGAAGCCGGGCGAGGGTGTCGGCCACGACCCGACTGACCAACAAGTCTCTAGTCCAGGTATATCGCCTATTCGGGTTCTATCCACAAGGAGATCCGGCCGGGGTGTCGCTCACGGCCCCAAACGATGTGTACAGGGTTCCGAAGCCCACCATCCGGGTGCCACTTGGTACACGGGGCCACTGTGCCTAGTCTGTCCCAAGCCCACCTATACCGGGTGCCACTTGGTAGACTACTAACACTACCTACAAACACCAGAAACTAGTTGCAACTCCTGGACAGAGATCGAGTTGATTAATAAGTCGAGAGAGCTTGGAGTGCCCGGAGCCCAATGTGTGGTAGTAATTGATCATGGATCACAAACACAGAACTCGGTTCCTGAGGACGGCTGCAATGAGACAACCCACCATCTACTCCTACATGGCCTCTCACCGCTACCTTTACCAAATCGTGTTCACACACTTAGCTCACACATAGTAAGACATGTTCACCACATTCCAATTCATCCCCGGTGAATCGTACCTAACTCTACTCTAAGCAGTAGCAGGCATGACAACCAAGCATGAATGAGTAGGCACATCAGGGCTCAAACAACTCCTACTCATGCTAGTGGGTTTCACCTATTTACTGTGGCAATGACAGGTCATGCAGAGGAAAGGGGTTCAACTACCGCAACATGTTACAGTTGAATCACCGTTGTCCTAATGCAGTAGAAGACAGCAGGAGCGAGAGAGCGGGATTGTATCGGAATGAACAAGGGGGTTTTGCTTTCTTGGCACTTCTGAAGATATTATAGCTCTTCATCGGTGTCATCGAACTCATCGTCGGAAGCACGTCTATCGAGAGGGGATGAATACCGGCAACAGAGAGGGAGAGCACAATCAATGCAATGCAACAATATGATGCATGATCATGACATGGCAATATGCTGTGATTTGGGCTAGTGCAACAGAAAGTCATTTTAATTGAAGTGGAATTCAAAACTATATCAAATTCCAACTCCAAACATATTATGAAATTTGCCCTAATCATGTTTCATCCTAAACAGTGAGGTTAACTTGCTCAAACATGCATGAAAATGGTACATATGGATTCCTTGAATTTTTCTGATAATTTTTCATATGTAATTTATTTCATTTGGAGTTACGGTTGAATTTATATGAATTTTAGAAGTTTTGCTAATTTTCTAGAATTTCCAAAATAGAAATAATCCAGAAAATGATTAATTGCGTTAGCATGACGTCACTATGACATCATCAAGTCAACAGGGGCGGTCCATGTCAAACCTGACCTGTCGGGCCCGCACGTCAGTGTAACAGGGCAGGAACAATGGTTGACCAGTGGGCCAGGTCAACGTCCACGTGGGAGAGTCAAACTGACATGTGGGGTCAGCTGGATTAATCTAGGCTAAACAGGGAATAAATCCTAGGGTTAATTTGGGCATGGGTCCCATTTTTCAGTGAGAGAGGGGGTCATTAGCGGGGTCATTAGGGGCTAATGACGTGCCACGTCATCCCACCGAAGTTAAACGCCAGCGAGCACTCAGACGTGGCGGGGACACTCGGGAATGCGCTACGGGCAGGGGTTTGACGCGCTGAGGCCACCAGGGCATAGCCCTTGCTCGGCCGCATCGAGGGATGCACGCAGCCGCGGCTCCGGTGGGCTAAGTCGACGGCGGCAGCAACTTGCGCGATGGCCGGAGTTCGAGAGTGCTTGGAATCGGCGTTGTGGTGCACGGTGGGATGAACGGGTGGGCTAGTTCGGCTCCTAGGAGCAGCACGAGCGCGACGACGTGCTCAAGGGCAAGCTGAGCTTTCTCTAGCCACGGTGATGACTTCGCCGGCAGCGTGAAGCTCGCCGACGAGGAAACGACGGCGGTGGCAGCACAGCAGAGCTTCTGGCGCCGCGTGACTCGGTGGAGAGGACGAAGACGGCGAGGCGGAGACGCCTGGGACGAAGAGGGAGCGAGGGAGTGGCTGTGGCCGTGGTGGTGCACGGCGGCGCTCTCTGACGCATTCGGGTCCGGGCGGGGGAGAGAGCAGAGGAGGGGCAAGGCATGGGAGGAGAGTGAGGAGGGGTATAGGGCTGGCATGTGGTGTTCACAGCCGCGTCGGGGAAGTGGCGGAAGGAGGAGGTGGTGTGGCGTGTGGCTAGCGTGCAGTGAGCACGCGCCCTGCGTCCGACTGGCGCGAGGTGGAAGACGCCTCTGCCCCCTGGTGGGCTAGGCTGTCTTACCGGGCCGCCAGTTGGCCAGGTAGGTGGGCGGCCAGGTAAGTTTTGTTCTCTTTTATTTTCCTTTTGTTTTTTTTTATTTAATCATTTGCCACTGTTTTGAATTCAAACAAAATTCAAACAATTCCAAAACATCCTCTAAGTATTTTTATGTTGCCTCATGGAATTTTCTAGAGGCACATAAATTATCATAGAGCATTTGGAAACATATCCCATATATATTTGAATATATTTTCAAATTAAAATAGAATATTGTTTTAAATTCAAAGACCAAATAATTCCTTAAAAATGTTCCAAAATTCTCTGCCAAAATGACCCCTGCCAAAATTATCAAAATTATTTTTAAGGCAATTTGGAATCACTAAATGCAATTTAAAGGGTTCTTTCCCTTGTTTACAATAATTTGTAAGGCTTTGAATATTCCTCAGTTCAATTTCCTTGAAATTTAAAGATGATGCAGGCTCACTAATGCAACTATTACACTCAGGTATTCTAGGGCTGTGACAGCAGCGCAGCCGAACCAGTGAACCCTCGTACTCCCCTCCGCGTGGGCATCCACTGCCGCGTCTTCCCTGGCTCCGCGTCGTCCCCTTCATAGGTCTCGCCGTCGTCCACCGCCGTGGTGCTATCGGCACGGCATGGTCAATGTGGTCAACGACCGAATTCCATCGGAAGAATACTATACATGGAGAGGCTGACATCTGGGTCCAAGGCAGCCACAAGGAAGTGCCTCCTTATTACGCGGAAAATAATTATTCCTCCACCTGACAGCAGGGACCCACCGGACACCCACCAGTATATCGCGAAAAAACGATTGCCCCTGACTGCTAGGACCCACCCGACGGGCCACCGTCTTTCGTGAAAAAAACGTTCCCCTGCTGTCAGCTCGGACCCACCGGAAGTGCCTCCTTATTAAGCACAAAAAAATGAATACCCCCTGCTAGCTGGGACCCACCTTGGTGGAATGCTGACTTGTGGGCCTACTAAGTTGACGGGGACGGAGGGCTTTGTCAACTTAGTCAATATGCAGAATTCTAGCTCCATTGACCGTACGATGTCCATCCAACGGCCGTAGTGCTTCTTCAACCTCTGGTCTTCTTGCTCCAGCCGCCCAAACCAGCGCCGGTTGTGCCTCGTGCTCCTGCCTCCCATGGACGTTTGCGATGCGGTGGAGCCCTCACCGCCCCCTACTGCTCCCACCGCTGACCAGGCCATCCCTCTACTCACCCACACCCCCTGTTATTCTGCGGCGACGGCAGCCTCACACCGCAGCGAACCAGTGAACCCTCGTACTCCTCTATGTGTGGGCATCCACTGCCGCGTCTTCCCCGGCTCCGCGTCATCCCCTTCCTAGGCCTCGCCGTCTTCCACTGCCCTGGTGCTCTCGGCACGGCGTGGTCAATGTGGTCAAGGAACGGCTTCCATCGGATATGGACTATACGTGGAGAGGCTGGCAGCTGGGTCCACGGCCGCGGAAAGGAAGTGCCTCCTTATTACGTGCAAAATAATTATTCCTCCACCTGATAGTGGGGACCCACCGGACGGGCCACCGTATTTCGCGAAAAAAACGTTTGCCCCTGACTGCTGGGACCCACCAGCTACATCTTCGCACGCAAGGAAGTGCCTGACAGTCGGGACCCACCTGGTCGAAGTGTACGTAGCGTTGTCATTCTGGTCGCGAACGTGTACATACATATATACTGGTGGATGTAGAGGTGCCCACGTGTCATAGTAGAGGCGCGCATGTAGCATGTACACATACGTACAGCGGCCAGGGTGCAAGAAAGAAAATACGGCCACATATGTGTACATGCAGGCGGGGTCTCAAACGCCTACTCGCGCATACGTACGGCCAGGGCTCGTGTACATGAATGGGTCGGAACGGAGAAACAACGTCGTCGTCGTGTTCATGGGGAGGCAACGGAATGCGTCGTGTTCATGGGGAGGCAACTTAATGCGTCGTGTTCATAAGGAGGGCTTGGACAGAACAGGCGATGGAAATGAGGCCTAGCGTACCGCAGAACGGAGGAAACGGCCTTGTGTTCGATCGGCCATGTTCGAAACGGGATACTGTTTATCGGGAGGGGTCTGGCGTACCGCAAAACGGAGGAAATGGACCTCCTACGGTCGAAATGGTGGTCTTGTTCATCGGGAGGGGTGTGGCATACCGCAAAACGGAGGAAACAGACTTGTGTTGGAGCGGTACGGTCGAAACGGGGGTCCTGTTCATCGGGAGGGGTGTGGCGTACCGCAAAACCGGACTCCACGGGATACTGTTCATCTCCACCGTTGACCCCCTCGAGCCTCCACGAGCTACTGTTCATCCACCATCGACCTCTTCCAGCCTCCACCTGCGACTGTTCATGCAACGGGCTCCTGTTCATCCAGCCTCCACCGCGCGCTACTCCACCGGCTACTGTTCAACCAGCCCTCTCCACGGGCTCCTGTTCAACCACCCCTCCACGGGCTACTGTTCATCATGCCCTCCACCGTCTACTGTCCATCCAGCCCACCACGGGGTCCTGTTAATCCAGCCCCAACTGGCTCGATTGATGGGGTTCCTGTTCATCCAGAGGCAACACCACGGG
>NC_041382.1:270911638-270959802 GCF_002162155.2 Triticum dicoccoides | reverse complement strand
TCACTGTTCATCTAGAGGAAGCATCGATCGGCTTCAGTTAGCAGCAGTAGCGAAGGAATCGCTCGATCGGGTTCAGTTAACAGCCATCGATCGATCGCTCGGGTTCAGTAACGCGTAGCTTGCAGTGCAATCGCTCGGGTTTAGTTAGAGCTAACGCGTCGCATACACGCGCGTACGTGTACGAGAAGTGCGCATCGCTCGGCCCCCGACCTCCCACCATAACTGAGAACTCCCCGAAATTTTCCTCCCCCTCGCTTCTACCACGGTTTTTTCCGTCATGGACGGCCCAAAGAATGTCATGCAGCTGCGTCTCCGGCCCGCCCAGGACGAAAAGCCCATTTTCTGTCATGATTTTTTGTCACAGAAGTAGGAGCCCACCACATCTATGATGATACCGGGTTCTGTCACAATTTATCGTCATAGAAGTGTCATATGTATGACAGAAAAAAATTCGTTCGGCCCAAAATGTCACGGATGTGTCTTTTTTTGTAGTGCAAGCCCACCAAACAAGCGATGCTTGGTATACCCGACCATGGTGCCTAGTCTGTCCAAAGCCCACCTGTACCGGTACCACTTGGTAGACTACTAACACTACCTACAAACACCAGAAACTAGTTGCAACTCCTGGACAGAGATCGAGGCAGTTAATAAGCCGGGAGGGGCACTAAAGGATTCCAATGCGTGGTAGAAACCGTTCATGGATCACAAACATAGAACTCACTTCTTGAGGACAGTTTTGATGAGACAACCCACCATGTACTCCGATCTTTACCAAATCATGTTCACACACTTAGCTCTCAATAGTAGGACATGTTCACAACTTTCCAATTCATCCCCGATGAATCAGACCTGATAGAACTCTAACTAATAGCAAGCATGAAAAACAAGCATGAATGAGTAGGCACATCAGGGCTCAAACAACTCCTACTCATGCTAGTGGGTTTCATCTATTTACTGTGGCAATGACAGGTCATGCAGAGGAAAGGGGTTCAACTACCGCAACTTATAATAGTTGAATCATTGTTGTCCTAATGCACTAAAAGAGAGCAGGAGCGAGAGAGTGGGATTGTATCGAAATGAACAAGAGGGTTCTGCTTGCTTGGCACTTCTGAAGATAGTATAGTTCTTCATCGGTTTCATTGATATCATCGTCGAAACCATGTCTACTGAGGGGACAAACACCGGCTAACAAATAAGAACACAATCAATGCAATGCCACAATTATAATGCATGATTATGACATGGCAATATGATGTGATTTGGCCTAATGCAACTAGCAACATAATTAAATGTAATTGGTTTGAACCCAAGGTTCAAATTCAAACTATACATATGATTATTTAAGTGCCATTCATTTGATTTATCCTAAAAAGTAGCCAAAATTTGTTCTAACATGTATGAAAATGATACAAATGGGTAGATTGGATTTTTATGATCATTTTTCATTCATATCTTATTTCATTTGGACTTACGGTTGATTTTCTATGAATTTTAGAAGTTTTAAACATTTTCTGGAATTTCCAAATCATTTAGAATTAGAAATAATCCAGGAAAATGATTACTGCGTCACCAGTGCGTCATGCTGACATCAAGATGACGTCATTAGGTCACCACATCTGACTGGGGTCAAACCTGAGCCGTGGGTCCCGCATGTCACGGTCAGTATGCTAATTAGGTTCAGATTTAAACTAAACCCGTGGTTAACAGAGGCTGGCCCCACCTGTCATTGACCAAGGGAGGTCAAACCCCTGGTCAACCGGGGCTAACACGCCAGTGGCTTGACACCGGCGATGGTAGGCACGACGGACGGCTCGGGTTTGGCCCTCCAACGACCAAACTGACAGCCAAGGCCACCTACGAGACGAGGAGGCCCGGCCGCATCGACTGGTGCACGTGGTTTTGCCGGGGGGACCTAGAACGACGGCGGTGATGGCAAGTGCGGTGGCCGGCGTTTGGGCGTCGATCAAATCGACGCTGCAGGGCACAGTAGGAGCCGCCGGTGGTCGCGGTCGACTCCTGGGAGCGCGCTTATTGTGTTGGTGTGCTCAGGCGCAAGCTTGCACGGCCATAGCCACAGTGGCGACATGGCCGACGACGCAGAGCGCTGGGGCTCGACGGTGGACTAGCTAGGGCGCACTATCGAAGAAGGGGACATGGGGTAAGAGATCAAGGGCTCACTAGGGGTGGAGAAGAAGGTTAGCGGGCTCGGGGACGTGTCGGAGCGGGAGCACGGTCGTCGGCGATCTCGGTGACCCAAGGAGGAAGAAGACGTCGGGGACGATGCTCCGAGGCCCTTCTAGTCGCATGGTCAGTGGAGACGGTGTATCGGTCGACCACGGGGATCGAGGTCACGTAGGAGAGGCACGAGGGAGGCTGCAGTCGCGGTGGTGCTTGTTGATGTTCTTGGGCGCTCGCAGACGGTCGCGGTAGAGAGAACCAGGGGGAATGAGGACGAGGAAGCGATTGAAGGGTCGAGGGGATGTGCGTGGAGATATCCAGAGCCTCCAGGGCATTGAGGGGGCAGCTAGGCAGGCAGGAGGTGGCCGGGCGCGTGTCGGCGTGTGTCGGCCACGTGTGCTGCCTATTGGCGCGGGAAGGAAGACGAGATGGATCCGGGGAGGTGGGCTCGGCCAGCCACTTGGGGTCCAGGTAAGGCCCAGGTGGGTTTCTCTCTCTCTCTCTCCTTTTTTCTATTCTCTGTTTTTCTATTTCTTTTAACTTTGTTTTGATTTAGTTTAAACACTAAATCATTTTGGTAAATTCTAAGAAAAGTAGTGGGTGTAAGATGGACTATTCCAGAGACCCTCTACAATTTTCAGAAATATTGGAGCTGTGAAAATATTTATAGAATTTTAAAGCTCCAATTCAAATACATATTGGATTAATTCAAAGCCCATTTATGTCCTGGAAAAATTATCACAAAATTTGGTTTAGGTTTTCACCTTGTTCCATAAATTATGAACATTTTTGAAGGGCATTTTGGGTTCATTGAAAAGGATTCTACTTGGCCCTATTTGATTTAATTTGATGCTAGGGTTTGTTCAACCCCCATTTCATATTTAAAAGAAATTTAGAAATGATGCCATGATGATCATGTAAGGACAAGCAAAGGATAAGCTAGGGCTGGGACAACTCACCCCCACTGAACAAGAATCTCACCCCGAGATTCAAGAGATGATGTAAGAAAACAGAGGGGACACAATGCTAACACGATCTTCATGATCCAATTTCCCTTCTTGAAGATGTTGATTCATTGCTTCAAATTGATCTTGATGTCTTTGTTTTCGAGATCATCCAACACGATGATGAGAGAAAGAAACTCTACATGAATCGATCTTCTCAAGAGCAAGCAACTCAAGATCAAATCATGGGGTGAGACGTTGAAACATTTCTTTAGCTGCGACACAAGACACACATCAAGAGGGGTGGAAGAAAAAGATGATGGAGGTTCAATTTGGTAGGCAACAATTCCACGCTAGAGTAGGATGGTGCATGGTTTCAAATTGGCGAGGAGATAATTGCCATGATTCCATAACGGGGCACCTTAGGGATGGTGGCTCGTAGAATTATTCCCTTAAGCAGCAAAAAGAATTACTTTTGATACATAGATCATTGAAACTCTCTAGACCAGCCTAAGGAAAATAACAAACGATCGTTTGATGGAGTTTGGAGAAATGGCATACTCAATTTGGAAAGGAAACTAGAGTTATAAGACAACTCAGCAATCGGAAAGCACATTCCAGATGATGTCGAGGACATAACCCAGTGACCGAGCGTGCTTTCAAGAACTTGAGCATTTCCATATTCATCAGGGTTTTACCAACATCTATAACAAGATCTTGGCAACATTGCATACTACCATGATGAACAGGGGTGGAGGATGCAGATGCAAAGGAAGACAACACTTCCTCACATTTCACCTTAGCGAGGCCAGGGAAATGAAATCTGGCTGATCGACCGAGAGACATTTAGCACTCTGGTTATAATGTTCTCCTTGGTGTACTGGATACCACGATCACGATTGAAAACATCAGCATGGCCATCAAGTATAGGTCGGACTTCGGAAACACAAGGATCCATAAGGATCAACTTCTAGAATAAGTAAAATCCTCACGGGGAGATGATGATATCTTGACTCGGCAAAATGACCACTACCGGGATTACAAAGAAAACCAAGATTAAAATCTTTGAAATGTCCCAACCATCATATCTACCTGAGATTCAGATCTGGGTGGTGGAAAGATGCTTCAGACTCAACATGTCTTAAGAGAAAGGTTGCAACACAGTTTGATGAGATGATGTAGCGAGATTCTCGGGAAATGAACTACGATAGCAAGCTCCAAAACATGAGTTGGTTCTGCTACTACGTGTGAACACGCTTTCCCAGACAAGCATGACCACATGGTAGTCTTACAACAAAACACTACCGAGTTCAGGTGGGGAACCATCATCGAGGATATCAAAGTCCTTGCATAAGTCCGGATCTTAAGAAGGAACTTCTTCTCCTTGAACAAATCATTCAATGACTTGGTGTGCTAGGGAATACATATGGAATGAAGGTCGCAAGTCTCCAAACCACAGAATACTTCGCACGTATGCATTACTAACTTGGGATGATTCTAGAGGAAGCAAACAATCTTTCTCGAATCCATGGTGACAACTTACATCAAGTGCACGTGAATTATAGGAAGTTTCTTCTTTCATCCAAGCATATACCTCATGAACGGGCCACGATGGCAATGCTTACAAAGTTTACAACACTAGCTTACACTACAAAAAATACACTTCCGTGATGATACGTGTTTGTCACAGTAGGTCGCATTTTTTGTCATGCATGTACATCCATGACAAATTTATGACAGAATCAAGATAGTCATACATGTGCTGTCGTAGAAGTGTTCCATGACATTAAACAAATTATCATCACGGAAGTGTCCACTTCCATGACGATAAATCACGCGTCACAGAAGTGCTTTCGTCAAGGGTGACCGACACGTGGCATCCACCATAACGGAACGCCGTTAAGCTATCGGGTCGGGTTTTGGATCCGATAACCCGTTAACAACCCCGACCAATGGGGATTTTCCACGTGTAAAATCATAATTGGCTAGAGGAAACACGTGTTGTCTCATCGTTGGGGCAGATGTCATCCACTCATTGGACAGGAGGCGCCTATGATAGGTCGACATGTGGCACGGCCCAACAGTGGCCCATTCCGGTGAAAAAGGCCGGGCCAGTAAAAATTAGCAGGCTGGCCCAGTAAAAATTAGCAGGCCGGCCCATATAAGGCCTACTTGTGTCAGGTCCATTTAAGCCCACGGCCCATACGAGATGTGCCAATTCGGCCCGTTAAAGATTTGACACCATTGCAGCCTATCGTTAGTTCGAGCCCGTTAACAGCCCGCTATATATTTGGGCTCAATATAGGCCCGATGAGATTTTGGCCTGTTAACAGCCCATTTAATGGATGGGCCAATTTTCAGGATGTACATCTTCGGCCTTTTAGCGACCCATTTAAATGTTGGGCTAATTTCTGGCCCGCTGTGTCTTTCATCCTGTTGACGGCCCATAAATCTGATGGGCCATTTGTAGTCGGACCTGAGTTTCGGCCTTCTAGCGGCCTATATATCTGATGGGCCATTTGTCGGACCTGAGTTTCATCCTTTTAGCGGCCCATTTAAGTGTTGGGCCAATTTCTGGCCCCGTGTCACTTTCAGCCTGTTGACGACCCATAAAGCAGTTGGGCCAATTGTAGTCGGACCTGACTTTTGGCCTTTTATTGACCCATTTAAGTGTTGGGCCAATTCCCGGCCCTGTGTGCCTTTCGGCCTGTTAACGGACCATAAATGAGTTGGGCCATTTCTAGTCGGACCTTAATTTTTGCCCTGTTAACGGCCCATGCCCTTCATGGTCCAATACCAGCCCGGTTTCTCTTTTGGCCTACTAAAGGCCCACAACACAGTTGGGCCGTTTACAATACGCCCTGACTTTCGGCCTCTTAGCGGCCCATGCTCTTCATGGTCCAATACAAGCCCGTTGTCTCTTTCGGCCTGCTAAAGGCCTACAGTATAGTTGTGCCATATGTAGCCCAAACTTAGTAACGGCCTGTTAACGGACCGTGAAATAAATTGGGGCCACCTATTGCCCGCTTCGATGTCGGCCTGTTAACGACCCGAGAGGTAAGAGGACTGACCATTAACTTTCGGCCTAGTAACGACCCATTAACTTAATGGGCCCACTAAAGTTTGTTCAAGTCTTTAGGATAAATTAGATAATTAGAGCCCATTACGACGAGCAAAGGTATGGCATACAGGGAATAACGTTCCACATCCAGAATATATTACAGGAAATTACATCCATTGGGCAATCAAAGATTGATGCCAGTGCAAATAAATGAGCAGAACCTAACCATCTACAATGTCACAATCTGCAACCTCAGCACAGATGACGCCCATAAGCATGTGGGCAAGTTCTTGCTTCTTTGCCACACTGTCTCTGAAAACATTGATCAGTTGTTGTGTCGCACGACTCTGCACCTCTGAGTCATCCACCATTTCCATCATTGCTTTAGCCATTAATTGGTTCACAAACATACATTTATTCCGTTGCATTCAAGACATAGGATACTGAACAGATTCAGATGGCGATTTTGGCAGGCTTGTATTATTGATAGTGGAGAGTGTCTTGACCACTGCATCATAACATAAATTAGGACGGGAACCAAACAGATTAATCATGAGTTATTGCCATATTACCTGGCCTAGATTTACTGGAAATAAACAATGGGGTTGCCTTGCTGTTTTCAGAGTTTGTCTTCTTATCTTTAGCAGCCTGCACAAAATTAACACACTAGCATTGCTATCATTGGCCAAGTCAGATAATAGGAAAGCAACATTGACACAACGAACGTTTGGGCAACTAGCCTGCACCAAATTAACACAATATGGCACAACTATCATCAGCCAGGTAAGGTAATACGAAAGCAACATTGACACAATGAATGAATGGGCAACCAGAGAAGCACTACAATTTAGTAATGTGCGTGATATGAGATATCACATTCATGCAACTCAGTATGCAAAACTACCAGGCAGTTTTCCTTACAAAAATCAACATTGGCGCCTTTAGCATTTTTCTACAACTAATTTTAGATCAGATAAAGGTTAGATTCACGCCGATTAACAAAATACATGCTGATGTAAAAATATAGTGATATACAACAGGTACTTACATCAGCACTGGGGCACAGAGAATTCCCGCAAGATATTTTCCTCGAATACGATCCCAATGGAGGAAGTCTTGTATCATTTAACCTTATTTTCTAAAAGAGAGACGGGTAAGAAACATGTAGAAAATATGATCAGAATGCTATAAAATTTCATGATGCGAGGATACGCACACGCTTCTTAGAATGGAGTTGACATTCTTTTGTTGGACTGGAGCGGACTAGTTCTTTGGCCACTGGAATCTGCTTATTATCAGTGGGAGTTGGATTTCTCTGTGCTTGAGTAGTATCTATGAAAAATGGAGTTGGTTTATTATCTCCTGGCATTTGGATCTTTTGCAAAGACCTGGTTTGTAACCCTTCAGATTCTAACATAGCCGTCTTCCCCTTGCATGCCTTATATAGAAGAATGGTGATTCAGTTATAAAACATGCTACAACAGAGATGGAATAGGTACAGAAGAATAGAAAGGTATGACATATTGACATGTATTCACTCCATCCGGAAATAAATGGATGGGTCTAGGCACATTTCAGTTCTAGATACATCCAGTTTTATCCATTTCTACGACATTTAATCTGGACGGAGGGAGTATGATGTAAGAGCTAGGGATATGACAGGACAACAGAGTAAAAAAACACTGAAAAACCCACTGCAGAACCAAAGTATTCAAACCCACTGATATGAGATAGTACACTCATGTAGCTCATGATACAAAACTACCAGGCAGTTTTCCTTGAAAAAATCAACATTGTGGCCTTTAATCATACATTCTGCTACAACTAAATTTAGATCGGATAAAGGCTGGATTCACGCCGATTAACAAAATACATGTTGATGTAAAAATATAGTGATATACAACAGGTACTTACATCTACATTGGAGCACAGAGAATTCCTGCAAGAATCTTTCCTCATAAATGATACCATTGCAGAAAATCTTCTATCTGTTAAGCTTATTTTCTAAAAGAGAGATGGGTAAGAAACATGTAGAAAATATGATCAGCATGCTATAGAATTTCATGATGCAAGGATACGCACATGCTTCTTAGAATTGAGTTGACATATTTTTCTGGACTGGAGCGGACTAGTTCTTTGGCCACTGGAATCTGCTTATTATCAATAGGAGTTGGGTTTCACTGTGCTGGAGCAGTATCTATAAAAACTAGAGTTGGTTTATTATCTCCTGGCGTTTGGATCGTTTGCAAAGGCCTTGTTTGTAACCCTTCAGATTCTAACATAGTCGTCTTCCCCTTGCATGCCTTGTATAGAAGAATGGTGCTTTAATTATAAAACATGCGGCAGCAGAGAGATGGAATAGGTACTGAAGAATAGAAAGGCATGACATATTGACATGTATTCTCTCCATCTGGAAAAAAATGGATGGGTCTAGGCATATTTGAGTTCTAGATACATCCTTTTTTATCCATTTCGGCAACATGTAATCCGGACGGAGGGAGTATGGTGTAAGAGCTAGGGACACGACAGGACAACACAGCAAAAAAACACTAGTTGAATGTAAAACTGTATGCTAGCAGAATACGTACAGAAATAACTAAGGCAACATACACGTGTATGATTGGGAAAATAAGAGGGAATTGCAACAAAGCACTAGAATAGCACTTCAATGTAAAAAACATGGTATGGTAGACAGATGAAGTACATACTGATGAATAACAATGCATAAGATATTCAGAAGCATGATGTCCAAATTAAGCAGATGGCATTGCGATAGAGTAGAATGACAGTACTTGAATTTGAAAACATGTTTTCATGAATGGAATAGGTACTGAAAAACAGGAAGGCATGACATATTTACATGCATGATCAGCATGCTAAGCACATGGCATTGCAACAGAGTAGATACACTCCAGGACATTATATGCATGTTGTACCCATATCACAGGCCAAGTTAGAGCAAGGACCTTGTGGGTGAAGAGGATTCATCATCTTTCTGCAAGTCTTCTGAAGAACTGCCTTTACATGTTCCATCATATTGGGTATCATTGACATCAAGTTTATTGGCCTTTACATTGCTCCGTGAGGTTCTTGTGGATATATCAGTGTGTGCAATTGTATCTGACATGCATGGAAGACAACTAGTAGTTAGATTTATGTAATGAGTGCCTGTAGGAGACGACATAAATAGTACGACTGGGGTTAACTAGCAGCAATAGGTCTCATAAACTAAAGGGAGAACACAGATGAAAGCTACAGAATATGTATCGTTTGTACTTGAGATTAACTAGATGGCACATAAAAGTATTAAAGAACAACATAGGAAATACTAGAAGTGGTATAATACTATAATCACCAGCCTGTGGGATAGCATTGGCTGATGGATGATAACTATGGAATAGTGTTACCTAAAGAACAAGTATCTTAGCTGAACTATGGAACAGCGTTAACTCCTGAACAAGACCCGTAACAGATCAACATGAATATACAGTGAAATGTGATGATCTATTTTCCATGCTTATATGAATAACAAAGCCATAAATGTTGTACACAAGTAAGATGAGGGTACAACCTATATGGCTGCCATCCATAGGAGTGAGCATCATGTGCTGACTTGTCGATGGCCTTGCAGTTATTGTGGTTGTGCATGTCGGGCACGCGCATTTGATGCAGGGAACTATTGAGTGGGGACTATAGCTCCCTTCTGGTGTATGCTTCCCCTTGTTGGAGCAGCTGCGGTGAGTCGGAAGACGGTGTGTCTGAAGATGCAGATAACGCATAATGTTAAGAACAACATATCTCTTTGATCTAAAGAAATACACTAAGAGATCAACAACAAGGTATGAGAGTGGTCACACGCCTGTTGACTGAAGACTAAATTGGGGTCACACGATTTTATTTTATTTTGGTACTATCCGATCTACGCCGAATGGCTGGCCGTCTTGTGCCTCCCGGCTGACACTGTTCGGAATCTTCCCCGAGGAGCCAGCGACCAACGGCAGAGCAGCCTGCCTCCGCCGTCTGTGGCCCCGTCCAAAACCCTGCCCCGCCCCACCGCACTACCGTGGTTACGCCGCCCCTAGGCCAATCCACAAAGACTCCCCGTCATCCAGATCCGGTGGCGGTAGTACCTTCAACCCATGCAACTCTAAAAGATAGCTGTCGGTGTCAAAACCGGCGGATCTCGGGTAGGGGGTCCCAAACTGTGCGTCTAGGCCGTACGGTAATAGGAGGCAGGGAACATGATGTTTTACCCAGGTTCGGGCCCTCTTGATGGAGGTAAAACCCTACATCCTGCTTGATTAATATTGATGATATGGGTAATACAAGAGTAGATCTACCACGAGATCAAGGAGGCTAAACCCTAGAAGCTAGCCTACGGTATGATTGTTGTATATGGAGTTGATTGCCTATGGACTACAACCCTCCGGTTTATATAGACACCAGATAGGGTTAGGGTTACATAAAGTCGGTTACAATGGTAGGAGATCTTGAATATCCGCATCGCCAAGCTTGCCTTCCACGCCAAGGAAAGTCCCATCCGGACACGGGACGAAGTCTTCAATCTTGTATCTTCATAGTCCAGGAGTCCGGCTGAAGGTATAGTCTGGCTACCCGAACACCCCCTAATCCAGGACTCCCTCAGTAGCCCCTGAACCAGGCTTTCAATGACGAGGAGTCCGGCGCGCAAATTGTCTTCGGCATTGCAAGGCGGGTTCCTCCTCCAAGTCCTTCATAGAAGATTGTAAACACTAAGAGTAGTGTCCGGCTCTGCAAAATAAGCTTCCACATATTTCCATAGAGAGAATAATGTTAACACAAATCAAATCTGCTGACGTATTCCGCAGTGCGTCATCACACTACAGCCAAGTCCTTCACTCGAATCGTTTTCACTTTTCCACCTCAGCGTGTTTTGTGAGGCGGTTTCCTTGGCACGTCTTGTCAAAGCAGAGATCATGTACCCCCCTTTTACGGGATTCTCATCAATACGGACGTGGGTAATCCAACCACGTCACTTATCACAGCGCTTGGGAGGCAAGCAAGTTTTACTAGGCAGGTGGGGACGCACAACCGCATCCGCCCATATAAGGGGGCAAGGATCCACCTTTTTACCTATGCCTTCTTCCTCCTTTGCCTATCCATCTCCTGCGCACTCGAGCTCCAGCGCCCAAGCCCGCACTTCCCACCTCAACCTTCTCCAGCAATGTCCGGAGCGGGAGGCAAGTGGATGGTCTCCTCCGCTACGGAGGGCCAAGTCAAGAAGCTAAGGAAGGACGGATACCTGTCTAAGGACATCGCGCACCGGCTTCCCGAAAAGGGTCAGCTTCTCCCCACCCCAAGGCCCCATGAGAGGGTAGTATTTCTCCCCCACTTCCTCCGCGGACTGGGTTTTCCACTCCACCCATTTGTCCGGGGGCTCATGTTCTACTACGGCCTGGATTTCCACGATCTAGCCCCGAACTTCATCCTCAACATCTCGGTGTTTATCGTTGTGTGCAAGGCTTTCCTCCGCGTCTGCCCTCATTTCGGCCTCTGGCTCAAGACCTTCAACGTCAAGCCCAAGGTGGTGCGCGGCAGCCAGGCGGAGTGCAGAGGCGCCATGGCGGGCAAGATGGCCAACGTCCTATGGTTCGAGGGCTCTTTTGTGGAGACCCTAAAGGGGTGGCAATCCGGGTGGTTTTACATCACCGAGCCACGCAATCCGAACTGGATCGCAGCCCCCGAGTTCCGATCCGGACCCCCCATGCGGCTTATGTCCTGGAAAGAGACGGGCCTGTCATGGGGTGACGAAAAAGAGGTGACCGGATTGCAAACATGCATCCAGTCCCTGGTGAACAAGCCAATCTGTCTTGTTAATGTAATCCAGGTTATGCTCGTCCGTCGGATCCTCCCGTGCCAACAACGAGATTTTAATCTGTGGGAGTTCGACCCGGCGCAGCACCAAACCCTTAGGAGGCTCTTAGACACGACGTACGAATATGCCTGGAAGGTGCTATTCAAGGGCGCCGAGGCTCCCGCATCCACTTCCAAGGACCGCAGATACAGCTCGCAACGTCATGCTAGCGAGGTAAGCTATCTTCACCTTTTACAGGATGTTAAGCTCTTTTCATAGTTTGACTCTATGCGGGATCTAAACTCCCTTACCTTTGACAGGCTTGGCGAGCGATATCCGGACCGATTAACTGTCTGGCTCCGCTGCTCGAAGACCCAGCCCCAGCTCTACTAGTGAAGCTGCTGGTTTCGGCACCTTATGTGGTGCCGGAGAAGAAGGCCAAGAAGAAGAAGACAACGGGGACTCAAAATAGTGCCCGTAACGTGGTGGTGTCGGACTCGTCATCCGACGAGTCCAAGACGCCCTCTTCCCGTGAAAACGAGGAGGAGGAAGAAGAAAACTCTCCCCCCCCATCGGAGGGAGGAGAGAAGAGGAAGGCCGCCCCAACGGGGGAGGCCGAGGAGTCTAGGAAAAGGAAGACCCCTCCGCCGGACTACGCCCCCAACGCCGAAGAGGGCAAAGAGGAGTGGCCAAACAGGGCCAAGCGTCCGGCGAAATTATAAGTTCGGATATCAGAATAACTCGTGATGTTCCTTTGTTGCACAGCTTTCCCTAATGTCGAATGTAATTATTCAGTCCGCCCCGGGCCAAATTCGACGAATCATCGGGTGGCTCCCTGGACTCATCGGATGTGAACTTAGTTTCACCCGCTGTCTCCCCCCGCACTATAGACGACGCCGAAGTGGCGTTGCGACAAGCTTCGGGGCAGGAGGGGGTGGTCCCGGAGGAGCCACAAGGCAACCTCCCGGACTCCAGGAGTGAAGGGGATAAGGCCCCCAGGGCTCCAAGTCCGGCTTTGTGCCGGACACCGCGCTGGAATCTTCCACAGTTCCGGACCGCGGTAGGCGAACTCCTTTCAAGAGGAGCAAGCCTTCTGAGCCGGCGGCCTCCGTCCAACCGGAGGTGCTGGACAATCTGCTGGAGGTGCTTGACGGTGCCTCCATCGATGAGGGGCACCGTACTATTATGAGTACGGTGATCCAGAAGGTTCAGTCCGCCATGAGTGGCCTGACTGAAGCTTGTGCTAGCCTTCTAACAGGCTTCGAGGTAAGTAAAAATATGTAAAAATATTACCGTATAGACAGTAGCCCCTGATACTCTGTTTGGCGTTCGGAAAGAAAAGCCGAATAGATCGCAGGAGTCTAACTAAAAAGGAGTCAATATACGTATGCAGGCTTCGCTGCTGGCCACCGCCGCACTGACTGCAGAGGTGGGTGCCCTAAAACAGGGCCTCGAGCGGACCGAGCAAGAGCTCGGCCTTGCCAAACGGCAGCTCGAGGAGAAAGAAGGTAAGAGATACCTTATAGAAAAATGCCTATGGGAAGGCGCAATTGCAAAAAATGACAGGAGTATACTGCTTATTGTAGGGGCCACAACTGAGGTGGCGACCCTCAAGCAGGCGCTGTCCGAGGCCGAGAAGAAAGCGTCCATGGAGCGCGCCCAGCGGGAGAAATTTGAGGCGCAGGTCGGCGAGGTGCGGCAAGAGCTTCAGGTTCTCATGCAAAAACATGAGAGTTTGGAGCTCGACTCGAAGACGCAAGCGTCCGAACTTGCTGCGTCCCTTAAAACTGCCAAATCTGCCAAGGCTGAAGCCCAGAAGGCCCTCCAGGAATTGGATGCGGTGAAAATATAGCGGCGGGTAAGGCATTCTATATGCAAAGCAGACATATAAAAGTAAACTACTTGTTACTTACCCGAATTCGGAGCTCTCCAGGGGCATTCGCAGATCTTCTCCGCAGCGTATCCGATGCCGCCGCATTCTACCGAGCCGAGGAAGGCAGCTCGACGGAGAAGGTGTTCTGGTCTCAGTACGCTGAGGCCGGACACCCTGTGCCCTTGAGCGACCAGCTGAAGCAGCTGGTCGAGCTCCACAAGGCGGCCAAACAGGCCCTGAAGGGCTTCATAGTTTGGTTGTGGCCTAGAGAGGCCCTGCCTGGGAGCTACTTCAGACTGGTGCGGCGGCTGGTGGAGGCTTGTCCAAGGCTCGAGGTCATCAAGCGCTCCGTCTGCATCGAAGGTGCCCGTAGGGCACTTGCCCGTGCAAAGGTGCCTTGGGGTAAGCTGGACGGTGAGAAGCTTGTGAAGGACGGGCCGCCGTCGGGGAAGGAGCATCGCAAGCCCGAGAACTATTACAAGGATGTTCTTGCTGGTGCCCGCCTTGTGGCGGATGAATGTACCAAGGATGTAATTTTTGAATGAACTTGCTCGTGTTATCATGTGCGCTGAAAACTTGTTCATATGCGCTAAGCAATGCTTGAATTTAAAATATTACTTTCTGTGCGGCCGTTTATCAAAAATTGAGAGATGGCCAGTCGTCGGCTTCTGCCCCCGTGCCACTAGTGCTGGGGTGTTCGGGATAAACCTGAGCGCTCTTTTTCCCATAGTTGGGTCCTTCGAGGGAGGCGCTCAGCACAACGAACCAGGCAATCGGACTATAATGCTTGAACACTCTCACTTAGCCATAGAACTCTATAATTTGAAATTTTGGCGAAGCCCCTAGTTTGGAAGACCGAGTTCGGGGCGCTATCCACGCCTTGGCCGAACAAAGCCAGCTCCTCGCTCGAAGCGGCATAAGCCTTTAGGGACTCGAAAAACCTCTCGAACAGCGACCGGTCTCTCGCCACATCATGACAGTCAGTTTTAGCTTTCTCCACTGAGGTGCTTAACCCAGCTGAATCGGGGCACAATCGCAGTGGTTCTCCTAGTGCTACCTTAGCCGATAGAGCGGAACGTAAGGCACCAAAACATAGGAGCCGGGCAAACCCAACTATTGACCCAAATCATGATTCGGAGCCAATGCATATAGTGCTATAAGTTCGGGGTGCCGCACTTGTGAAAGTGTACGGACTTCTCACACCATTATGAGGGGTACTGAAGCCCCTGGCGTGTTTGCCGTACCATGGTGTACGGGTGCAATCATGTCATTTAATAAACATATATGTGAAAAGAAGATAATGCAAAAAATAGACAAGAAGCTAAGCATTGTTTATAGAGAGGCTATTTATCAAAGCCGAACGACACAAATAGTGCGGTAAGCAAAAGATATTGGACTATTCAGTATGTCTTGACCAGGGGCAGGCCGCGGAATTGTATTTAAAACAGGTATACCGCTCATAACAGAGACCACCTGGGAGTTTCATAATGCGGCATGACTTGTCTGCCTCCCTGGATCTTGCATCGTTTGTGCGGTAGTCGAATTGCCGAACAGGTCGTCCGAAGTATGGAGTCCTGAAAGTAAGAAAAAATTAAAAAAAAAATCTGGCAGCCCCTAGTACGTTTTAAGCCGTATTTTGGGCATGCCGTTATTGTGCCCCTTCCCCTGTGCCCATGGTATTTCAAGGGTGTAGTTATGTACACGAGGTACTGGTTTCGCTATGTCGCGAAAGCTGGGGTTGGGGCCGCATTGCTACGCTTTCTCAGAGTGTGCCAGGCGGTCCTGCTGTGGGTTACTTCGGGCGCGCATGGCAGTGTCTGGCTTTTTAATGGCCGGACTGGAGAATTGCCTGAGAAGGCTACTTTGTACCTCCGCTGCGAGAGCCGCCGTATGCTCCTCCGTACGGAGGGAGCGTTCGGTGTTTCCGTTGACCGTAATTACTCCTCGAGGGCCTGGCATCTTGAGCTTGAGATATGCGTAGTGCGGCACCGCATTGAACTTT
Organism: Triticum dicoccoides; assembly: GCF_002162155.2. Taxonomy (NCBI): domain Eukaryota; kingdom Viridiplantae; phylum Streptophyta; class Magnoliopsida; order Poales; family Poaceae; genus Triticum; species Triticum dicoccoides. The sequence continues at coordinate 270,943,911 of NC_041382.1, read as the reverse complement.
ACGAATGCGGTTCATCCGAGCAGGGCGTGATAGCCACTGCGAAACGGGACTATATCGAAGATTAACTCTTCGCTTCAGAAATTGTCCGGGGATCCGAAGACCACGTCAAGTGTTACTGAGCCTGTACAGTTGGCTTCTACACCTGGTATAATGCCTTTAAAGGACGTTCTTGTGGGCTTAATCCTTGAGGGATCTATGCCCATTTTCCGCACTGTATCCTGATAAAGAAGGTTCGGGCTACTGCCGTCCATGAGGACTCTTGTGAGATGAAATCCGCCGATGATTGGGTCGAGAACCAATGCATCGAAGCCGCCATGACAGATGCTAGTGGGATGGTCCCTTCGATCAAAAGTGATCGGGCAGGAGGACCATGGGTTGAACTTTGGGGCGGCTGGCTCTAACGCGTATACGTCACGTAGCGCACACTTCCGTTCCCGCTTGGGAATGTGGGTTACGTATATCATGTTCACCATCCGCACTTGTGGGGGAAAGCCCTTCTGTCCATTGTTGTTCGGCGGCTTGGGCTCCTCGTCATCGCTGTGCCGCCCCTTGTCTCTATTTTCGGCCCTTAACTTGCCTACCTGCTTGAACACCCAACAATCCATGTTAGTGTGATTGGCTTGCCTTTCGGGGGTGCCATGTATCTGGGACAAGCGATCGAGTATTCGGTCCAAACTGGATGGGCCCTGAGTATTCTTTTTGAATGGCTTTTTCCGCTGACCGGATTTATAGCCTTTGAATCCGGCATTGACTGTCGTGTCTTCATTGCTGTCGCTGTTAACGCGGCGTTTTTGCTTATTCCGACGTGTCCTGCCACTTTTGTCCTTGGTATCCGAATTACCAGGGTTCTTTGATAAGTTGTTACTGCGAGCTAGCCAACTGTCTTCTCCCGCGCAAAAGCGGGTCATGAGTGTCGTGAGGGCTGCCATGGATTTCGGCTTTTCCTGTCCCAGGTGCCGGGCAAGCCACTCGTCGCGGATGTTATGCTTGAAGACTGCTAGGGCCTCTGCGTCCGGACAGTCGACTATCTGGTTTTTCTTTGTTAGGAACCGTGTCGAGAATTGTCTAGCCGATTCCTCTGGCTGCTGAATTATGTGGCTTAAGTCATCGGCATCCAGCAGTCGCACGTAAGTGCCCTGGAAGTTGTCGAGGAATGCGGCTTCCAGGTCCTCCCAAGAACCGATTGAGTCTGCTGGCAAGCTGTTAAGCCAATGCCGGGCCGGTCCTTTAAGTTTGAGCGGGAGGTATTTGATGGCGTGTAGATCATCGCCGCGTGCCATGTGGATGTGAAGGAGATAATCCTCGATCCATACCGCCGGATCTGTTGTGCCATCGTATGATTCGATGTTTACGGGTTTGAAACCCTCTGGGATTTTATGATCCATTACTTCATTCGTGAAGCATAGCGGGTTTGCGGCGCCTCTGTACTGGGCTATATCACGACGCAGCTCGGAAGAGCTATGTCTGTTGTGTTCGGCCCGGCCGTATTTGTTGTATCCGGCGTGAAGATCATTGTCACATGTCGTAGGGCGCCTGCGCGATCCAAAGATCGATCTTGTTTGTCTTGCCTTATCCTCCAGTATGTCTCGCAGGTTGGGCGCATTTTCCCGTGCCTTAGTTGAGCAGCGTCGGCGCATGGCTTGGGTGGACGGCCGAGAGGCCTCTCTGTCGCGGCCGCGAGGTGGCCGGTCTGCCATGTCATGCGCTGGTGATGTAGGTGCTTCCTCCTCTGATCGGGGTAGCGGCCTGCGCTTCAGGTAACTCTTGGAGGGGCGTTTGAGTTCATACTCTTCGGCCGCAAGGACTTCAGTCCTTCTATCAGCTAGCAAATCTTGGGCAGCTCTAAGCTGTTGCTACTTTTTCTTGAGGCTGCTTGCTGTGGCTAAAAGCCTGCGTTTAAAACTCTCTTGTTCGGCGGGGTCTGATGGTATGACGAATTCGTCGCCATCGAGGCTTGCCTCGTCTTCGGAGGGAGGCGTATAGTTATCATCCTCGACCTCTCGGTCTGCCGCTCTCTCATGAGGGTTGGCTTCTCCATCTTCTTGTGCCGAATCTTGCTGAGGTGGGTGTTCTTCGGTGCTATCCGGGGTAGTATTATCTCCCGTGCCAGAATCACCGTTTTTGCTTTGGCAGGATTTAGAGCGGCGCCGCTGACGCCGGTGCTTTGGTTGTTTCTTGGGGGCGTCATCCCCCACTGTTCCATCGCCATCTCCATCTTTTGGAGTATCCACCATATATATGTCATATGACGAGGTGGCTTTCCAGCGCCCTACAGGTGCTGGTTCCTGTTCGTCTCCTACATCGTCGTCCATGCCATCGATGTCTTCGGAGCTGAAGTCAAGCATGTCGGTTAGATCGTCGACAGTGGCTACAAAGTGGGTGGTGGGTGGGCTTTGAATTTCCTCATCGTCCGTATCCCACCCTCGCTGACCGTAGTCCGGCCAGGGCTCTCCTGATAAAGAGAGAGACTTAAGAGAATTCAGGATGTCGCCAAAAGGCGAATGCTGAAAGATGTCTGCGGCGGTGAACTCCATTATCGGCGCCCAATCGGATTCGATTGGCAGGGGCGCGGGGGGCTCGGAGTCCGGGGAGGAGTCCGGATCCTCAGAGTCACGGGTCGTGCAGAGTGCGGGGCTAGCGTTCGGCTCGATTGCTTTCAGGATCGCAGCCCCCGAGGTGACGTCAAAACGCTCATCCTCGATTGGCGCAATGGGCTCCGAGTTAGGGGTCGGAACCGATGCGTGTGCGGCCTCCAGGACACTGTCCGGGGGCAGAGCTAGATCATGCCCCTCGAGATAGTGCGGCGCGCTTGTCCGTGGCTCGAGCCCGTCGAAGATCAAGTCTCCGCAGATGTCAGCCATGTAGTTTAAGCTTCCAAACCTGACTTGATGGCCAGGGGCGCAGCTTTCGATCTGCTCTAGGTGGCCGAGCGAATTGGGCCGCAGAGCGAAGCCGCCGAAGATGAAGATCTATCCGGGGAGCAAAGTCTCACCCCGGACCGCATCGTTGTTGATGATCAAAGGAGCCATCGGGCCTAAAGGCGACGACACAGAGGAACTCTCAATGAAAGCACCAATGTCGGTGTCAAAACCGGCGGATCTCGGGTAGGGGGTCCCGAACTATGCGTCTAGGCCGGATGGTAACAGGACGAAGGGAACACGATGTTTTACCCAGGTTCGGGCCCTCTTGATGGAGGTAAAACCCTACGTCCTCCTTGATTAATATTGATGATATGGGTAATGCAAGAGTAGATCTACCACGAGATCAAGGAGGCTAAACCCTAGAAGCTAGCCTACGGTATGATTGTTGTATATGGAGTTGATTGCCTACAGACTACAACCCTCCAGTTTATATAGACACCGGATAGGGTTAGGATTACATAAAGTCGGTTACAATGGTAGGAGATCTTGAATATCCGCATCGCCAAGCTTGCCTTCCATGCCAAGGAATGTCCCATACGGACACGGGACGAAGTCTTCAATCTTGTATCTTCATAGTCCAGGAGTCCGGCTGAAGGTATTGTTCAGCTACCCGAACACCCCCTAATCCAGGAGTCCCTCAATAGCCATCTAAGCACTGCTTCCGCGACGAACTTGCGGCCCCACACCCTTATGTTAGACACCAGCCAACCAGCAGCCTAGGAGCTCCGCCGCCTCGAGGGGTGCTTCTTCCCATTGCAAATCGATTGGCCCAGAATAAAAATTCAGACAATTGATGCCTAAATAAAGTGATTTGAGATGAGGGTGCGACCTATCTGGCGGCATGGTGAAGTAGGCAGGTCCAGCTACCGAGTCGGTGAGGCCGGCGCGGTTGCGGTGGCGACCGGCGGCAGGGAAAGAGCGATGTCACGACGGTCGACGGCTACGCCAAAGCAGCGCCAGGACTCTGGACGGATCCGAAGTGGGAGTCGCTCCGGCGCCGTGAACAATAGCGAGGGTGAATTGGCTCCGGTATGGTTCACGCGGCCGTCATCGAGGCAGCACCAGCAGCACGGAGTAAGAGGCACACGGCCTAGTGCACGACAGCAAATGGATAGCGTCTCCGGCATTAGGGAGGAGGTCGGCTGTGAAATTGGTGCGGTGGGGGCGCCATGGAGGTGGGGCTGAGGTTTCGTGGCTCGGGAGAAGGGAGCTTCCCGGGGAGAAGGTGATTTGGCGCCCATGAGGTATGAATGGGGGCTGGTGGGGGAAATTGGGAGGGGAGTGAAACCATGTCTTACGAACGCATTTGTCTAAAATGTGAGGGGGAGTTACAGTTCTACCCTTGTCTATAGGCTTCTCGGCTTGGGTCTGTGTACTGAGGGTCGGGGATAGTAGAGTAACTTTGCTTCTCTGGGCGGGAGCGATTTCGGGCGAGGAGGGCGTGTTTTGAACTATAGTGGGCGCGAGCGATTTCGGGCGAGGAGTGCGTGTTTTGAAATAGTGGGCACGAGCTATTTCGGGCAAGGAGAGCGTGTTTTGCCGACTATGGTTTATGAATTATTTGGCACATGTCATTTCGGCCGAGGAGTAGGCGCACTTGGATGAAGTTACGAACCTACCCTCGATGTACAATGGGCAAATTGATGTGTGTCCCACATAGGACGATAATTTCGCGTCTCCCATTTATTTGCTCGGGCGAATTCCACTGAGCAGAGAGGATGTTTAACGGTTGTTCAAATTTTGGGAGAACGAGCATCCACGTCTACCTTACCAAGTCGATTTGGATCAAATTTTGAAATATTAGCTTGCCACTTCTTTTTAGATGGAGAGATGATGCTCGGGAGTAATGTGTTTTTACGTGCTCGCTGCTAGCGATTTACTATATGACAAATAGTTGACCCACTCAAAAACATGAATCAAACCCAAAATGAAATATCTCGATTCAGTGAAATAGCTCGTTCAGTAGGTCAAAATAGTGAACTAAATCCAAAATTGAACACCTCAATCGAGTAGCATGTTGTACAGTATTATAGTACTCCGTCAACATGTTGAAGTCAAATTAATGAACTTGTTTGATATATGCATATATTCGTTCATGTGTGGATTGCAAACAACATGTTCTCCAATTTAAATATTTGAATGCCAGTTTATATGGAAACATGGTTTATATCAGTCTTTGATGCATAAAACGCGACCTCCCCCTCTCCCGAACTCCTGTTCTCTCTCTCTCTCTCTCTGACAATCTTCAACTCTGTCGCATGCATCCGACACAAAAACCTTGTTCATCCCTCTCCCTTTCTCTCCATCTGTCTCTCTCTCTCTCTCTTTGTGTGTGTGTGGGGGGGGGTCTTTCTAGTTCGCATGCATATATACACCATCTATAGGTCTCTCTCGCACACTATGTATGATACTCTAGGTAGTCCAAGCTAGATATGTTGGGTGCACTCATCGTACGCACACAGATTCCTTGGCTCTTTGCCTGTAACTCTCTCACGCACCACTATGTTGTCTCGGAGCTCTTCCCCCCTCTCTCACACTCTCCATCCACCTGGGTCACACATACACATGCATATCTCACTCGCACTCGATAGGCCCATCTAAAACTCTATCTCTCCCCCTCATTCTCTCTCCATCTCACACACGCACACACACAATCTCATGCCCAGCTAGCCAAGTATGATGGTCTCTCACTCAATTGTAGGCACACGCAGTCCCCCTATATGTATATGACTAGCTAATCTTAGTCTCCATCACAAACATGTGCATGGTCTATCTCGATTTCTCTCGGGGCATCTTTCTATCGCACACGCACTCCCTCGATCTCCCACACATATAGTCCCCTCACGATCTCGACAGGATCTCTCTATCACAAACACACCCTCTCTCCCTCCCCATGCGTCCATGCCATCCATGTGTCCCTCTCGACCTTTGTTCCTTGTTGGCCACACCTCTATTGGACATGTGCTACAGGGGTGTCTCTCTTCGTTGCAAACAATCACACACTAGCTATCTTCAGGTTTACGCATAAGAAACGAAGAAACACACTCCTCTCTAATTTATCGTTTGTTGTCACTTTCTCTTTCCCACACATACTATTTTGGCACACTTACTCATGCTCCTTCACACGCACTTGATCTGTCTCGACTGAGGCACTCTCCTCGGTCCATAGCATATAGATTTATTGAAAAGTCAAACATCACAAAGTTTGACCATGTACGTGGAGAAAAAGAATTACATCTAGTACAGCAAACATATACCATTAGATTCACCATGAGATGTAATTTTGTATGATGTATCTTTGATATTGTAGATATAAATAACATTTGCGTAAACCTGATCAAAGTTTCCAAAGTTTGACTTACAAAAAATTTACATGCACCGCATTATCGAGTGGATGGAATATCTCTTTCCCCCTCTTAGCTATCTGATGCACCACTCAGCCTTATCGGGGCTCCTCAATCTCTCTCAAACTTTATTGGTCAGTTTGGTTTGTGACCTGACCCTCATGCCTTGATGGTCGGTACTGCCTGGTGTGGACGTGAGATGTAAAATATTTCTGCCTGGCCAGGCTTGTGTGGTGCTGAAGCATTTGGTTCATGCCTTGGCCAGGCAAAGCATCAACGTCCCATCAATCAATCCATGCATCAATTATTTAATGCTAACATCCATCCATGTTGCTGTTAGCCTCGTGGCCACACGACTAGGCATGACCAGGCGTTTGAAATCGGTCGCCTGGGCCAGGCTACTTGCAGTGTCTGGAGTTCAGCCAGGCTAATTAAAGTGCAAGGGAACCCAGGCCAGGCAAAAGATGCTCAAGACGCAAGCCAAACTGGCCTTATATCTCCCTAGTTCACACATACACATGTCTTGCTGGCGCTATACATATAGACCCATCCAACACTCTCCGCCCTTGTTCTCTCTCCATGTGACACGCACCCCCCTAAGTACCATAATCCCTCAATCCATCATAGGCGCAAACACTCCCCCCCCCCTCCTAAGTATGATTATCTCTTACTAGCCATCAGGAACACATGTATTGTCTCCTTCCATCTATACGTCCATCTCGATATCTCTCGAGGCATCTTCTATTGCGCACACACCTTGTCACTCGATCTCCCACCCATGTAGTCCCATCACGATCTCCAGGGGATCTCTCTATGACAAACATACACTCTCTCCTCCCCATGTTTGCATTTTCTCCGTACGTCTCTCTCGACCTCTCTCCCTTGTTTGTCCCCTCTTGGCCACATGCTAGGGGTCTTGCTCTCTCGGTTCCAAACAACCACACACTATCTCCTCACCTTGCCTCCATTGTCGAAGATGCATGTGTGATATGTTTGCATAAGACACGCATGCTTTTTCTCTACTTTTATCGTGTGTTGTCCATGTATCTTTCACACACGCACACACACTTTTTTCACTCTCTCTCTCTCTCTCTTGTTAGGGACTCTGTCACGTCCATAAGCATATGGATGTTTTGAAAAGTCAAACCTCAGAAACGTTTGACCAGGTATATGTGGAGAAAAACATTTACATCTGGAACGATCATTAGATTCATCACAACATGTACGTACTTCATACTATGATTTATCTTTGGTATTGTAGATATAAGTAATTTCTTTATAAACTTGGTCAAATTTTCAAAAGTTTGACTTCAAAAAATGTTGGAACTACATTATCGAACGGAAGGAGTAGCTCTTTCTCTCTCTCTCTCTGTTATGTCTCACGGGCCACACCTCTCACTCGAACTCCCTATACCGACGGATTATACGCTCACTGTGTCAACGTATAGCTCCGTATATTGTTTAGTTTACCGATCAACCAATCCACATGCTGCCTTGTCAGCTCGTGTTATGTATCTTCGTGTGCTGGCCCATGTGGTAGTGGGTGAAAATAAGTAAACTAGAGGCCCATCTGACACGCGGTGAAGTAAACAAAGTTGAAAACACTCGGGGCAGCACCCCGCACGCTAGTAAGTTGAAACCAAATTACGATGACAAGTGTAGTGTTCAAAATTGCATCTACGCACTGCACCCAAAGAAATGTTTTTAGTATTTTTTTCTCACGTGATCACCTGCGTCGTTTTTATGCTGTACTACTATAGTAGCCTAGGCTAGTCATAGTGGAAAGTAACTTAGACTACTCCAGTAACTCTATGGTTACCCTAAGAGCAAGTACTACCTCCGTCCTGGTTTACTCTTCCAATTCTGTAGTATCAAAATTTGACCATAGATTTAACTGACAAAATGTTAATGCATGTCACTAAGAACTATATCGTTGGATTCGTATTTGAACATAATTTCAAATGGTGTAATTTTTAGTGACATGCATTGGCATTTTCTTAGGTAAATCTATTGTTAAAATTTTATACTAAATACGAGGTAGTATTACAAAAGTGGGCTATGTAGGCCAAAACATGTGCCAAATTCACTTGTGATGCATTTGGCATCGATGCCCCTCCATTGCTCACCTGGTGTCCCAATCTGGATCACCTACTTTGCTCTGGTGCCAAATTAACTCACGTAATGAAAAAACACTGCGTGGGAGAGAGAGAGGACTGAGGCAATAAAAAAACACTTGTTTGGGAGAGTGAGAGGCTGGTGTATTTGGTTTGGTTGATTTGTTTATACATGTGGGTCTATGTGCACAGCAGTGCCAACTCTCTCACATCGTGAGAGCGGTGCCAAAATCTTTTGATTTGACATCGATGCATGTTATGTGGCATACTTTTGCGAAATATGGCATCAGCCGCATAGTGGAAGGCAACAAATGCCCAAGCTCTTCACGTGCTCCTAGTTAAATGGGAGGAAACAAAGAGAGAGAGAGAGAGAGAGAGAGAGAGAGAGAGAGAGAGAGAGTGAAAAAATATCACTAGCGAGCCAAACCTATCGTATGAGCGACTGATATTGGTACCTCTTGATGACACGACAATCTTATACAACCAGCTGCTCTAATATGTTTTCTTCTTTTGCAGATAAAAAAGACCTGAAAGTGAAAAATGTGCTGCACTATAACAATCTCATCGAATGCCTTGATCTCCATCTTACAGAAATTTATTTGATCGACTACCAAGGCAACACATCTGAGATTAAATTGGCCAGGTTCTTTGTTCTGGAGGCAAGTGTGCTCAAGGTAATGAGGTTTGGCATTCTCTAGCGCAACAATGAATGGCGTGCTGATCACCGCAAGCGTCTAAGCCTAAATGACAAAGTCTCCACAGAAGCTGAATTTTTTTTGAAACATCAAGTGGCCAGAGACTCGAAAACTTATTTGCCCATTAGTGACTTGTCAGGTCAGTGGATTTTAGTTTGTACAGTAATGCTGCATCCACCTAAAGTAACGAAAGTTCTTATGTAAACTTCCTAGTAATTCCCTCTTCGTAGGTGCAGTATTACTCATAACATTTGTAATATCAGTTTAAAATTTGTATTATTGTCGTGTTCTATTCCTGCGTTTTCAAAATCCTGCGAATCAAACAGGTCCTGAGTTGGTGATGATGTTGTGCCTCCCATCTTTCACCAATAGCCATCGGATCTAGATCTGACGCATACAAACCAAGCTTCTCCATTTTTGCAAAAAGATGCCCGCACTTGTTCCCTATTTACAAACAACTCCTTGTCTCTCACAATCAGACTCATCTCCTCCCCACCACATCTAGGAGTTGAAGGCCGTGGAAAAATCTGGTGCAATGGCCGCTGCCGGATCAGTCCACCCCCAATCTTGGTGTTCCATGCAATGCACGGGCATCTACGCATGGGAAATTATGTCGAACAGGGCTAGTTGTAAGTAGGCTAGCTCTACAGCCATGATGATAGTGTCTGCAGACGGTGAGGCTGGCTATGGTATGCCGAACACGGCGCCTATACTCAGGTGTCATCTCCGACGCAGGGTCTTGTCACTTCACTGTGAGGAGCAGCACGTAATAATTTGACCAACGGGTAGTACAGTGCTAGTACTCCTACTACTACATTGGTAGTACTACTACTAGTACTAGTAGCACCACCATCTGGATTTAGGAGTACTACCACGTCCATCTGGATTTTAGTATTTGACTAGCAATATCTAGTAATGCATGTCACCAAAAATGTACTACTCCCTATGTAAGTAAATACATGGTGTTTTATTCCTATCAGCGAGAGAACTTAATGTGTTTTGCTACTCCTAACTAGAGTACTAATAGGATTACATGCAATGAACTAAACACTGCATGTCATGTTTGGAAGTCTCAAGTCATTGAAAGCATGCACGGCCCACATCTCTCATTGGTTGATATGTCACGAAATAAGAAACTAGGAGGGAGTTAATGCACCGTGCATAAGTATTTTGGGATTATTTGGTTTTCGTAATGTGACTTACACAACATTTTTGTTTAAACGCATTAACATTTTATTAGTTAAATCAAAGGTCAAAACTTGGCGCAAAATGCAAAGGGGACCAATAAACCAGTAAATATCAAACTTCTCTCGTTTGGCCCCAACTAGAGGTCCGGTGAGATGACTATACTGCACCGGCACGGAGGGGGGCGCAGCTTCATTGACTTACAGCAACTGCCTTTGGGTGAATGACACATGGCCCCAGGGGGTGGCTGGCCCACCTATCATACAGCCAAAGGCAGGTGCAGTAGAGGGCCGAGGAGTAGTACCAAATCCTACGCACCTACGCACGCTAACCAACGGCTGAGTGATCACTCGAATCGCAAGATCAGTTGACTAGAAGCTACGCTAGACCCATGGAGGCGATGATCGCGAGCATCAGCTGGCTGTGCCAGATGGTCCACGACGCCGGCCTGCGGCCTGGCACCAAGGAACGTCTCCAGGTAGTATTGCTTGAGGCCACCAGGGCGAGGGGCCGCTTGGATGACAGCTTCTTCTCCTTGTTCGACGAGGTCCTCGTCGGTTTCCTCGACAAGTTCACCGTCGTCAAGAAGCTTAGGGATGACTTTGACGTAAGCCTCCAGCTGACACGCCCAGGCTCTGCGATAGACGCCACCCTCAACGGCCACTATGGTAACAACCTCTTCGACGCACTAGTGGCCCTGCGACTGCCCGCCGTCGCGCCGGAGAATGTCCACCTCGAGGTCGCGCTCGCCGCACAACGCCTGGCGCAGCAAGACACCATCGACATAATCACCCAAGTCTACGCGCAAATCGTCCACAAGGACTACTACATGCAAGAGGAGGACGATAGGACGCTGGCCTTCTTGGAGCGCAGGGCAACCTTGGACGGCACTGTTCAGAAGCACGTTGAGCTCGCCGCCAACGCCGCTGCTCCTGACACGTCGGTTGGTGACCCGGCGCACTACGGCATGAGGATGTCGTTGAATGTTGATGGATCCGTATGTATTTTTATCTTTCCGTCAAATCCATGTAGTAGTATATGATACTACAGTAATTATCTTACCTTTCACATCAACTTCATAATTTTTGTACGTACTCCATGCATGAACGGCGCCAGAACCAAACTTCTCACTACTCTAGGCAAAATCGTTATTTTCTATCTATCGGTCGCGCCATGGAGCAGAACCAAATTTTACAAGTTACGAGTTCAAAAGGAAAACCCTGCCGTGTGCGTGTCGCACCCCCACACGGTTGGTCCGGCACGCCACTCAAGCGGGAATGCGTGCGGTGTTGCATTTTCACTTACAAGTGGGACCGCAGTTGAGCAAACTGACTATCGGCAAACCCCCACCCCACCCACCGGGCGATGGCTGAGAAAACAGGAGGGAGAAGAGATGGCTGTAGCACGGACTCCAAGAAAATTGGTGTCAGATGGGACTTGTGTGGGTGGCGTGTGCCGTACTGCTAGACGTGAATGCTAGTAATGGCCCATGCCACCCCACTATATCGAGGTATGTAGAACAAATTTCCTGCAGTCCGTGCTCAACCCTCCTCTATCTCTCTTCTCAGCTAGCCAGCGGACGCGCGGAGCCCATCGTTTGTTTGCTCACATGCGGCCCCACATGTCAATGAAAACGCAAGAGGACCCACTGAACCTGCACATCTTTCACTTCGACGTGCTGGTGATGAAAAACAAATCCAATAAAGATCTTCGATGGCCGCTTTTGGAGTTACTCAAGAGTAGTAAGATTCTATTTACAGTTTAACCCAAGATGCACATCTCGTGGCTTCAACTACCACTCTATTTTCTTTCATGACACGACCTGGATGCTGGATGTCCCACGTGTCGGCAAAATGAGGAAGAACCCGACCAAATCTTCGGTTCTTCTCTCGGATTAGACTAGTTGTGCTAACTTAAAAAATTTATTATGTACTCCCACCGTTCCAAAATACTTGACTTCCATTTGTCCAAAAATGGATGTACCTATATACTAAGACATGTCTAGATACATATATATTTTGACAAATAGAAGGCATGTATTGTGCAAGGGAGGGAGTAGAATGGATGCAAGTTTTTGTATTGGGAAGAAGAGTACATCCGTATATTGATAGAGCGCAATTTAGTAGATGTTCTATCACTTTTAGCTAGCACATACGCAAGATCGAGCCTCCGCAGATCAACAATGAATGCATCGAGAAGGCACTAATCCAACTTACAAGAGTAGTAAAATGTATTCTTGTGGTTCTTGTTTTCTTTGGTCTTGCTTTTCTAGTCAAAATTATCGTTGGAGTTCGTGCAAAATGGAGGTGCGTTTGGGGTCGTGCGTTGGTGTTGGCCTTACAAGTGCGACCGCAGTTAAGGAAACCGACTATCGGCAAACCCCCACCTCGCCCGCCGCGCGATGGCTGAAGTTAGAGAAACGACGAGGTTGAAGAGATTGCTCTAGCATGGACTCCAAGAAATAATATGGTGTCAGATGGATGTCGTGGTCGTGGCATGTGCCGTACTCCTGGACATGAATGCTTGTTCTGGCCCATGCCACCCTACTACTCCTACTACTTACTCCTACTATATAGTACTAGTATCGAGGATTCGAGGTGCTGGTTACGTACAGCGAACACATTAACATATGACTACAGTAAAAACACCCGCCCGACGCACGAAGCATGTGAAGCTAGTACAAATTTAGAGAAGCGACTCAAAAGCCATTCATAAATTTAGTAAGTTTATCACACGCATATCATTTTATTACATACAACAGGTCATCAACCCACATCGACAATGAGGATACATTATAAACACTAAAGTTTTCACCACACAACAAATAACAAGCAATGAAATGAACTTCAACTCAACCATTCCTCGGCGTTGGAAACTCTTGCTTTGGACCACAAGTGATTCTCTGGGACGGGCCGTCGATTGTCGATCTGGAAACCAACGCAGGACTAATCATCCAGGCTGAAGCGGCCTACTATATCAGTACCAGGGTAGGGAACCACCCAAATGTTCGAGGTATAGACACAATTGCTTCTCATAAATGGTACTGTTAACGTTGCGTCAACAGCAGTTGGATTGCCTTTCACCATCATCGGATAGTTTTGTCCAAGGAAGAGCGAGTTTTCTCCAAGACTATCAATTCTGTACCAGGGAGAAGGAGTTGGCGCTAGCACACTAGTATCCATCCCGAATACCATGCAACGGGTGTTGGAATAGGTCCGGAGAGTGCGACCATGGGAGACTACACCTTTTTCCTTAGTAGTAACATCATTAGTGGGCTGTATACACACAAGAAGAGGTGATCCATCGGAATTAGTTGCCAGGCGCCACTGAGTATATGGGTTCTGCTCGTCCTCATGATCGTGATCATCACCATCGTCATCTCCCCCTTGGTTATTAAAATTTTCAAGTATAGGTGGTGGGATGTTCACAGGACCTTGGAAACACAAGAAGAAGGTTAATTAGTAAAGGGAAACTTGTTAACCCACATGCATGTGGATGAAACAATTATAATTATGGTGGAAGACAAATGTACCAAAACTACGAGGATCCCATGCAAAAACAGTGCCACGAGTGGTGGCAGCAAACACAAGGCCCTCGTATTGAATTGCATCACAGTACTCATCCGTGTACAGAAACTGATTTTTGAGCAATATCCATCGAGTCGAACCACGAAGGACGGCAACAAGCTTGTCGAAGATAGCAACAACTTGATAGTTGTTGTAATTCCAAGAGCGGTTGGGAACTCGACAAATTGCTATCTTCCGTAGAAGACAGTCACCATGATCATATTTGAACGTGCATACAATAACAATGTGCTTAACCTCTGGGCAGTCTGCTGAGATTTTTGGAAGTGGAACCCGGTCACGAGTGTACACATTCACAAGTTCCCACTCGCAGTTGGACCCAATGTAAACAACCCAATCTCCATTTGCGCCCGCCTAAGCCTTGTCCTCAAGCGATGGCATCTTAACATCATACGTATCATTATCAAGCGGCATCAACTGGCACAGGGCGAGGCCTCTGTCGTGCCAGCGCCAGTCATCAGGGTCACGGCGAAAAATATAGGGGAGATCAAACCGGTCCTTAACTCTTGGGTTCTTTGTAATGATGTTATTAGTTGAGTCGAGAATGGGCTTGAATGAACCTTCCATGCCAGACAACGTGATGACGTCGCACCGATGAATGAGTTCCTCCACCACGTCATCTTTTAGGTCGGGGCAAGAATAACGGGGTCGTTTCCGGCCTATTCCCTACATGGAGAAGATGATCGAACAATGGCAGAAGAGAGGGTGAAGGGCTGAAGGAAAATGGAGGAGGGAGAGGAAGAGCGTGCGACAGCAGTTCCAAATCGAGAGGGAAAGGCGAAGAGTCGGTGGACGGTTGCGAGTTTGCCACGGTTCACGAAGAGGCACCCCGGCCTACACATCCGTTCGGAAATACTCCTACTACTCGCCGTCGTCTCACTGATATGTTGGAAAGGCACCACATGTCAATGAAACATGGTGTGTAATTTCTCGTGCAAAATGCGATCTGGCCGTGTTGGCCCGAGGTGCCGCATTAGTTATCGACCTTTATTTTTTTAATGGCGTGCCGATCAGTTTTGAAGCACGACTAACTGGTATTGTACGCAGATAAAATATAAACTACTCTACCACTACTCCACCTCTAGTAATAGTAGTATAAAAAAGATATATAGGCTGGAGCTTGAGCGCTTTCTTGCTAAGGGCTGCCCACTTGCTTCTCACACTACCACCCTCTCTCCAGATCTAAAAAAGACAGCCCCTCTCTCCCTCCTCACCGGTGGTCACAGATCCGCCGGGGAAGAAAAGGACATGCAGCGTTGACGCACCCGTCGTCGGCGAGCGATGTCACGCACTGACGACAAGGCCGTCCTCTCAGACCTAGCGCCCACGCGGGTTGGCCTCCGTCCCCAAGCTTGTTGCCGTAGTTTGTGCGGAGGATGACGACCACGAGCGAAGCCACTTCCCGCCAACCCTCAGGTATGCTACCTCTTTTCGAACCATAACCTTGTTCTATTACCCCATCTACCACGTCGTTGCATGTGGATCTTTTTCCACTCCACCATCTTCCGAATTTGCTATCCTCTGCTCTGCTCGCCACGCAGACAAAAACCATAATTTGCACTATTAAAGGAAACCCTACTTCATGCAGACTAATCCATGTCTGGGTTGAATAAGGAAAGGAAGGGAGACTCTACTGTCCAAGAGAGTAGGCATCGAACCCGCATCTAGGTTGAAAAGGGGAAAATCAGTAGCTAAGGAACGAGTCTCGTGTCTCTTGGTTAAAGAAGGGTAGAAAGGCATGACAACGCAATAGAGAATGACCAGGTCGATCGGTTTGTTGTCCTCGCATAGGAAAAAGGTGGCTAAAGAGAACAAAAATGGGACATAATCCACATATGCTACCTGGATATTTGTTGCTCTGGGCAACCATACCTCCCTCACCACTCTGCGTCCGTGGAGGTACATAGTACTGGTGCGCCCACTGTCCAAATGGGCCTCCCATGATCTTATTGCCCCTCTTTTTACTGTTAGTATAACGCCAGCATTCAAGTCAAGCAATGCTACTGCTAAAGTGATGCCACATTTAACTTATGCCGCTCTCAGTCTAATGCCACCCATAAATTTAAGCAATGCCATTTAATGTCACTGGATTATTTCAGGGTTAGCTATTGATTGTGGATGTATTAAAGATTTTTCAGCTAAGGCATTGTAATGCTGTTGCACAGCCAGTATACCAACGATGAAACTTGTTACTACCTTCAGATCTTTTGCACTGTTAATGCTTATAGATTACATACCTCACTTTCATGAAATAAGTTAATTTTTTTGTACAGTGTCACCAAAATGCCAAGGCACTGATGTCATTTTAGTTTGGTTAAACTGCACAGACAATTATGAAGACAAGAGGAAAGGTCAAGAGTGGACACCTCCTCCGGCTGTTCTCTTGAGGAGGTCTGTATGTTTGTCTCTAATGCATGTCGACTACATACCTGACATCATGATGTAATGTTAAGTCATTTCCTTTTGTACAGTGTCACTAAATTGTCAAGGCGGTGATGGCATTTTATTTTAGTAGAACTGCACAAAATTTGCTTAAAAGAAGAGGAATGGTCAGGAATGGCTCACTTTTCCAGAAAAAACTATGTATGCCTTCCTAACATCAGCCGCTGTTGCTTTATTTATTCCTTCAAACAGGTGGTTAGAAACAATATTGCTACCTTTTCCCATTAAGAAATTGGAATGCTTATATTTGTGAGTCTATGCTTCAACTAGTGCCACTTTTAGAGTAATGACACTTTCAATATCTATGCAAACAGGGATGCTCGATTTTAGTGGAACTGCACAAAAAGTCCAACTAGTTCAACATTAGGAGCATTTTTTTTCCAAACCTTTATATCCAATTGGTGGCACTATGAGCTGTTCATTATGAAGGTACATGGTTTGCTACTATCTTGCTACTCTTTTTGTACTGTCATTACATAGTAATACTAGTGGTTTGCATGTGAATTTATTGGCAGGGTGGACCTACATTGGAGGTGCAGGACAGGATTCAATGATTGGATGCTCAATTTCGGTTGTATCGGTTTCACCTCTTCCATCACTGCGAACATGGATATCCTTTGTCTGATGAAGAATAGGCGCTATATTTCTGCTCTGAACCAGCAAATCAATTCATTATGAAATTGTCCAGGGCAAAACATAACTGTATCAGATTGTCCAGTGCACAACATGACAGATGCTAAGCAGAAGAGACATGTTTAAACCTAAAATACAAGGTGTGGTATATGTTTACTAGCTACTTGATATTTGTGCAGACAGAGATGTCTTCTCGTTGCTATTTGGCAAGCAAACAAACAAAGTGCCCGCAATTTTGGTTGAACTGCACCAGAGAATAGTATAGTCACTGCATGCAGTGCCATTTGAAAATAGACACAGAAAGATTGGATAGTCACTTCATGGACTGCAGAAAAGTAGTATTGTACTATTTATTGGGCAACACTAGGTGCTTCATTTCTTTGTTGTGATTATACAATGGGCATCATTTTGCCTAAGTTAAAGTTTGTATTCCAAAAATAGTCTCGCTGTGTGATCGAGAGAAAGACCAAATCATATTGCAGTGGATGTTCCTCCATCATGTGTGGTCCATTCTCATGGTTCCAGCTGTTGGCAAAACCACTTCCGTTTGCAAGAGGAATTGTAGACTTCACAAACAAATTTGTCTTTCATTCTGTACTGAATGTTGGCCAAGAGAAGCATCCATGTTAGTAGGAAGAACAGATGTTTTTTTCTAGATCTTTGCTTTTGGAGCTACATATTTGTATATGATCTGTGAATCATTGAGATGCATTAACATGTTGATCTTATGTATGGGAATCGTACTAGTTAGTTTTAGATGTGACGCAAGATCCGAAGTGGCTGATCTTTGCTTTTGGAGCTACATATTTGTATATGATCTGTCAATCATTGAGATGCATTAACAGTTACTTATCTCTGTTCGCTCAGTGTTTACAAGTTACTGATCGATCACTAGCTAGCCTACAAATGCGCTCCTGGCAGTTTTATTTGCGACGCAAGATGCGTTGTGGCAGTTTTTTGAATAAAAATGCCTACCTCTGAAGAAACTGATAGGCTACACTATCGATCCTACATGGATAAAAATGCCTACCTCTGAAGAAACTAACAAGCTACACTATCGATCCTACACGGATAAATAGTGGATCACGCACGTACTACCTCCTTCCCAGTTAGCAGGGCTCAATTCAAGAAACGACCTACTCGATCCTACATGAATAAATAGCGGATCACGCACGTACTAGTACCTCCTTTCCAGTTTGCGGGGCTTAATTCAAACCTCTCACCAACCAAGGTACTCCCTCCGTCCGGGATTTATTAGTCCCGTAAGCAAAGCAGCAAGACCAAGGCATGGCAATAATTAACGGCACGCAGAAGTTTAAGCCTAATCAATTCCAGCGATTTAAGTGGCTGCATGCGTGCCCTTGGCTGCGACTCGTTGCATGCTGCTTCGCGTACTGCCTGCGAGCGATTCTGAGTGCCTGCATGCAGCCGGCCATAATTAAGGCAGCTAACTGATGCGAAAAAAGATACGCTTTAAATCCGTGGAATCATTATTGACAAGGAGGGAGATGATTCGAGTGCACTCGTTTGACCTCCATGCCGGCGTGCAACCCAAACGGGATGGGACGGCACAGTCATAATTTTAGTTTCTCTAGTTTTCCATGGCAAGCTGGTGCGCTAAGCCATTATGCATTGGATTTCGATGACCGTCACGCTACCTTCCGCCTATAAGTACTGTTTCCCAGCCTCCTCAGATGCCACCGTGACCCAACCCGCCATATCCTCATAAGCCCCCACCGGCCTGACGTCGCTCACCACGTCTGCGGTAGGCGACGCCGGAGGCGGTCACCGCCGGAACTAGTGTTCGGGTTTTCACCGGAAGGTAGACGGAGGGAGGAGGCATTATATCTGTCTTTAGAATGCAATGCGGAGATCAAGGAGTTGTTGGAGCGTGACCGCATGGCGGAGGAGAAGGAGTTGTTGGAGCGCGACCGCCTGGCGGAGGAGCAGCGTATCGCCGATTTGCGCCGCCAGCGAGACATGGAGCAGCAGCGGACTGACACTCTGAGTCGCGAGCAGAGCGCCCGCAACTGGGCCGACTACATGGAGGCTGGCGCCCGGCAAATAGCCCTGGAGGCTGTCGGGCACGCACGTGTTCGCGACACCGATTTTTACTACCAGCTCGTCAAGTGGGTTTCCCGCTTGGAAGCGGAAGCTTCGGTGGACCACGCCGGCATGGAAAGGGCCAAAGTGCGCAAGCAACGCACCCTATCGCACCTCTGGCAAGTCCGAGGCGAGGCGGAGGATGCCGGTGCAGGTGTTTAGCATGGACAGCAGATGGCGGCCAGCATCGTCTAGTTAGCTAAGAGTAAGTTAGTACTTGTATGCTACTAGAGTGTTAGTGGGAGTAGATAGTTAACTTGGCTATGATGGTTGTCAACGTGGAAGTTCAGTACTCTATATGTGGATCAGACCTGTTACTTTGCTCTGAATGTTGAACTTTCCATTTGAACGTATGGAATGGGCTGTTATTTTTTTAAATGGGTTGTATTTGTCCTCCACGGTTTAGAGGCTGACTTGTGGGCCTAGTAAGTTGACGCGTACACAATCAGGAGATGATTGTACGCGGAGAGGATGATAGCAGGGACCCGCCAAGGTCATGGCAGTACGCAAACAAGTGCCTCCTTATTTCAACCCAATAAAAAATGGCTCCTACTAGTGGATTTCTGACATCTGGGTCACATGCCATTGTCAACGTAGTCAATAAACGAGAGAATTGCACAACGGGCGGCTGACACCAGGGACCCAGCAGCTCGCCTAGTTATTTTTCTTTTGGGTTAATTTGATAAATGCCACTCCACATCTGGTGTATCCGAGAAATGCCACTGCAATCTCCAAACTTTGAAAAATGACATTTCATGCCATTTCTAGTGGCATTTTTCGAAGTCTGGAGTGGCATTTTTCAAAGTTGGCAAGCTGTAGTGGCGTTTTTCAAAGTTTGCAAAAATTGCAGTGGCATTTTTCAAAGTTTGTAAATTGCAATGGCATTTTTATGAATCGTCATAATTGGAGTGGCATTTATCTAATTTTTTTGAGAGGGAAGCAGGGTGTCAACTGGGCTCTGCGGGACACTCTGGCCTGTCTAGACAGCCTTTTCTTTTATGTTTACCACAGACCAGCCCAGTAGTTTTTTTTTTCTTTCTGAAAATGGCTAGCCCAGTTCTTTTGTGATTTGTCAAGTAGGTCGCTTTATCAGGCCTGTTGGGCTGCAAATCTTTCAAGATGAGGAGAGCTTCATTCGGCTGGCCGAGAAAATGGCATATTAGTAATGAGAAATGGGTTGTACATTTTTTAAACACGTCAAACCGGCAATTATTTTCAAATATCTTTTTTCATTTCGAGATTTTAAATTGCATTGATTTTCATTTCGAGAAAATCAGTCTGAATGTGACTCGAAATTTCGGGATTAAAAACAGTTCAGAACGCACCGACATATGCAAAATTTCGTATATTTTTTTAACCGTGGCCACAATATGGGCTGTAATGCTAATATAAAGAATATGGGCTCCAAAAACCCCGTAAGAATTAGCAAATGGGCTGTAAATTATTTGAAATAATGGCAGATGGGCTGTATGCTGTTTTCCACAGAATTGAGGCTTTCCACAGATGACCTGTATACTGTTGGATGTCCATCCAACGGCCGTCGTGCTTCTTCAATCTCTGCTCTTCCTGCTCCAGCCACTCAAACAAGCGCCGCCGAGACTGCCTGCTCCCTCCTCCCCGCGGCCGCCTGTGCTGCCGCGCAGGCCTCACCGCCCCACCGTACTCCCATCGCTGGCCTAGCCATCCCTCTACTCACCCACACCTGCTGTTATTCTCCGGCGACGACAGAAGAACTAGTAAAACCTTGTACAGTCGTACTCCCCTCCGCGTGGGAAACAAAAACAACGGCCGAGTCTAGCATGCCTCCGTGTCGTTCCCTTCCTAGGCCTCGCCGTCGTCCACCGCCCTGGTGCTCTCAGCGTGGCGTGGTCAGCGTGGTCAACGACCGACATGCATCTAAAGCGGATTGTACGTGGAGAGGCTGACGGCTGGGTCCACGGCCGCATGCAAGGAAATGCCTCCTTATTACGCGCAAAATAATGATTTCCTCCACCTTACATCTGGGACCCACCGAAACGGCCTCTGTATTTCGCGAAAAAAACGTTACCGCCGCTGACAGCTCAGACCCACCAGCTATATCTTCGCACACAAGGAAGTGCCTCCTTATTACGCACAAAAAAATGAATACTCCCCCTGCTAGCTGGGACCCAGTATAGTGGGCCTACTAATTTGACGGGGACGAAGGGCTTTGTCAACTTAGTCAATATGCACGATTCTAGCTCGACTGACCGTACGTTGTCCATCGAACAGCCGTAGTGCTTCTTCAACCTCTGGTCTTCTTGCTCTAGCCGCCCAAAGCAGCGCCGGTCGTGCCACCGGCTCCTGCCTCCCGTGGCCGGCTATGCTGCCGCGGAGGCCTCACCGCCCCCATACTACTCCCACCGCTGGCCAGGCCATCCCTCCACTCCACTCACCCACACCCCCTGTTATTCTGCGGCGACGGCAGCGCAGCCGAACCAGTGAACCCTCGTATTCCTCTCCGCGTGGGCATCCACTGCCGCGTCTTCCCCGGCTCCGCATCGTCCCCTTCCTACTCCTCGCCGTCGTCTACCGCCATGGTGCTGTCGGCACGGCATGGTCAATGTGGTGAACAACCGAAATCCATCAGAAGAATACTGTACGTGGAGAGGCAAACAACTGGGTCCACGGCAGCCTCAATGAAGTGCCTCCTTATTACGCGGAAAATAATTATTCCTCCACCAGACAGCAGGGACCCACCGGACGCCCACCAGTATATCGCGAAAAAAATGTTTGCCCCTGACTGCTGGGACCAACTCGACGGGCCACCATATTTCGCGAACAAACGTTTCCCCTGCTGTCAGCTCGGACCCACCGGAAGTGCCTCCTTATTACGCGCAGAAAAATGAATACCCCCTGCTAGCTGGGACCCACCTTGGTGGGAGGCTGACTTGTGGGCCTACTAAGTTGACAGGGATGGAGGGCTTTGTCAACTTAGTCAATATGCACGATTCTAGCTCCAGTGACCTTATGATGTCCATCCAACGACCGTAGTGTTTCTTCAACCTCTGGTCTTCTTGCTCCAGCCGCCCAAACCAGCGCCGATCGTGCCTCGTGCTCCTGCCTCCCGTAGCCGGCTGCGATGCGGCAGAGGCCTCACCGCCCCCTACTACTCCCACCGCTGGCCAGGCCATCCCTCCACTCCACTCACCCACACCCCCTGTTATTCTGCGGCGACGGCAGCGCAACTGAACCCGTGAACCCTCGTACTCCTTTCCGCGTGGGCATCCACTGCCGCGTCTTCCCCGGCTCTGCATCGTCCCCTTCCTACGCCTCGCCGTCGTCTACCGCCATGGTGCTGTCGGCGCGGCATGGTCAATGTGGTGAACAACCGAATTCCATCAGAAGAATACTATACGTGGAGAGGCAGACAGCTGGGTCCACGGCAGCCTCAATGAAGTGCCTCCTTATTACGCGGAAAATAATTATTCCTCCACCAGACAGCAGGGACCCAACGGAAGCCCACCAGTATATCGCGAAAAAAACGTTTGCCCCTGACTGCTGGGACCCACTCGACGGGCCACCGTATTTCGCGAACAAACGTTCCCCCTGCTGTCAGCTCGGACCCACCGGAAGTGCCTCCTTATTACGCACAAAAAAATGAATACCCCCCTGCTAGCTGGGACCCACCTTGGTGGGAGGCTGACTTGTGGGCCTACTAAGTTGAGGGGGATGGAGGGCTTTGTCAACTTAGTCAATATGCACGATTCTAGCTCCAGTGACCGTATGATGTCCATCCAACAACCGTAGTATTTCTTCATCCTCTGGTCTTCTTGCTCCAGCCGCCCAAACCAGCGCCGATCGTGCCTCGTGCTCCTGCCTCCCGTGGCTGGCTGCGATGCGGCGGAGGCCTCACCGCCCCCTACTATTCCCACCGCTGGCCAGGCCATCCCTCTACTCACCCACACCCCCTGTTATTCTGCGACGACGGCAGCCTCACACCGTAGCGAACCAGTGAACCCTCGTACTCCTCTACGCGTGGGCATCCACTGCCGCGTCTTCCCCGGCTCCGCGTCGCCCCCTTCCTAGGCCTCACCGTCGTCCACCGCCCTGGTGCTCTCGGTGCGGCGTGGTCAACGTGGTCAAGGAACGGCTTCCATCGGACATGGACTCCATGTGGAGAGGCTGACAGCTGGGTCCATGGCCGCAGCAAGGAAGTGCCTCCTTATTACGGGCAAAATAATTATTCCTCCACCTGACAGCAGGGACCCACCGGACAGGCCACCATATTTCGCGAAAAAAACATTTGCCCCTGACTGCTGGGACCCACCAGCTACATCTTCACATGCAAGGAAGTGCCTGACAGTCGGGACCCACCTGGTCGAAGCGTACGTAGCATTGTCATTCTGGTCGTGAACGTGTACGTACATATATACTGGTAGATGTAGAGGCGCGCATGTGTCATAGTAGAGGCGCACATGTAGCATGTACATGTACGTACATCGGCCAGGGTGCAAGAAAGAAAATACGGCCATGTATTTGTACATACGGGTGGGGTCTCGAACGCCTACTCGCGCATACGTACGGCCAGGGCTCGTGTACATGGCTGGGTCGGAACGGAGAAACAACGTCATCGTTGTGTTCATGGGGAGGCAACGGAATGCGTCGTGTTCATGGGGAGGCAACGAAATGCATCGTGTTCATGGGGAGGCAACGGAACGCGTGGGAGCCAACCGGCTGCGTCGGAACGGAATGCATGGTCGTGTTCATCGGGAGGGCTTGGACGGAACAGGCAATGGAAACAAGGCCTGGCGTACAGCAAAACGGATAAAACGGCCTTGTGTTCGACCCGCCACGTTCGAAACGGGATCCTGTTCACCGGGAGGGGTCTGGCGTACCGCAAAATGGAGGAAACAGACCTCCTTCGGTCGAAACGGGGGTCCTGTTGATCGGGAGGGGTGTGGCGTACCGCAAAACGGACGAAACGGACTTGTGTTGGAGCGCTATGGTCGAAACGGGGGTCATGTTCATCGGGAGGGGTGTGACATCCTCCAGCCTCCACGAGCGACTGTGCATCCACCGTCGACCTCCTCCAGCCTCCACAATGCGACTGTTCATCCACGGGCTCCTGTTCATCCAGCCTCCACCGCGCGCTACTCCACCGGCTACTGTTCAACCAGCCCTCTCCACGGGCTCCTGTTCAACCACCCCTCCACGGGCTATTGTTCATCCTGCCCTCTACCATCTACTATTCATCCTGCCCTCCACAGGGTGGTCCTGTTCATCCAGCCCTCCACGGGGTCCTGTTCATCCAGCCCCAACCGGCTCGATCAATCGGGGTCCTGTTCATCCAGAGGCAACACCACGGGGTCCTGTTCATCCACCCCCACCGGGAACTGTTCCTCCAAACCCCTCCACAACGCTCACTATTCATCCAGAGGCAGCATCGACCGGCTTCAGTTAGCAGCAGTAGCGAAGGAATCACTCAATCAGGTTCAGTTAATAGCCATTGATCAATCGCTCGGGTTCAGTAATGCGTAGCCTGCAGTGCAATCGCTCGGGTTTAGTTAGAGCCCAACGCCTCGCTCGGGTTCAGTTGGAGCCAACGCCTCGCACACATGCGCGTACGTGTACGACAGAAGCGCGCATCACTCGGCCCCCGACCACCCACCGTAACCGGGAACTCCCCGAAATTTTCCTCCCCCTCGCTTCTACCACGGTTTTTTCCATCATTGACGGCCCAAAGAATGTCATGCAGCTGCGTCTCCGGCCCGCCCAGGACGAAAAGCCCATTTTCTGTCATGATTTTTTGTCATAGAAGTAGGAGCCCACCACATCTATGATGATACCGGGTTTTGTCACAATTATCATCATAGAAGTGTCATAGGTATGACAGAAAAAAATCATTCGGCCCAAAATGTCACGGATGTGTCCTTTTTTTGTAGTGTTAATGTTCAACATGAATCATGGAGGAGATAAAATGATGTCGATGGGCTCAACAACAATTCATCTAGGTTTACATATAGTTGGGATTCCATAACTATGTGAAGAAGGTGATAGTATTGGTCAAACCGAAAGATATAACGGTGTATGCTCGAGGAACAACCACGAGTAAGACAACATTACGAATATCGTTGGTTCTAACTTGATTTGACGATAGCCCACACTCAAATCAAGGTTTGGACAAGAAGATAGATTCAACAACTGATCACGAGGATCAATCGATGAAGATATCATCTTTCTTCAACACACACATATGATATTCCTTTGTGATGAACTAGGTTAGGCAAAGCTTTTATCTTCCAACTCTCCAAATTGTTATTTAGCTTAGCCAACTAGCTCAGGGGTATCCAACACAGATGCTTGGAGAAGGGATGGTTTACAAGAAACCAAACTTGATCACTAGCTCAATATCGCGGTCAGGTGATGACCTGGTGATACTTCCGAGAAGTTATTCAGGAAACCACCAATATGTTATTAAGCTCGAGAACAATCTTGCTTTCGGGGCAAGATGATGTGATCAAATAAGTTAGGGGTTGACACAATCCTAACTCATTGATCGAGGAGTGCACCAGAAATATGGACTAGGTAGCACGATCAACCTTAGGGTGATGATTCAATAATCAACACATTGAGGATGAGGTTATTGTCCCTTAACTACCAAGCAACGGAGTTGCCAGGAGTATTGATTTGACACATCATGGTTCACTTGTCGGCATTCCGGTTACAATAACACAAGAACCAAGGGATGAACAATGATGGCAAAAGTATCACCGCGTCAAGAACCCATAAAAGGTGGTGCAACTATCATGACATTCCTGACATAAAGTGAGTAATAATTCAGGGTGGAGCAGAATCAAAAGCTGAATTGGCATTTTGATCTGCGGAATACAACTGCTTTGACCCAATCCTAAATGTTGATGAGGTACTTGAGTTTGTTTCTCCTAGTCATTCTGGAATAGAATGGCTTGACGGACCACATGAATAATAGGCATCTATGAACACGACTGCACTACTACTCCTCACTATCACTTGATAGACGGAGAGCAGAACACAAGTAAAGAGGGGCAACTCAAAGGAACATATAGTTTTTTGAGTTGTGGATGCATAGGTTAACTTGTCAACATATTTCTTCCAGATAACCCATGCCGAAAGGTAGGACCGACAGGTTCACAATATAGAATCGACAACTCATCAAGAGCACTCTGGTTGTGATCCTTTGGTTCAAAAGAACTTCTGCCGAGGATGGTTCATGGTATTGGAAGAATGATATACCATGGACCTCGAGGACTATCACAACAGTTACTAATATCCTAAAGGAACTAGCAACCCCTATCAACATGAGGTAAGGAGGGTGAATCTCGGGTTCAAAAACCCAGGAATAGAATGCCTACTGGATAAATGGCATCACGAGATGCTTTCAAGAATGAAGGCTAGAATCATCATACTGGGAACACCAAACATGGTTGGATTACTAGGTGATTCTCTAGGACACCTAGGGTCATAATAATAGCTTCAACATATATGTCGAGGCAATGGAGTACCTCAACACACTGATTAGTGTGGTTAATCTGGCCCAAAGGAACATCAGGAATGGGAAGACGTGATTTGAGACATCCTGCAAAATAGTGGCATGACCACTCAACATCACAATATCAAGGTTTTGAGGCCAGCTATGAACATACGGAAATAGTAGAAACTGAGCTGAGACTTGAATCCATCAATCCTATAAGTCTATGGATTAGTAACACATGATCCTGATAGAAAGAATAGAGATCCTAGTTTCTTAACCCCGTAGGAAAGATAAGATGACTCGGATCAGAAGGGCATAAGGTATAAGGACTAAAAAGGGCCTTATGTTCCCTTCCACAATCAATTCCCTTACATAACTAAACATTTCTAGACACAACTTCGACCAGTTTGGCTTGGTAATCCTACAAGCAGTCGGGCTCTGATACCAAAGTTGTCAGGACACCGATCCTATGTCACACCGATCTAGCATGTAACACATCATATCACTATGCGGCCTCACGCATGGTATTCCCACGGGTGCCACCTTACCTGGCCCGGGCCGTTTGCGCCTTTTGGCTCACATATATGATAGTGTCGCTAGCATCCATATGATAGAGAACCCGGGCTGACATGACTAGTCATGAATCCAAAGTGGCACTAACTTACAGGGACATGCATACATGACCCAGCAATGAATGTGTCAGTCATCATCGTATGAACCCAAGTCGTAGCGACCTACAAGGACTTAAAGGAACAACGCGTGACAATACCCCCAAGGGACAGACACAGGAATGAAAAAGGACACATGCCGGCCAGCCTAAGTGTTCCAGAGCAGTAGCAAGCTACCATGGCTCAGTGGAAGCACTAGGAGACATTTCCCACTAAGAGAGGCTACCAAGAATAAACAACTAGGTTGTCGGATCCCACACATACCAAGCATTTCAAAATCATACACACAATATGCTTGATATGTGCAATACAACATGGCATCACAACAAAACTCTATGACTCAAAGTATTTATTCATAAGGCTCCGAAGACTCATACATAGAAAGAATTATAATCATGGGTCACCTGATCCAACATATAGAGCATGTAGGCAACGAAAGCATAACATGTTTGAGTATGGAAAACTGCAAATGAGAAAGGCGAGAAGCCTGACTATCTACACGACCCTCCCAAGGGTACAGGATCGTAGCTGAGGTAATAAGCTAAACATCAAAGTCCATGCGAAACTACTAGTGAGACTGAAGTCTCTCTGCAAAAACATAAATTTAGCAAACGTGAGTACAAATGTACCCAGCAAGACTTACATTAGAACTATCTACATATGCATCAGTATCAGCAAAGGGGTTGGTGGAGTTTAACTGCAGCAAGCTAGCTTTGACTCAGTGGCTATCCTGCACTATGACTGGAAGTAACTCTTTTGAGGAGGCGCACACGAGTTCACATATTCACCAACCAATACACCACTATGGATTAGCTCCCGTCTCCCTACGAGAATGCCATCCATAGCACTCATGCTTATCTTGCGCATTTTAGAGTATCCATGTTTACTTGTCTATGAACTGTATAGGCAAGCCAGAGGTCCTTTACCGCGGACACGACTATTCGAATAGATGATGTTAACCCAGCAGGGGTGTACTTCTTCACACACATTCTTGCCACTTACCACCATGTAAACGTCGTGTATCTTGGCAACCTTCAAGTGAAAGTCTGGCGAGGGAGTTAGCCATGACCTGACTAACCACACAAGTCTGTAGTCCAGGTTTATCGCCTATTCAGGTTCCATCCGCAAGGAGATCCGGTCGGGATGTCGCTCACGACCCCAAACAATGTGTACAGGGTTCCCAAGCCCACCAAACGGGCGATTCTTGGTATACCTGGCCACGCTGCCTAGTCTGTCCCAAGCCCACCTGTACCGGGTACCACTTGGGAGACTACTAACACTACCTACAAACACCAGAAACTAGTTGCAACTCCTGGACAGGGATCAAGGTGGTTAATAAGCCGAGAGGGGCACTTAAGCATTCCAATGTGTGGTAGTAACCGTTCATGGATCACAAATACAGAACTCGGTTACTGAGGATGGTTTCAATGAGACAACCCACCATGTACTCCTACATGGCCTCTCACCGCTACCTTTACCAAATCGTGTTCACACACTTAGCTCTCAACAGTAGGACATGTTCACAACTTTCCAATTCATGCCGATGAATCAGACCTAACAGAAGTCTAAGCAATAGCAGGCATGACAAACAAGCATGAATGAGTAGGCACATCAGGGCTCAAACAACTCCTGCTCATGCTAGTGGGTTTCATGTATTTACTTTGGCAATGACAAGTCATGTAGAGGGAAGGGGTTCAACAACCGCTGCATGTAACAGTTGAATTGTTGTTGTCCTAATGCAGTGAAAGAGAATAGGAGCAAGAGACTGGGATTGTATCTGAATGAACAAGGGGGTTCTGCTTGCCTAGCACTTCTGAAGATAGTATAGTTCTTCATCGTTGTCATCGATCTCATTATCGGAACCACGTCTACTGAGGGGACAAGCACCAGCAAACAAAGAAGAACACAATCAATGCAATGCCACAATTATGATGGATGATTATGACATGGCAATATGATGTGATTTGGCCTAATGCAACTATCAACACAATTAAATGTAGTTGGTTTGAACCCAAGGTTCAAATTCAAACTACAAATATGGTTATTTAAATGCCATTCATTTGATTTGTCCTAAACAGTTGCCAAAAGTTATTCTAACATGCATGAAAATGATACAGATTTATAGATTGGATTTTTCTGATGATTTTTCATATATAACTTATTTCATTTGGAGTTACGATTGATTTTCTATGAATTTTAGAAGTTTTATAGATTTTTTGGAATTTCCCAATCATTTAGAATTACAAATAATCCAGGAAAATGATTACTGCATCACTAGTGTGTCATGCTGACGTCAAGATGATGTCATCAGGTCAACATAGCTGACCGGGGTCAAACCTATGCCGTGGGTCCCGCATGTCACAGTCAATATGCTAATTAGGTTTAGATTCAACCTAAACACGTGGTTAACAGAGGCTGGCCCCACCTGTCATTGACCAAGGGAGGTCAAACCCCTGGTCATCCGGGGCTAACACGCCAGCGATGGAAGGTGTGGCAGGGGGCTCGGGTTTGGCCGTCCGACGACCAAACTGACGGCCAAGGCCACCTACGAGATGAGGAGGCCCGGCCGCATCGACTGGTGCACGTGGTTTTGCCGAAGGGGCCTAGAACGACGGCGGTGATGGCAAGTGATGCGGCCGTCATTCGGGCATCGATCGAATCGACGCAGCAGGGCACAACAGGAGCCGCAGGTAGTCGCGGTCCACTCCTGGGAGCACGCTTTATCATGTCGGTGTGCTCAGGCACAAGCTTGCACGACCATAGCCATGGTGGCGACATGGCAGACGGCGAAGAGCACTCGGGCTCGACGATGGACTAGCTAGGGCGCACTATCCAAGAAGGAGACGGGGGAAGAGATCAGGGGCTCACTAGGGGGCGGAGGAGAAGGTTAGCGCACTCAGGGACGCGACGGAGCAGGAGCACGGTCGTCGGCGTTCTAGGTGACCCGAAGAGGAAGAAGACATCGGGTACGGTGCTCCAGAGCCCTTCCCGTCGAGTGGCTCGGTGCACACGGCGTATAGGTTGACAGCGGGGATCGAGGTCACGTAGGAGAGGTACAGGGGAGGCTGCGGTCGCGGTGGTGCTTGTCAGTGTTCTCCGGAACTCGTGGACGGTCGCGGGAGAGAGAACCAGGGGGAATGAGGACAAGGAAGTGGTCGAGGGGTCGAGGGGGAGTGTGTGGCAACGTCCAGAGCCTCCAGGGCGTCGAGGGGGTAGCTAGGCAGGCAGGAGGTAGCCGGGCGCATGCCGGCGTGCGTCAGCCACGCGCGCTGCCTATTGGCGCGGGGAGGAAGACGACAGGGAGCCGGGGAGGTGGGCTAGGCCAACCACTTGGTCTCCAGGTAAGGCACAGGTGGGTTTCTCTCTCTCTCTCTCTCCTTTTTCTATTTTCTGTTTTTCTATTTTTTTACCTTTGCTTTGATTTAGTTTAAATACTAAATCCTTTTGGTAAATCCTGAGAAAAATAGTGGGTGCAAGATGGACTATTCCAGAGACCCTCTACAATTTTCAGAAATATTGGAGCTGTGAAAATATTTATAGAATTTTAAAGCTCCAACTCAAATACATATTGTATTAACTCAAAGCCCATTTATGTCCTGGAAAAATTTCCACCATTTTTGTTTTAGGTTTTCACCTTGTTCCATAAATTATGAACATTTTTGAAGGGAATTTTGGGTTCATTGAAAAATATTTTACTTGAGCCTATTTGATTTAATTTGATGCTAGGGTTTGTTCAACCCCCATTTCATACAACAACAACAAGAACAAAGCCTTTAGTCTGAAACAAGTTGGGGTAGGCTAGAGGTGAAACCCATAAGATCTCGCAACCAAATCATGGCTCTGGCACATGGATAGCATGCTTCCACGCACCCCAGTCCATAGCTAGCTCTTTGGTGATACTCCAATCCTTCAGGTCTCTCTTAACGGACTCCTCCCATGTCAAATTCGGTCTACACCGCCCTCTCTTGACATTCTCCACATGCTTTAGCCATCCCCTATGCACCGGAGCTTCTGGAGACCTACACTAAATATGCCCAAACCATCTGAGACGATGTTCAACCTCCATTTCATATTCAAAAGAAATTTAGACATGATGCCATGATGATCAGGAAAGGACAAGCAAAGGCTAAGCTAGGGCTGTGACACGTGGTATACAATAACAAAATGCACCCACAACAATTGAACATCGTATTGCAGAATTGAACCAAAGAGTTAACTAAACACCACAACAAATGAACCAAACATTAACTGAGCACTGCATTGCACAGTATATAACATACTAGAATGTCAGATAGTTAACCAAACCAAGCATGCTGCACAACTTGGAAATAAAACAATTGTATTTGTTTCTCGTGTATTTGTAAAGAAAAATTTGATTTATATCTCACATGGAAGACAATACAAAATTGCACCCTGAAGAATTGAACATCACATTTGCAGAATTGAACCAAATAGTTAACTAAAGACGACAACTAATTAACCAAACAGTTCATAAGTGAGCACCACATTGCACGACATATAGAACATATACACTAGACCAACAAATTTCATTGTAAAACTAGATAGGACAATTTACTAGAATTCGTTATGGAAAGGCAGGAGAAGGACAGTCGACGGGTAAACCGAGCATGATTAACTGGAGTAGCTAGCAAACTGAACATAGGTCCTTATAGTGAGCTAATAAGACAAGCTACTCCTCATTATCGGAGATATCGATGATGATTGGCTCCTTGGACATGGAAGAGGGCGAGGCCTCCACATCGTGGGTGCCCTCGTCGTAGTGGTGAGTTGCCGGAGCCGATCCGGGCACCAACCTGCTGCCTCTCCAGTTGAGGTAAGCACGGGCACACTGAGAGAACACCTCGTAGTCTTTGTCGAAGGCACTGACGGTGGACTCGAGAAAACACCACGAATTGTCATTTAAAGTAGCCAATCGTGTCGCGGCGCCGGAGCACGAGGCATCGACGGTGGCCTCGATAGCAAAGTGCTCCTCCAAGATCTGGGGGTCGGCACGAATGGCAGCCATCGCGACCTCATCCGCGCGTGCGGCCGCGATCGACTTCTCCGCTGCCAAATGCTCCTTGAGCTCTTGGCTATACAGCATGCACCATAG
>NC_041382.1:270904210-270911363 GCF_002162155.2 Triticum dicoccoides | reverse complement strand
TCGGGGGATGTGGGGTGTGGAAGGAGGAGGAGGATGGGGGTCGGGTGTGGATTACCTAGCTGGATCGACGAGGCCGAGCAGCGTGAAGGAGGATCTCCGACGAGGAGTGTCGGCGTTCTGGGAACGGGGGTCCCCAGACTAGCCTACCTGCGGTCCATAGCGTGGCTCCACCAGCGGCCCTGTATGGCTCACCTTCACCAGCAAACACTCAAGACCCTCGCGAGGGGCCAAGCCTCGCGAGGCGGACGACACAAGACCTCCACGGGGGCTTCCCCACCAGGCTGGCTCGCGAGGGGCAGAGAGATCAAGCCAAGGTACACCTCGCGAGGTTTCTGTGTCACAAGCTATGACGACTGGAGCCAGGAGGGCGCCAGGCAGGCGCCAGCGCGCGCGGTGTCCTCGTTTCCTCTTTGGTGCTAAAGAGGCAAGCATAGGCGAGGAGTCCCGAGGCATCAGGCAAAGATTTCCATATCGGTGTAACAAGACCAAAACCAGCAGGACACCAAGGCAGAGGTCACAATGGAGCCTAAGACAGCGTCCCCACCAGAGCCTTTGGCAGGCGAAGACTACTTTTGTCAGGATAACTTGTACTAGTTGTCTCCCTTTGAATTTGGCCATTGTGGGATCCCTTCCTACTCAATATTTGGGAAGAGGACCAGGGCCTCTATAAATGGGACTAGCCACCACAGTAGGAGGCAACTGATCCAGAGAGAGGAAGTGATCCAGAGAAATGAACTGATCGAGAGAGAGAGAGGATTCAGTTCATCCTCAACCACACAAGTTCTCCAAGCACAAGTGATGCGGAGCATCCCACGTTCATCCCCATGTACACTCCGACTACTCTCCAAACCCCAAGTGGACATATGACGAGACCTCGAACATACGCCATTGGACACAAGGTGAACTCGCTCCTCTCCGAACCATCACTTTCTACATGTGAGATATGGCTACTACCTCCAACGTGTGTTCTATGCATGATCAGGTACTTGGAGGAAAGCCACGAAGTCACCACATCCAACGGAACAGCTAGCGAGGACGCCAAGTACAAGGACCAAGAGAAGAAGCTGCGCGAAGCTACAGCCACCGGCCGACCGGCCCAGCCCGGACGTCCGGCCCTTGAGGACCCGAGCTGAATCTACGGACGACCGGAGCCACCGGACGTCCAACGACTCCCAGCGCCCGGACGACCGCCAGACACCGGACGTCCGACACTCTCTAGCGCTAGGACGACCGACGCCGACCGGACGTCCGACACCACCTTTCCAGAGCCAAAATGCTAGAAGTCCGACATGCACAGGGCGACCGGACCCTCGCGAGCCACCGGACGTCCGGTACCTGTCGGACGTCCGACGCCTGTGCGCCCGCCCGTGTGTTGGGCCGAAGCTACTTACCCTTTCATTCGCCTAGACTATATATACTCTTCCACCTCCTCCTAGTTAGGGTTAGTGTTGTGATAGCTCATTTGAGAGATAGAGCTATGCTCATCCATATCGGATCTACTCCACGAGAGAGACCGCGGCCTCTACGGAGAAGATCCCTTTGGATTCAAGCCCCCTTTCCAAGGGAAGATCCCCCTGTGGATTCAAGACCTCCTCACGGAGAAGAACCCGGTTACCGTTTGTATCGTCCGTTGTTGACTTTGGATCAATGTATCTTCCTTTGTGTTCATCGATCTAGCGCATGTGTGATCTATTTCTTGTTGGTTGAGTGTTTCTCTTGTGTTTCCCCTTGTTTTCCCCCTCGTGTTCTTCGTGTTCCTCGTAGGGATCCGCTCCTTTCGTGAAAGATCGACCATCTAGGGTTCCACCCTATATCATCTTGGATCAGAGCTTAGGTTTATCACGAATTTGGAGCCTCCCCGTTGTGTTTTCTAGCCTAATCTTGTTGTGTTCTTCCCAATTTCGAAAATCCCCACCAAAAATAGCCCCAATTTTTTTTTGTGATTTGTTGGTTTGATGATGTTTTGTTGATTTTGATCCATGGATTTGCTTGGTTTCGAGTGGATCTAGCATTTCCCCAATTTTCCCCACTTTCCATCCACGAATTCTCATCAATTTTGACCCCCAAATCCCCAAATTCCGCCCAAAATCGCGTCCCAAAACTCGCATCTCGCATTGACCCAGACCCACCGGACGACCGTCACTTTACCGGACGTCCGGAGACCCAGGAAGCACCGGACGTCCGACCTTACCGGACGACCGGAACCCCCTAACCCGAGCAGAATCACCGGATTTCCGACCCGACGGGATGTCCGGGGACCGGACATCCGTCCATTTCCGGACGTTCGCTACCTGTAAAAACTGACTTCGGCTGATTTTTGTTTCGGCCATAACTAATTCAACCGAACTCCGATTTTGACGTTCTTTAGCTCGTTGTGAAGCTCTTGACATACCTCTTCCCACAAAAATACAACCAACATCTTTTGACTCCATCAAATTTTGACAATTTTGGCATCTTTGCCTAGGGCTTCCACCACATCATCCGCTACACCATCTCCGACTTCCGCAACCTAACCAATTTTGTTCCCCATCGCATTAGTGGTTGCTAGAAGAGTGATTTGAGTCTCCTAAGGTGTCTAGCCTACTTAGGGACGGTTGCTTCTTCTTCAACCACCACCACCACTTCCGCATAGGCTTGACCACTATACACTTCCGCCACCCTAACTTAACCCAATTTTGTTTGTGTTGTGACTTGTGTCTCCTAAGGTGTTTCGGCTACTTAGGGACCGTGCTTTCAACTCTGACACCGTGTATAGTCCACCACCATAACCTCCACTTCCGCATTGCCTAGTGCAACACCACCGCATTTCGCTACCACCATTTAACATTTGAGATTTTGAGTTCGCGGTTTTTCCGTGTCCTAAGGTGTTTCGGCTACTTAGGGACGAGTCTCCATCATCTTGGTATCTCCATCAAGATCACCGCCACTCATCATCACCGCGGACGGTAACCTCCATATCATCTTGGTATCGTGGTACCCCTCCATTGTACATTCCCCTTGCAATTGCATTGTTAACCCCTAGCCCATTTCGCGTAACTTGCCTATCGAGACTAGCCATTTGAGTATTGTCGGCAACGTTACTTGTGCACATTAGTGATCTACACCATACATTGCATAGATACCATATCATATTGGTATCATCATGTCATCTCGTGTGCCTCAAGTTTGTTCCCGCATATATACAATTGCTACCTTGGTTTGTGCATTTCGCAAAGTGGCCATACAAAAGAAAAAAAAAGAGAATAAGCTTTTAAGCAAAAGAGAAAGAGCAAAGAAGCTTCTAAGCAAGTGCCATAGCATCATACCACATTGTCATATAAGATCATCTTTTATCATAACACCGGGAACCATATCTACATAGCATACTTGGGATAGAAGTCGTTGCATTTCTGTCTCCTATAGGTTGTGCACAAGTGTCGTATCCGCCTATTGAGCAATCGTGCTAGCGTCTCTCTAGAGTTGTGCAACAAGAGCATTTTCCGTGGATTCCACATTTTGATCTCATCCTTGGTTGCACGACCCCATTTATCTATCCGTGTGTGCGTTTCTGTGTGCTACCCATATTGCTATTGGTCTACTTGTTACACTTGCGAATTTGTGAATCTCTTTCAACATTATTGACTCTTGCTAACATTTTACATCAAATTTTTTTGTGCCACTATCCTCACCGAGCTCCACCATAAGCCTTACTTGTGTAGGTGTGAGAAACCGACAAGAATTGGTACCAATTGTGTTATTTCCTTGTCCACATTGGAGTGATCATTGATCCACTTTCAACTTCAGTCAAGGTACATTCGGTATTCGTTCTTCTCTTTCTCCACTCATATTGGCTCGAATTTTGTGATGGATAGGCAAGGCATTTCATCTCCGGTCTTCCACAACAACGACAGCATGAACAATTACATCACCAATGCATCAATCTTCGATCTACAACGACAAATGCAAGGCACACAATCAAGATTGCGAGAGCGCATCGAGAACCTCTCCATTGACATTCGCCACTCCGAAGCGAGGAAAAGGGACTACATCGACAACAAGCTTTCCGCACAAAAGGAGGAGCAAGATGCAAGGATGGAGGAGATTCGGGCATTGATCAAGTCTACTTCCCCTTCGTCATCTTCAAAGCGGCGACAAGCACATCGATCCTCTTCGGAGCGCCCAAGCGACACAAGCGCAAGTTGTCCACGTCCACAACTCCATGGCGACTACCATCACGTTCGTGATCCATCTCGTCATGAAGGGCATGTCACCTCCAAGCAACATGTGCACGACGATGACGAACGACATCTACCACGAGCTCAAGTGCGACAACGCCACCATCTACATGAAGATGCTCGAGATGCTCCTACCTACAAGTCCCAACAAACCCTACTTCATGCCAAGTCCAAACTTCATAACCACAAGAGAAGACCGCGAGACAAGCACCACCAAGAGCACGCTACGGCTACAACAACCACTTCGGCATCTTCGCCAAGTGCTATCAAGGCATCTTCGCCTTTGGACGTACGACATCTTCGCCTACTTCCCACGAGTACGCCTACATTGACTTCATCAAGTCCAAGGCGACCACCTACAAGTGAGGGTGACACTTCCATCTTCAGAAGCCCCTCAAGGAAGATGGCCGAGCATGGGAAATTCCCTTCGGTCATGGAGACGAGCTACGAGGTGCCACATCATTTGGGCCTCCAACAACAAGACGGCAATAAGAAGGTCGAGCAAGGGCCATCCCCTTCGACCACGGCGACGAGCACGAACCTCTTCAACAACATGAAGACGGCGCCCATATTGGACTCAAACTCCGAGTCAAGCTACGAGACCGCTCATCAGACCTTATCTTTGGTCTTCGAGGAGAGTGATGATGTGCCATCTTCGGCCTTCATCCACGGCTACGACCACGACATGATTGATCATGGAGACGTTCGCACCAACATCTCTCCGACACCCACATATAAAGAGATGACCCAATTGCCATGTGAGGAGAGCCTCCCCACCATGAGTGATATGAGTGACTCCACCACACGTGACATTGAGAGCATTTCCTATGAGAGGATGAGTGTGACCACCACTAGCCCCACACTTGAGAGCATGCCACACATCCTATGTGAGGTTGAGAGCCATTTGAGTGACTCCACCAACCATATGAGTGAGAGCATCCGAGAGGGAGTGAGTGAGGTAGTTGAGACGGCATGTGAGGCCACTTTGATTTCTAACGACTTAACCTCTACTCCTAGTGTGTTTTCTTCTTTGGTGCTAGGTCTCCTAAATGACGACACGCCTATCCTCGATGAGTCATACCTCCAATGGAGACAACGATGGCCATGGTGGACGATGATGCACCCCCCACATGGTTCCATCAAGATGAAGATGACCACGACTTGTTCTTCGACACCTCACCTACAACACATGAGCAATGATCCATAGGTAACATAGGTGATGGTGCTTCTCTTGTCCCACTTGTGGACTATTTCATGAATGATTGCTTGCATGATGTTGATCCACCTATTGCCATGCTTCATGCTAGTGCGACTTCTTCATGTCATGACTCACCTATTTATGATAAATATGATGATGAGCATGTTGATTTGCCTAGTTGTGATGCTATGCTCCATAGGATATCATGTGAAAATTCTATTGGTCACACCATGTTTGACAATCCATTAACCTTGTCATATGCTATGAGTGAGATATCCCATATTGCATTATTACAATCACAACATAGTGACTATGCATGCCCCATTACAATAAATCCCATTTGCACTTATGGCATAGATAACGAGATGATGGGCATTGGCTTTTGTTTTTCATGTGATGATATTGCCATGCTTCCTTTACATGATTTGCGCAATTCATCTACTATGCCATGCCATGATCACATTGTACCAAATATGCTTTGTTTTGGATGTTGTCAATATTCTCGATGCGATGTTGCTACTCATGCTCATGAGGAGACCCCCATAGTTTCCTCATGCGTATTAGGAGATTTCGATGCATTCCATACATTGCATGATTCCCATAATTGCTTGCACCATATGCATTCCATGAACAACAATGCTCTACATATTTCTTGTGATGCATTACACAATTTGAGTCTCCATTATGCTATACATAATAACAAACCTCTCATGATGGATGACATGTTTCCGTATCACGCATCTCATTTATTTGAGCATTGGATATTTTGTGCTAACCAACACAAGCACGTGCACATCATGATGGATGATGTGTACATCTACCACGCACACACAATTTTCCCTTTGTCTTTGTTTTGTGTAGGTACTCCCGTATACCCGTCAACCTCTCGATCCCAAGAGTTGATGAAACAAGCTCTTGTGAGCAAAGATGACTTGGTATCCCGTGAACTATCCTTTTGTAACACCCCGGATGTAACTTTCCCTATTTGTACTCCAACTCTTGCCGTTTCCGGCGTTAAGTTATATTTATTTTTCCTCGGGTTCGGGTCTTTGTCTCCGTGTGTTGTTGTCTTTGTCATGCATCTCATATCATGTCATCATGTGCATTGCATTCGCATACGTGTTCATCTCAGGCATTCGAGCTTTTCCGCGTTGTCCGTTTTGCATTCCGGCGCTTCGTTCTCCTCCGGTGGTCATTCCTATCTTTCTTTCGTGTGTGGGGATTAAACATTTCCGGATTGGACCGAGACTTGCCAAGCGGCCTTGGTTTACTACCGGTAGACCGCCTGTCAAGTTTCGTACCATTTGGACGTCGTTTGATACTCCAACGGTTAACCGAGGGTCCGAAAAGGCCTCGTGTGTGTTGCAGCCCAACACCCCTCCAATTTGGCCCAAAACCCACCAAACTCTACTCCATGTCCTGGAGCGTTCGATCATGATCGCGTGGCCGAAAACCGCACCTCATTTGGACTCTCCTAGCTCCCTCTATGCCTATTTAAACACCCCCCCCCATTCCAAATCCTAGGTCTCCTCCCCCGAAACCCTAAAATCTCAGATCCGCCGCCGCCGGACACGTCCGACGGCGCCGGACACGTCCGACTTACCCCGCCGCCACCACGTGTCGCCGCCCCATTGGCCGTGCCTCCGCCCCACATCCCCGCTGGCGCGGGAGCCCAAGGCCGGCCCCCGGGGCCCATCTCGCCTCGCCTCACCGCCCGGTGGAGCCGCCTCCACGCGCCACC
>NC_041382.1:270894614-270904030 GCF_002162155.2 Triticum dicoccoides | reverse complement strand
CCGCCCGCCGTCCGCCGCTGCCTCGGCCGCCGGCCGCTGCCGCCCCGGCCGCCGTCCGCCGCTCGCTGGAGGCCTCGCCTCGCCGGAGCTCCGGCCGGGTCCAATCTGGTCGGGTGGATCAGATCCACCGGTTCAGCGATCCAAACGCAGCCCCGCCGCCCGGATCCCTCCGTCCCGGGATATCCTCGTCCCGTTGACTTTTGCAGGGTATAAATTTCGTCTAAGTCCTGAAATCTGCAGATCCAAGTGCCTCTGTTCGCGGCTTCGTAACTTTGCATCCGTAGCTCCGATTCATGTATATAGCATATCAAAATGTTCATCTCAGAGAGTACATCATTGAACTCCATTGCATCCTTTTCATTTGAGCTCATCTTGATGCCCGAAATGCTGTTAGAAGAGGGCTACTTGAGTTAATCATCAGATCTGTTACTCTATTTAGCACTTTTGTCATTTTCGCCATGATTATTGTGTGCATGATATGCCCGTGAGTTCTACATATGTTTTGTTAAGGGTTTTGTCATCTCTCCAGAGGTGCAACCCATGTATTTTTAGGATGTGTGTGGTGACTTGTGCAAGCTTGCAAAGTGGTGCACTTGCTAATTCTGTTTTCAGGGACTTAGTGATTTCACTAAGTCCTGGGATTGTTTAGTTTGTGATGCCATATGTTCATGCTGTTTCCTAGTGATCCGTGCCTCTTTTGAGGATGATCAGTAAGGGAGTTTTGTTATTATTGTAGTGCTCTATCCATCCATGTCTTTGTTTGCAATTACAGAGCACCCTAGCTTGAGTCAATCGAGCTCTACTTTTGCTTCGTTGCTAATCTGGGCAGATCGTCAACTTGTTTGCGATTTTGCCGGTGTTATTGTAGTTGATCTGTGCATGCTATGCTATTGTTCTTGCCATGTCTAGCTTGTATTTTGTGCCTTATTTATGGGTGTATGCTTGTCTTGCCATGAATTGCACCGTAGTGAGTGCATCGAGCTCGTAAACATGCCTTCGTGAGTTATGTTTCAGCATGTCCCAGTTTTCACTAAGTCTGAGAACTGATTATGTTTTTGCTATGTTCGTGTGCTTGTTACTATATTTTGTGATCCCTTTTGGCTCAAGGTCACTAAGGGACTTTTGTTAAGCTTGTTGAGTAGCTCTATGCCATGTCTTTCTTTGTCATGTTCAGGTCCTGTAGCATGTTGTTTTGTTGCTCCGAAGAGGGCTATATGATCTGAAATTCCAGACAAGTGTTAATTTCACTAAGTCTGAGATCTGTTTTACCATTTGCGTTTTTGCCATGCTTGTTTGAACCTGTTAATGGATGAATTGGCCGTAGCTCAGTGCTAGACTTTTGTTAAGAATCTTGTGTGCATCCCTTCCATTTATTTTGTTGTCATGTTTGGTGGCTGTAGCATGTTCATTTCGTTGCATTTAGATGCCTACTTGCTGTAAATCGCAGACCGGTGTCATTTTTGAATCGCTTGCCATTTCCAAACCGTAACTCCGATTCCGGCGTTCTTTATATCGTTTTCAAGCGATTTCATCTCATCTTTCCAGTGGCACACTTGGATTTCCAAGTTGAGTCCAGGTTCATGCATTTCCAGTCATATCTTGCATTTTGCATCCCGGATCGCATCCCGCATAGCATATCATCATTTCATCATATTGCTTGGTCTTGCACGGGGTTGATTGTATCCTTGTTGCTTGTTTGTCTTGTTTGGGTAGAGCCAGGAGACGAGTTTGCTAATGAGGAGCCTATTGAGTTTGCTTTCAAGGATCCAGTCAACTCTGACAACTGTGCAGGCAAGATGATCATACCCTCGAAATCACTACTATCTTTGCTATGCTAGTTTGCTCGCTCTTTTGCTATGCCATTGCTACGATGCCTACCACTTGCTTGAAAGCCACCTAAATTGCCATGTCAAACCTCTAACCCACCTTTGTCCTAGCAAACCGTTGATTGGCTATGTTACCGCTTTGCTCAGCCCCTCTTATAGCGTTGCTAGTTGCAGGTGAAGATTGGAGGCCGTTCCTTCTTGGAACATCTTTTATTTACTTGTTGGGATATCATTATATTGCCATGTTATCTTAATGCATCTATATACTTGGTAAAGGGTGGAAGGCTCGGCCTCTCTCCTAGTGTTTTCTTCCACTCTTGCCGCCCTAGTTTCCGTCATATCGGTGTTATGTTCCCGGATTTTGCGTTCCTTACGCGGTTGGGTTATAATGGGAACCCCTTGATAGTTCGCCTTGATTAAAGCTTTTCCAGCAATTCCCAACATTGGTTTTACCATTTGCCACCTAGCCTTTTTCTTTCCCTTGGGTTCTGCAGACTCAAGGGTCATCTTATTTTAACCCCCCCGGGCCAGTGCTCCTCTAAGTGTTGGTCCAAACTAGAACCCCTTGCAGCGCCACCTCGGGGAAACTCGAGGGCTTGTTTTAGTTGTACCGATTGCTTATCTGAGTGTGCCCTGAGAAAGAGATATGTGCAGCTCCTATCGGGATTTGTCGGCACATTCGGGCGGTGTTGCTGGTCTTGTTTTAACCTGTCAAAGTGTCTTGAGTTACCGAGATACCGAGTCTGATTGGGACGTATTGGGAGGAGGTCTATTCCTTCGTTGACCGTGAGAGCTTGTCATGGGCTAAGTTGGGACTCCCCTGCAGGGATTGAACTTTCGAAAGCCGCGCCCGTGGTTATGGGCAGATGGGAATTTGTTAATGTCCGGTTGTAGATAACTTGAACCTTAATTAATTAAAATGAATCAACTAAGTGTGTTACCGTGATGGCCTCTTCTCGGCGGAGTCCGAGAGTACATCATTGAATTCCATACTTGCTAGTCGCTTGCTGCAGCTCCACTCATATTTTACCTTGCCATACCATAAGCTTAAATAGTCTTGATCGCGAGGGTGCGAGATTGCTGAGTCCCTGTGGCTCACAGATTACTATTACACCAGATGCAGGGTTTGATGATTCCGCTCCAGGAGATGCGTATGAGCTCAAGTGGGAGTTCGACGAAGACTCTCAATGATACTATGTTTCCTTTCCCGACGATCAGTAGTGGTGCCCAGTTGGGGGTGAACGGGACGTTGTCGCCTGTTGGGTTCTCTTTATTTTGGCGCCGTAGTCGGGCCATGAGTGTTTGGATGATGTAATGTTATTTATGTACTTGATTGACGTGGCGAGTGTAAGCCAACTATGTTATCTCCCCTTTATTATTCATATTACATGGGATGTTGTGAAGATTGCCTAACTTGCGACATATGCCTTCAATGCGATTATGTCTCTAAGTCGTGCCTCGACACGTGGGAGCTATAGTCGCATCGAGGGTGTTACAAGTTGGTAATCAGAGCCTTCCCCGACCTTAGGAGCCCCATTGCTTGATCGTTTTTAGCGGCTGAGTTGTGTCTAGAAAAATGTTTTGAGTCATTTAGGAATTATATATCGGAGAGTTTAGGAATTCTTTTTACTTCCCAGTCTCCTCATCACTCTGGTAAGGCATCCTGACGTAGAGTTTTGACTCTTCTCTTCTCAAATTTCACAAAAAAAATTTAGGATCACGCGGGTATCTTGGAATCGTTCCGATGGTTTTATGATGAGAACATTGTCTTGGTGCCTCCTGTCAGGGGTTTTGTGGAAGTGTCCCGGGGAGTTGAGCTCTGAGGTGTTGTCATCATAATTTTATCGTTACAGTTCTGGAATACCTAAATCTAGTACACCGACATCGAAAATCTCTTTTATGCAGTTCGTTGGTGAGATAACCTCGACGCCACCCAGTACTGGGGCGGGAGTTCG
The DNA here is from genome assembly GCF_002162155.2 of Triticum dicoccoides. Lineage (NCBI taxonomy): Eukaryota > Viridiplantae > Streptophyta > Magnoliopsida > Poales > Poaceae > Triticum > Triticum dicoccoides. The sequence goes on along the minus strand of NC_041382.1, from coordinate 270,900,249 downwards.
GGAGTATCGCCATAACTTGCATAACGGATGCTTTTCGAAGGTTGAGATAGATGGTTTCCGAAGGTTTCTCGGTTATGTGTTGAAGGATGGATACAGCTGGATGTAGGATTTGCTAGTTTGGGTGAGATATTATGCTTCCCCTGTATCCCCAACACCTGATTGCATAACCGGAAAGGTTCGGGAGTTTCATAGGTGGGAATTCTAGTAGCTCTAGTTCTTCTTCCACGGATATTGGTTGAGATTGGGATTTCTTACTGATTATTCGTTCTTGATCCGTACCTTGTTGATTTATTTCTCTACCTTAATTCTACGTGGCTTCTCAATTTATGGATATGTGACCATTTCAAGAGGAATGCATTCGTTCATTTTGTTCGGATGTGAAGACTATATGTTGCAATTTTCATTCCGTTGGATTCAGCTTCAATATTTATCTGTCAATGTGCTAATGGTGGTCAACCTCTTCAGGATGGCTCCTCCAACGCGCACGACTCTGAATCCCGATCCGCCACCACCTCCACCTCCTCCAGAGGCATGGCAAGATGTGATGGCCGCAACCAATGCAAACACACAGCTGATCATGCAAATTCTTCAAGAGCGCAATCAAGGCAGTCAAGGGAATCAAGGCAGCAATCAGAGTCACTTTTCTACACTCAACCAGTTCCTTGCTAATGGGCCAAAGACTTTCAGCAATTGTGTTGAGGCAACGATGCTGACGATTGGCTTGTGGATCTGTGCAAGCATTTCGAGTGCAGTAACGTCAGGCCTGAGGACTTTGTGAAGTTCGCTTCCTTCCAACTCAAAGATCAAGCTGCAGAATGGTTCCAGTAGTACAAGGATTCCAGAGGTGGACGAGTTATCACCTGGGATGATTTCCGTCGAGATTTCTGAGCTCATCATATTCCGCAGAGCGTGGTTGAAAGCAAGCGTGAGGAATTCCGCAATCTGAAGCAAGGCTCTTTGTCTGTCTATGACTACAACAAGTTGTTTCAGAAGCTCGCCCGCTTTGCCAAGCAGGACGTGCCTGATGAGAAGAGCATGATATATCAGTTCAGGGTGGTCTCAGAGAAGATATCCAGCTCGCTCTTGTCCTCTTCGAGCACTTGAGGTACGATGAGTTCTACAACATGGCACTGAAGCAAGAGGTTGCTCAGTTGAGGTGTGATGCTTCCAAGAAGCAAGTCAGAGATGTTACTCCTTCTTCCTCTACTCAAGTGGCCAAGCAGCAGAAGTTTTGGCTTCCTCCTCCTCCGTTCCGTCGGCCGTTTCAGCAGAAGAGTAAAGGTGGCAGTGGTTCTTCCCACCCACCCAACCCTGGCTTTCAGAACAAGACTTTGTCTCAAGCTCCAAGATCGAGTGCTCCGTATCACCGTCTGCTTTCAGAGGTCACGTGCAACAAGTGCCAACAGAAGGGTCACTATGCCAACAAGTGTTTCAACCAGAGGCGTCTTCCTCCTCCTCCTCCTGTCAGATCGGCAAGTACAGCTGTGGTCAAGCATAACCCCAAGCATTCCAAGGTCAATTTGATGAATGCAGCTCAGGCAGAGGACTCGTCAGATGTGATCATGGGTAACCTTCATGTTAATGATATTCCTGCAAGAGTTCTTTTTGACACGGGTGCATCGCATTGTTTCTACTCGAGACCTTTTGCATCTAAGCATGATTTTGTTACTCAAGTGTTGCCGAAGCCGTTGGCTATCGTCTCTCCGTCCCGTCAAATGACATCTCGAGTATACGTTCCGGATGTTACTATCACTTTGGGTGACTATAAGTCCTTGTCCTCTCCAAATGTTCTTGGTGACTCGGATATTGATATTATTCTCGGAATGGATTGGCTTTCTAAGCACAAGGCTCAGCTTGATTATGCAGCCAGGCAGATTCAATTGACTCATTCATCTGAGGATGTAATTGTCTTTGCCGCTCGTGATGATACTATCTGTCTGTTTTCTCTCAATGAGAAGGGTGAATTGGATGCCATCTCGCAAATTCCAGTCGTTTGCGAATATCAAGACGTCTTTCCAGAAGAGCTTCCAGGAATGCCTCCGCACCGGCCAGTTGAATTCGTTATTGATCTTGAGCCTGGCACGGAACCTATGTGCAAACGTCCTTACAAGCTCGGTCCTGAAGAGTTCAAGGAGCTGAAGAAGCAACTCGATATGCAAGAGAAAATGGGTCTCATCCGGCCTAGTTCTTCTCCGTGGGGTTGTGGTGTTCTTTTTGTGAAGAAGAAGGATGGAACGGACCGACTTTGTGTTGACTACCGTCCAGTGAACAAGAAGACCATCAAGAACAAATATCCACTTCCCAACATCAATGAGCTGTTCGAACAACTCAAAGGTGCCCAAGTATTCTCCAAGCTTGATCTCCGTATGGGCTATCATCAGATTCGCATTCGTGAAGAAGATATTCCCAAGACAGCATTCAGAACAAGCTTTGGTTCATATGAATACACTGTCATGTCTTTTGGCCTCGCCAACGCTCCTCCGACGTTCTCTCGCATGATGAACTTCAACTTCAACGCCTACACCAATGACTTCCTTTTGGTCTATCTCGACGACATTCTGGTTTTCTTGAAGAACAAGGAAGATCATGCCAAGCATTTGCGTTTGGTTCTTGATAAGCTCAGAGAACATCAGTTCTACGCCAAGTTCTCCAAGTGTGAATTTTGGCTCGATGAGGTTCTTTATCTTGGTCATATCATCTCTGCCAAGGGCATTGCCGTGAATCCTGAGAAGGTGTCTGCAATTGTGAATTGGGAACCTCCTCAGAACGTGAAGCAACTCCGTAGTTTTCTTGGTCTCGCAAGCTATTGCCGAAGATTCGTTGAAAACTTTTCTAAGATTGCGAAGCCTCTCTCTAATCTTCTCCAGAAGCACGTCAAATACGTTTGGTCTCCGGAGTGTGACATTACTTTCAACACTTTGAAAGAGAAATTGATCACTGCTCCAGTTCTGACTCGCCTAATGAATCCAAGCCGTACGAGGTCTTTTGTGATGCCTCTCTCCAAGGTCTTGGCGCAGTATTGATGCAAGAGAAGAAAGTTGTTGCTTATACCTCTCGCCAGTTGAAGCCTAATGAGAAGAACTACCCCACTCATGATCTCGAGTTGGCGGCAGTTGTGCATGCTCTTTTGACTTGGAGACATCTTCTATTGGGAAGAAAAGTGGACATTTTCACTGATCACAAGAGTCTCAAGTACATCTTCACTCAGCCTAATCTCAACCTCAGGCAAACTCGATGGGTCGAAATGATTCAAGAGTATAATCCGAGTATCGAGTATACTCCAGGCAAGGCCAATGTGATTGTTGACGCTTTGAGCAGGAAGGCTTACTGTAACAGTCTGATTCTTAAGCCTTATCAACCCGAGCTTTGTGAAGCTTTCCGCAAACTTAATCTGCAAGTTGTTCCTCAAGGTTTCCTCGCCAACCTTCAAGTCTCTCCTACCTTAGAAGACCAGATTCGCCAAGCCCAGCTTCTTGATGCTATGGTGAAAAAGGTGAAGATTGGGATTGCCAAGAGTCAGTCCAAGTACAAGTGCTACCGCCTTGATGGCAAGGACACTCTCTTCTTCGAGGATCGTATTGTTGTACCCAAAGGTGACCTCCGTAAAGTGATCATGAACGAGGCTCACAATTCTCTCCTCTCCATCCACCCTGGGAGCACGAAGATGTATCAGGACATTAAGCAAGCTTATTGGTGGACTCGAATGAAGCGTGAGATCGCTCAATTCGTGAATGCATGTGATGTCTGAAGAAGAGTGAAGGCAGAACACCAAAGGCCAGCAGGTCTCCTCCAACCTCTTGCCATTCCAGAATGGAAGTTTGACCACATTGAAATGGACTTCGTGACTGGGTTTCCAAAGTCCAAGCGTGGCAATGATGCTATATTCGTTGTCATGGATAAACTCACCAAAGTGGCTCACTTTCTGCCTATCAAAGAGTCGATCACTGCAGCTCAATTGGCGGAACTCTATACCTCTCGCATTGTCTCTCTGCACGGTATTCCTCAAGTGATCTCTTCAGACCGTGGCTACATCTTTACCTCGAAGTTTTGGGGTTCTTTTCAGAAGGCCATGGGCACTAACATCCGCTTCAGCACAACTTTCCATCCTCAAACAAGCGGTCAAGTCGAGCGTGTCAACCAGATTCTTGAAGATATGCTCAAGGCTTGTGTGATCTCCTTCGGCATGAAGTGGGAGGATTGTCTTCCTTATGCTGAATTGTCCTACAACAACAGTTTTCAAGCAAGTTCGGGCAAGGCCCCTTTTGAAATTTTGTATGGCAGGAAGTGCCGTACCCCTCTCAACTGGTCTGAAACCGGTAAACGTTAGCTTTTGGGTAATGACTTAATCACAGAGGCAGAGGAAATGTGCAAAGTCATTCGTGATAACCTCAAAGCAGCCCAATCCCGCCAGAAGAGCTACTATGATAGTAAGCACCGTGATTTGGCTTTCGAGATCAGAGATCATGTTTACCTCCGTGTCTCTCCTACGAAAGGTATTCGTCGATTCGGTATCAAAGGGAAGCTTGCCCCTAGATACGTGGGACCTTTCAAGATTGTCAGCAAGAGAGGCGACCTCGCCTATCAACTCGAGCTTCCTTCAAAATTTGCAAATGTTCATGACGTGTTCCATGTCTATCAGCTTCGAAAGTGCCTCAAGACTCCTGACCGCTCCGTCTACTTCGAGGACATTGAGCTCCAAGAAGATCTCTCCTATCATGAGCACCCAGTTGCTATTCTTGAAGAGACTGAACGCAAGACTCGCAACAAGTCAATCAAATTTCTCAAAGTCAAGTGGTCGCACCATTCCAACCGTGAAGCTACCTGGGAACGCGAGGATCACCTCCGTTCTGAGTACCCGGCGTTCTTTCAGTCCTAGATCTCGGGACGAGATCCTTTCGTAGTGGTGGAGTGTTGTAACACCCCGGATGTAACTTTCCCTATTTGTACTCCAACTCTTGCCGTTTCCGGTGTTAAGTTATATTTATTTTTCCTCGGGTTCGGGTCTTTGTCTCCGTGTGTTGTTGTCTTTGTCATGCATCTCATATCATGTCATCATGTGCATTGCATTTGCATACGTGTTCATCTCATGCATTCGAGCTTTTCCCCGTTGTTCGTTTTGCATTCTGGCGCTTCGTTCTCCTCCGGTGGTCATTTCTATCTTTCTTTCGTGTGTGGGGATTAAACATTTCCGGATTGGACCGAGACTTGCCAAGCGGCCTTGGTTTACTACCGGTAGACCGCCTGTCAAGTTTCGTACCATTTGGAATTCGTTTGATACTCCAATGGTTAACCGAGGGACCGAAAAGGCCTCGTGTGTGTTGCAGCCCAACACCCCTCCAATTTGGCCCAAAACCCACCAAACTCTGCTCCGCCGATCACGATCGCGTGGCCGAAAACAGCACCGCATTTGGACTCTCCTAGCTCCCTCTATGCCTATTTAAACACCCCCCATTCCAAATCCCGGGTCTCCTCCCCCCAAACCCTAAAATCTCAGATCCGCCGCCGCCGGACACGTCCGACGGCGCCGGACACGTCCGACTTACCCCGCCGCCGCCACGTGTCGCCGCCCAGTTGGCTGCGCCGCCGCCCCACATCCCCGCCGGCCCGGGAGCCCAAGGCCGGCCCCCGGGGCCCA
>NC_041382.1:270887919-270894218 GCF_002162155.2 Triticum dicoccoides | reverse complement strand
CCGTCGGCCGCTGCCGCCCCGGCCGCCGTCCGCCACTCGCCGGAGGCCTCGCCTCGCCGGAGCTCCGGCCGGGTCCGATCTGGTCGGGTGGATCAGATCCACCGGTTCAGCGATCCAAACGCAGCCCCGCCGCCCGGATCCCTCCGTCCTGGGATATCCTCGTCCCGTTGACTTTTGCAGGGTATAAATTTCGTCCAAGTGCTGAAATCTGCAGTTCCAAGTGCCTCTGTTCGCGGCTCCATAACTTTGCATCCGTAGCTCCGATTCATGCATATAGCATATCAAAATGTTCATATCAGAGAGTACATCATTTCATTCCATTGCATCCTTTTAATTTGAGCTCATCTTGATGCCCGAAATGCTGTTAGAAGAGGGCTACTTGAGTTAATCGTCAGATCTGTTACTCTGTTTAGCACTTTTGTCATTTTCGCCATGATTATTGTGTGCATGATATGCCCGTGAGTTCTACATATGTTTTGTTAAGGGTTTTGTCATCTCTCCAGAGGTGCAACCCATGTATTTTTAGGATATGTGTGGTGACTTGTGCAAGCTTGCAAAGTGGTGCACTTGCTAATTCTGTTTTCAGGGAGTTGGTGATTTCACTAAGTCCTGGGATTGTTTAGTTCATGATGCCATATGTTCATGTTGTTTCCTAGTGATCCGTGCCTCTTTTGAGGATGATCAGTAAGGGAGTTTTGTTAATATTGTAGTGCTCTATCCATCCATGTCTTTGTTTGCAATTATGGAGCACCCTAGCTTGAGTCAATCGAGCTCTACTTTTGCTTCGTTGCGAATCTGGGCAGATCGTCAACTTGTTTGCGATTTTGCCGGTGTTATTGTAGTTGATCTGTGCATGCTATGATATTGTTCTTGCCATGTCTAGCTTGTATTTGGTGCCTTATTTAAGGGTATATACTTGTCTTGCCATGACTTTCACTGTAGTGAGTGCATCGAGCTCATAAACATGCCTTCGTGAGTTATGTTTCAGCATGTCCCAGTTTTCACTAAGTCTGAGAACTGATTATGTTTTTGCTATGTTTGTGTGCTTGTTACTATATTTTGTGATCCCTTTTGGCTCGAGGTCACTAAGGGACTTTTGTTAAGCTTGTTGAGTAGCTCCATTCCATGTCTTTCTTTGTCATGTTCAGGTCCTGTAGCATGTTGTTTTGTTGCTCCGAAGAGGGCTATATGATCTGAAATTCCAGACAAGTGTTAATTTCACTAAGTCTGAGATCTGTTTTACCATTTGCGTTTTTGCCATGCTTGTTTGAACCTGTTAATGGATGAATTGGCCGTAGCTCAGTGCTAGACTTTTGTTAAGAATCTTGTGTGCATCCCTTCCATGTATTTTTTTGTCATGTTTGGTGGCTGTAGCATGTTCATTTCGTTGCATTTAGATGCCTACTTGCTGTAAATCGCAGACCGGTGTCATTTTTGAATCGCTTGCCATTTCCAAACCGTAACTCCGATTCCGGCGTTCTTTATATCGTTTTCAAGCGATTTCATCTCATCTTTCCAGTGGCACACTTGGATTTCCAAGTTGAGGCCAGGGTCATGCATTTCCAGTCATATCTTGCATTTTGCATCCCGGATCGCATCCCGCATAGCATATCATCATTTCATCATATTGCTTGGTCTTGCACGGGGTTGATTGTATCCTTGTTGCTTGTTTGTCTTGTTTGGGTAGAGCCGAGAGACGAGTTCGCTAACGAGGAGCCTATTGAGTTTCCTTTCGAGGATCCAGTCAACTCTGACAACTGTGCAGGCAAGATGATCATACCCTCGAAATCACTACTATCTTTGCTATGCTAGTTTGCTTGCTCTTTTGCTATGCCATTGCTACGATGCCTACCACTTGCTTGAAAGCCACCTAAATTGCCATGTCAAACCTCTAACCCACCTTTGTCCTAGAAAACCGTTGATTGGCTATGTTACCGCTTTGCTCAGCCCCTCTTATAGCGTTGCTAGTTGCAGGTGAAGATTGGAGGTCGTTCCTTGTTGGAACATCTTTTATTTACTTGTTGGGATATCATTATATTGCCATGTTATCTTAATGCATCTATATACTTGGTAAAGGGTGGAAGGCTCGGCCTCTCGCCTAGTGTTTTGTTCCACTCTTGCCGCCCTAGTTTCCGGCATATCGGTGTTATGTTCCCGGATTTTGCGTTCCTTACGCGGTTGGGTTATAATGGGAACCCCTTGATAGTTCGCCTTGATTAAAGCTTTTCCAGCAATGCCCAACATTGGTTTTACCATTTTCCACCTTGCCTTTTTCTTTCCCTTGGGTTCTGCAGACTCAAGGGTCATCTTATTTTAACCCCCCCGGGCCAGTGCTCCTCTAAGTGTTGGTCCAAACTAGAGCCCCTTGCAGCGCCACCTCGAGGAAACTCGAGGGCTGGTTTTAGTTGTACGGATTGCTTATCTGAGTGTGCCCTGAGAAAGAGATATGTGCAGCTCCTATCGGGATTTGTCGGCACATTCGGGCGGTGTTGCTGGTCTTGTTTTAACCTGTCGAAGTGTCTTGAGTTACCGAGATACCGAGTCTGATCAGGACATCTTGGGAGGAGGTCTATTCCTTCATTGACCGTGAGAGCTTGTCATGGGCTAAGTTGGGACTCCCCTGCCGGGATTGAATTTTCGAAAGCCGCGCCCGTGGTTATGGGCAAATGGGAATTTGTTAATGTCCGGTTGTAGATAACTTGAGCCTAGCACAGAACCTGTGTGCAAACGTCCTTACAAGCTCGGTCCTGAAGAGTTCAAGGAGCTGAAGAAGCAACTCGATATGCAAGAGAAAATGGGTCTCATCCGGCCTAGTTCTTCTCCATGGGGTTGTGGTGTTCTTTTTGTGAAGAAGAAGGATGGAACGGACCGACTTTGTGTTGACTACCGTCCAGTGAACAAGAAGACCATCAAGAACAAATATCCACTTCCCAACATCAATGAGCTGTTCGAACAACTCAAAGGTGCCCAAGTATTCTCCAAGCTTGATCTCCGTATGGGCTATCATCAGATACGTATTCGTGAAGAAGATATTCCCAAGACAGCATTCAGAACAAGCTTTGGTTCATATGAATACACTGTCATGTCTTTTGGCCTCGCCAACGCTCCTCCGACGTTCTCTCGCATGATGAACTTCATCTTCAACGCCTACACCAATGAATTCCTTTTGGTCTATCTCGACGACATTCTGGTTTTCTCGAAGAACAAGGAAGATCATGCCAAGCATTTGCGTTTGGTTCTTGATAAGCTCAGAGAACATCAGTTCTACGCCAAGTTCTCCAAGTGTGAATTTTGGCTCGATGAGGTTCTTTATCTTGGTCATATCATCTCTGCCAAGGGCATTGCCGTGAATCCTGAGAAGGTGTCTGCAATTGTGAATTGGGAACCTCCTCAGAACGTGAAGCAACTCCGTAGTTTTCTCGGTCTCGCAAGCTATTGCCGAAGATTCATTGAAAACTTTTCTAAGATCGCGAAGCCTCTCTCTAATCTTCTCCAGAAGCACGTCAAGTACATTTGGTCTCCGGAGTGTGACATTGCTTTCAACACTTTGAAAGAGAAATTGATCACTGCTCCAGTTCTGACTCCGCCTGATGAATCCAAGCCGTACGAGGTCTTTTGTGATGCCTCTCTCCAAGGTCTTGGCGCAGTATTGATGCAAGAGAAGAAAGTTGTTGCTTATACCTCTCGCCAGTTGAAGCCTAATGAGAAGAACTACCCCACTCATGATCTCGAGTTGGCGGCAGTTGTGCATGCTCTTTTGACTTGGAGACATCTTCTATTGGGAAGAAAAGTGGACATTTTCACTGATCACAAGAGTCTCAAGTACATCTTCACGCAGCCTAATCTCAACCTCAGGCAAACTCGATGGGTCGAAATGATTCAAGAGTATAATCCGAGTATCGAGTATACTCCAGGCAAGGCCAATGTGATTGCTGACGCTTTGAGCAGGAAGGCTTACTGCAACAGTCTGATTCTTAAGCCTTATCAACCCGAGCTTTGTGAAGCTTTCCGCAAACTTAATCTGCAAGTTGTTCCTCAAGGTTTCCTCGCCAACCTTCAAGTCTCTCCTACCTTAGAAGACCAGATTCGCCAAGCCCAGCTTCTTAATGCTACGGTGAAAAAGGTGAAGATTGGGATTGCCAAGAGTCAGTCCAAGTACAAGTGCTACCGCCTTGATGACAAGGACACTCTCTTCTTCGAGGATCGTATTGTTGTACCCAAAGGTGACCTCTGTAAAGTGATCATGAACGAGGCTCACAATTCTCTCCTCTCCATCCACCCTGGGAGCACGAAGATGTATCAGGACCTTAAGCAAGCTTATTGGTGGACTCGAATGAAGCGCGAGATCGCTCAATTCGTGAATGAATGTGATGTCTGCAGAAGAGTGAAGGCAGAACACCAAAGGCCAGCAGGTCTCCTCCAACCTCTTGCCATTCCAGAATGGAAGTTTGACCACATTGAAATGGACTTCGTGACTGGGTTTCCAAAGTCCAAGCGTGGCAATGATGCTATATTCGTTGTCATGGATAAACTCACCAAAGTGGCTCACTTTCTGCCTATCAAAGAGTCGATCACTGCAGCTCAATTGGCGGAACTCTATACCTCTCACATTGTCTCTCTGCACGGTATTCCTCAAGTGATCTCTTCAGACCGTGGCTGCATCTTTACCTCGAAGTTTTGGGATTCTTTTCAGAAAGCCATGGGCACTAACATCCGCTTCAGCACAGCTTTCCATCCTCAAACAAGTGGTCAAGTCGAGCGTGTCAACCAGATTCTTGAAGATATGCTCAGGGCTTGTGTGATCTCCTTCGGCATGAAGTGGGAGGATTGTCTTCCTTATGCTGAATTGTCCGACAACAACAGTTTTCAAGCAAGTTCGGGCAAGGCCCCTTTTGAAATTCTGTATGGAAGGAAGTGTCGTACCCCTCTCAACTGGTCTGAAACCGCTGAACGTCAGCTTTTGGGTAATGACTTAATCACAGAGGCAGAAGAAATGTGCAAAGTCATTCGTGATAACCTCAAAGCAGCCCAATCCCGCCAGAAGAGCTACTATGATAGTAAGCACCGTGATTTGGCTTTCGAGATCGGAGATCATGTTTACCTCCGTGTCTCTCCTACGAAAGGTATTCGTCGCTTCGGTATCAAAGGGAAGCTTGCCCCTAGATACGTGGGACCTTTCAAGATTGTCAGCAAGAGAGGCGACCTCGCCTATCAACTCGAGCTGTTCATGACGTGTTCCATGTCTCTCAGCTTCGAAAGTGCTTCAAGACTCCTGACCGCTCCGTCAACTTCGAGGACATTGAGCTCCAAGAAGATCTCTCTTATCATGATCACCCTGTTGCTATTCTTGAAGAGACTGAACGCAAGACTCGCAACAAGTCAATCAAATTTCTCAAAGTCAAGTGGTCACACCATTCCGACCGTGAAGCTACCTGGGAACGCGAGGATCACCTCCGTTCTGAGTACCCGGCGTTCTTTCAGTCCTAGATCTCGGGACGAGATCCTTTCGTAGTGGTGGAGTGTTGTAACACCCCGGATGTAACTTTCCCTATTTGTACTCCAACTCTTGCCGTTTCCGGCGTTAAGTTATATTTATTTTTCCTCGGGTTCGGGTCTTTGTCTCCGTGTGTTGTTTTCTTTTTCATGCATCTCATATCATGTCATCATGTGCATTGCATTCGCATACGTGTTCATCTCATGCATTCGAGCTTTTCCCCGTTGTCCGTTTTGCATTCCGGCGCTTCGTTCTCCTCCGGTGGTCATTTCTATCTTTCTTTCGTGTGTGGGGATTAAACATTTCCGGATTGGACCGAGACTTGCCAAGCGGCCTTGGTTTACTACCGGTAGACCGCCTGTCAAGTTTCGTACCATTTGGACTTCGTTTGATACTCCAATGGTTAACCGAGGGACCGAAAAGGCCTCGTGTGTGTTGCAGCCCAACACCCCTCCAATTTGGCCCAAAACCCACCAAACTCTGCTCCATGTCCTAGAGCATTCGATCACGATCGCGTGGCCGAAAACAGCACCTCATTTGGACTCTCCTAGCTCCCTCTATGCCTATTTAAACACCCCCCCCCATTCCAAATCCCGGGTCTCCTCCCCCGAAACCCTAAAATCTCAGATCCGCCGCCGCCGGACACGTCCGACTTACCCCACCGCCGCCATGTGTCGCCGCCCCGTTGGCCGCGCCGCTGCCAAACATCCCCGCCGGCCCGGGAGCCCAAGGCCGGCCCCCGGGGCCCATCTCGCCTCGCCCCGCCGCCTGGTGGAGCTGCCTCCACGCGCCGCTGCCCGCGCCC
>NC_041382.1:270873312-270887072 GCF_002162155.2 Triticum dicoccoides | reverse complement strand
CCCGGCCGCCGTACGCCGCTCGCCGGAGGCCTCGCCTCGCCGGAGCTCCGGCCGGGTCCGATCTGGTCGGGTGGAACAGATCCACCGGTTCAGCGATCCAAACGCAGCCCCGCCGCCCGGATCCCTCCGTCCTGGGATATCCTCGTCCCGTTGACTTTTGCAGGGTATAAATTTCGTCCAAGTGCTGAAATCTGCAGATCCAAGTGCCTCTGTTCGCGGCTCCGTAACTTTGCATCTGTAGCTCCGATTCATGCATATAGCATATCAAAATGTTCATATCAGAGAGTACATCATTTCATTCCATTGCATCCTTTTCATTTGAGCTCATCTTGATGCTAGAAATGCTGTTAGAAGAGGGCTACTTGAGTTAATCGTCAGATCTGTTACTCCGTTTAGCACTTTTGTCATTTTCGCCATGATTATTGTGTGCATGATATGCCCGTGAGTTCTACATATGTTTTGTTAAGGGTTTTGTCATCTCTAGAGAGGTGCAAACCATGTACTTTTAGGATATGTGTGGTGACTTGTGCAAGCTTGCAAAGTGGTGCACTTGCTAATTCTGTTTTCAGGGACTTGGTGATTTCACTAAGTCCTGGGATTGTTTAGTTCATGATGCCATATGTTCATGTTGTTTCCTAGTGATCCGTGCCTCTTTTGAGGATGATCAGTAAAGGAGTTTTGTTGATATTGTAGTGCTCTATCCATCCATGTCTTTGTTTGAAATTATGGAGCACCCTAGCTTGAGTCAATCGAGCTCTACTTTTGCTTCATTGCGAATCTGGGCAGATCGTCAACTTGTTTGCGATTTTGCCGGTGTTATTGTAGTTGATCCGTGCATGCTATGATATTGTTCTTGCCATGTCTAGCTTGTATTTGGTGCCTTATTTAAGGGTGTATACTTGTCTTGCCATGACTTTCACTGTAGTGAGTGCATCGAGCTCGTAAACATGCCTTCGTGAGTTATGTTTCAGCATGTCCTATGTTTTTGCTATGTTCGTGTGCTTGTTACTATATTTTGTGATCCCTTTTGGCTCAAGGTCACTAAGGGACTTTTGTTAAGCTTGTTGAGTAGCTCCATTCCATGTCTTTCTTTGTCATGTTCAGGTCCTGTAGCATGTTGTTTTGTTGCTCCGAAGAGGGCTATATGATCTGAAATTCCAGACAAGTGTTAATTTCACTAAGTCTGAGATCTGTTTTACCATTTGCGTTTTTGCCATGCTTGTTTGAACCTGTTAATGGATGAATCGGCCGTAGCTCAGTGCTAAACTTTTGTTAAGCATCTTGTGTGCATCCCTGCCATGTATTTTGTTGTGATGTTTGGTGGCTGTAGCATGTTAATTTCGTTACATTTAGATGCCTACTTGCTGTAAATCGCAGACCGGTGTCATTTTTGAATCGCTTGCCATTTCCAAACCGTAACTCCGATTCCGGCGTTCTTTATATCGTTTTCAAGCACTTTCATCTCATCTTTCCAGTGGCACACTTGGATTTCCAAGTTGAGGCCAGGTTCATGCATTTCCTGTCATATCTTGCATTTTGCATCCCGGATCGCATCCCGCATAGCATATCATCATTTCATCATATTGCTTGGTCTTGCACGTGGTTGATTGTATCCTTGTTGCTTGTTTGTCTTGTTTGGATAGAGACGGGAGATGAGTTCACTAACGAGGAGCCCGTTGAGTTTGCTTTCGAGGATCCAGTCAACTCTGACAATTGTGCAGGCAAGATGATCATACCCTCGAAATCACTACTATCTTTGCTATGCTAGTTTGCTCGCTCTTTTGCTATGCCATTGCTACGATGCCTACCACTTGCTTGAAAGCCACCTAAATTGCCATGTCAAACCTCTAACCCACCTTTGTCCTAGCAAACCGTTGATTGGCTATGTTACCGCTTTGCTCAGCCCCTCTTATAGCATTGCTAGTTGCAGGTGAAGATTGGAGGCCGTTCCTTGTTGGAACATCTTTTATTTACTTGTTGGGATATCATTATATTGCCATGTTATCTTAGTGCATCTATATACTTGGTAAAGGGTGGAAGGCTCGGCCTCCCGCCTAGTGTTTTGTTCCACTCTTGCCGCCCTAGTTTCCGTCATATTGGTGTTATGTTCCCGGATTTTGCGTTCCTTACGCGGTTGGGTTATAATGGGAACCCCTTGATAGTTCGCCTTGATTAAAGCTTTTCCAGCAATGCCCAACATTGGTTTTACCATTTGCCACCTAGCCTTTTTCTTTCCCTTGGGTTCTGCAGACTCAAGGGTCATCTTATTTTAACCCCCCGGGCCAGTGCTCCTCTGAGTGTTGGTCCAAACTAGAGCCCCTTGCAGCGCCACCTCGGGGAAACTTGAGGGCTGGCTTTAGTTGTACGGATTGCTTATCTGAGTGTGCCCTGAGAAAGAGATATGTGCAGCTCCTATCGGGATTTGTCGGCACATTCGGGCGGTGTTGCTGGTCTTGTTTTAACCTGTCGAAGTGTCTTGAGTTACTGAGATACCGAGTCTGATCGGGACGTCTTGGGAGGAGGTCTATTCCTTCGTTGACCGTGGGAGCTTGTCATGGGCTAAGTTGGGACTCCCCTGCAGGGATTGAACTTTCGAAAGCTGCGCCCGCGGTTATGGGCAGATGGGAATTTGTTAATGTCCGGTTGTGGATAAATTGAACCTTAATTAATTAAAATGAATCAACTGAGTGTGTTACCGTGATGGCCTCTTCTCGGCGGAGTCCGGGAAGTGGACACGGTGTTGGAGTAATGTTTGCGCAGATTGTTCTCTAGCTTCTCGCTCGTGCTTTGCCTCCTCTTCTCGCTCTCTTTTGCGAATAAGTTAGCTACCATACTTGCTAGTCGCTTGCTACAGCTCCACTCATATTTTACCTTGCCATACCATAAGCTTAAATAGTCTTGATCGCGAGGGTGCGACATTGCTGAGTCCCTGTGGCTCACAGATTACTATTACACCAGATGCAGGGCCTGATGATTCCACTCCAGGAGACGCGTATGAGCTCAAGTGGGAGTTCGACGAAGACTCTCAACGATACTATGTTTCCTTTCCCGACGATCAGTAGTGGAACCCAGTTGGGGGTGAACGGGACGTTGTCGCCTGTTGGGTTCTCTTTATTTTGGCGCCGTAGTTGGGCCATGAGTGTTTGGATGATGTAATGTTATTTATGTACTTGATTGGCGTGGCGAGTGTAAGCCAACTATGTTATCTCCCCTTTATTATTCATATTACATGGGATGTTGTGAAGATTGCCTAACTTGCGACATATGCCTTCAATGCGATTATGTCTCTAAGTCGTGCCTCGACACATGGGAGCTATAGTCGCATCGAGGGTGTTACACCTTTCCACCACTCTCTTTGCGCAACAACTACGCGCATCTCTTTCACTTGGCTCTCACACGGCTATGGACTATATACCGCTTCTCGCTTCTTGCTCATTTTACCGTGTTCACTTTGCATGCTATGCTTGCTTCTATGCCTTTGCCATGCAATTGTGACCCTTGCTTGCATCTACCCATGATTCACAATTATGTTACTCCTATGTGTATTTGCATGCTTGGTGGAGATCCTTGTTTCTATTGCCATGTTTATCATGTGCCTCATGCTATTGATGCTATTTTGCTCATATCTTGCTTTCATGCTTGTGCTATGTCATGTGAATTATTCATGCACACTATTTGCACCCATGACATGCTTGTCATGATTTCTTCTAGTATGTTGCATCTTCGCACTACTAGCTTGCTTGAATTGATCACCATGATTGCTTGCTTTGTCGCATCACCCATGTTCAACTCTTACTCGCTTTCTTGGGTTGATGACATATATGCTCGTGCCTCTCACTTGATACATCTTGTTCATTGTCGCTTGCCTCCTATTATGCTTATTGATCTTGGAGACTTGGACACATTACTTGTGATGCATGCTTGCTTGCTTGCCCCTATTCTATTTGGTTGTTCTCACATCATAGGCCTCCGTACTATGAAATGCTCCCTTGTCCTTTCTTATGATGAGCATGATGCATTCACTTGTTGGGTATTTTACCGCACGAATGATAGGTTTTCCGCTAACCTCATTTGTTTTTCCGAGTGTTTGTCATGTTCTTTCATGTTGAAGGATTCACAAGGCGATACCGTCATGACACAAATTGGTCATGTGAAGGCATACACGATGTGCAACACCAACGTTTGCGACAATCTCCTAAAGGTGAACTCCTTCCCTTTGAGCCATCCTCAAATACGCATATTGGATGGGTCGTTCTTTCATTGTTGTCTCCTTCTTCTTGTCTACATGTTGCACCTATTGGATGGAGGACCGGCATTGAAGATTGGCTCTATGGACCTTCGCATTGAGGAGCGTTCGAATTTATTGGATGCACCTTCGAACCTCCACTCATGCCACAACATCGAGCATTGGTATACCAACACCTCCATATTTGTTGATTGTGTTCACACATGTCATGCTCGATGGACATATCATACACATGACAAATTTGCATCTTATGCATGGATTGACTCACATCATGATTGCCTTGTTGCATCTTGTATTCCCATGTCATCCATGATATATGAGCTTGTGCATTTCATTAGCAAATTTGTTGTGATATACCTTGATGGAATATTCATACATCATGATCTTATTGCCTACCATCAATTGCATGATCACATCACATTGAGCATCCATTACCATATTCATGCTATTGATAAACCGTCTCACTATGACATCATTTTGCACCGTGGTTGCATTGATCACATCCACAATACATTTGTGTGCACAATGATTAAATTTCCTCCCATGAATGCTTTGCATCTCATTCTAGATCATCTCGATAAGCTTCATGCGCTTTGTCACGACCAATCTTGCCGCACGGACTCGTTCTTACATGATGGACACTTTGTGTGCGCTAACCATTGTATTTCCGAGTGTTGCTTGTGTTTGCTCTTTTTGCATGTATATCACTCCGGCGACACCATGGACTACTTGGATTGTGCCATGTCTTCAACTTCATCCAACTACAAGTCCGTCTACGACAACCGTTTCCATGGTGATGAGGATCACGATCCGAGGTCGGATCTTTCCCAAGGGAGGGGAGATGATGCGGAGCATCCCACATTCATCCCCATGTACACTCCGACTACTCTCCAAACCCCAAGTGGACATATGACGAGACCTCGAACATACGCCATTGGACACAAGGTGAACTCGCTCCTCTCTGAACCATCACTTTCTACATATGAGATATGGCTGGTACCTCCAACGTGTGTTCTATGCATGATCAGGTACTTGGAGGAAAGCCACGAAGTCACCACATCCAACGGAACAGCTAGCGAGGATGCCAAGTACAAGGACTAAGAGAAGAAGTTGCGCGAAGCTACAGCCACCGGACGACCGGCCCAGCCCGGACGTCCGGCCCCTGAGGACCCGAGCCGAGTCTACGGATGACCGGAGCCATCGGACGTCTGACGACTCCTAGCGCCCGGACGACCGCCAGACACCGGACATCCGACACTCTCCAGCGCCCAGATGACCGACGCCGACCGGACGTCCGACACCACCTATCCAGAGCCAAAACACCGGACGTCCGACATGCACCGGACGATCGGACCCTCGCGAGCCACCGGACGTCCGGTACCTGTCGGACGTCCAATGCCTGTGCGCCCGCCCGTGTGTTGGGCCGAAGCCACTTACCCTTTCATTCTCCTAGACTATATATACTCCTCCACCTCCTCCTAGTTAGTGTTAGCATTGTGATAGCTCATTTGAGAGATAGAGCTACGCTCATCCATATCGGATCTACTCCATGAGAGAGACGCGGCCTCTACGGAGAAGATCCCTTTGGATTCAAGCCCCCTTTCCAAGGGAAGATCCCCCTGTGGATTCAAGACCTCCTCACGGAGAAGAACCCGGTTACCGTTTGTATCGTCCGTTGTTGACTTTGGATCAATGTATCTTCCTTTGTGTTCATCGATCTAGCGCATGTGTGATCTATTTCTTGTTGGTTGAGTGTTTCTCTTGTGTTTCCCCTCGTTTTCCCCCTCGTGTTCTTCGTGTTCCTCGTAAGGATCCGCTCCTTTAGTGAAAGATCGACCATCTAGGGTTCCACCCTACATCAACAAGAACACCTCTCCTTTGAAGGTTGTCCTTCCCTTGTAACTGTTTATCCTCAGCCCAAGAGGCAATCCACCACACCACACTAGAGTAGGGTATTACACCACATCGGTGGTCCAAACAAATATAAACTCTTGTGTCTCTTGTTCTTTGGGTTCGTCGAGCTAGGCCACGAGATCATGATGTGTGTGACCTAGAGGGGGGAGAGATCTTCGTGTGCACTGTCGGTGTCAAAACCGGCGGATCTCGGGTAGGGGGTCCTGAATTATGCGTCTAAGGTCGATGGTAACAGGATGCAGGGGACACAATGTTTACCCAGGTTCGGGCCCCCTCTATGGAGGTAATACCCTACTTCCTGCTTGATTGACCTTGATGAATATGAGTATTACATGAGTTGATCTACCGCGAGATCATAATGGCTAAACCCTAAAAGTCTATCCTGTCTGACTATGATTATAAGGATATATGTCTATGGACCTAGCCCTCCGGTTTATATAGACACCGGAGGGATCTATGGTTACATAAGGTCGGTTACACAGAAAGGAATCTTCATATTTGGTCGCCAAGCTTGCCTTCCACGCCAAGGAGAATTCCATCAGGACACGGGTAGAGTCTTCGGTCTTTGTATCTTCATAGCCCATCAGTCCGGCCCATGTCTAATAGGTCGGACACCCGAGGACCCCTTAGTCTAGGACTCCCTCAGTAGCCCCTGAACCAGGCTTCAATGACGAGGTGTCCGATGCGCAGATTATCTTCGTCATTGCAAGGTGGGTTCCCCTGTCCGAATACTCCAAGATAGTCTTCAGACATGACGAACGTGTCCGGATATGCAACACAAGTACCACATACAACCGCGGAGAGTATAATATATCACGAGTCCAATCTGCCGACAACTTTTTTTAATGTCACATCACGTTTGCCCGGTCATTATTTCGAACTGTTTCTTGTCCTGCCGTTCCATGTTTCGAGGCGCGGTTTTTATTGGCACGTCTTGTCGAAATAAAGATTGTGTCCCCTTATTGTGGGATTCTCATCAATACGGGCGTGGGTAACCCAACCGTTCCATTGGAATGATCCCTTCAGAATAGGCAGGTTTTCAGGCTTAGGAGGAGGTGTTCGATATCCGTTGCCTTTATAAAGGGGCCAAGGGCCGTCTTATTTTATGCCATCCTTTTCCTCAGCCCTTCCAACTTCGAGTTCTAGCACCCAAGGTCCGGACCCAGCCCACAGGGCTGATGGGTGGCTTCCTCTATTATAGAGGAGGACATTGCGAAGCTTCGCACAGCCAGATACCTGACCACGGAGATCCCCCACAGGCTTCCTACTCGAGGACCGGTTATTCCTACTCCTAGATCCGGCGAGAGGGTCACGTTCATCTCCCACTTCCTGCGAGGGCTAGGATTCACTCTTCATCCCTTCATCCAGGGCTCATGTTTTACAACGGACTAGATTTTCACGATCTAGTCCCAGATTCTTTCCTTCACATCTCGACATTCATTATCACGTGTGAGGCCTTTCTCCGTATTCCCCCACACTTCCGCTTATGGCTCAAGACCTTTAGTATGAAGCCAAAGGTAGTCGACGGGGAACAAGCAGAGTGCGGAGGTGCTAGAGTGAGCAAGCTTACCAATGCTCCCTGACCAAAAGGCCCTTTCACCGAAACTACCAACTAATGGCTGTGGGAGTGGTTTTACGTCACTGAACCCCGCGGCACCAAGTGGGCGGCTATACCTGCGTTTCGCTCTGGCTCTCTGTTACAGCTTGCATCATGGATTAATAAGGGGCTAGACCGGGGATCAATTGACAAAGTGCAGACTCTACGGAGCCGCATCCGGAGCCTCCTTGAGAAGGATGTCGGTCTTATCAACGTGGTTCAAGTAATGTTGGTCCGCCGGTTTCTCACATGCCAGCGACGGCCTCTCCGCAGCTGGGAGCTTAATCCGGAAGCACCACGGACCCTCCAAGACTTCTTCAGCACTACGCCCAAAGGAATGTGGAAGTTGTTTTTCAGGAAATGAAAATAGTGGCTGAACACCACCGAGGACATAGGCCTCGACCACAACCATCCAGATACCTCGGTAAGCGCTCGACTCCCGAACAATTTCTAGCTATGCGTGCCATAATGCGATACTAATCACACTATCTTCTTCCAGGGCTGGATAAAGAAAGAAGAGCGAATTAGGTGTTCGCCCCCCCTTCCCGAAGACTCATCGGATCCCGTATTAACAAGGATGCTGGCCTCAGCACCGTACCAGATGCCTATGACGGAGGACAAGACGGAGAGCGGGAGGACCGAAGGTGGCCTCCATCCCGAAGGTATATTAGACATTGTGTTCGGGGAGATCAAAATCCCATCGCCTGGAGACTAAGGTAAAAGAGAAACCAACATACCTTCTCCTCATGGTAAGAAAAGGGCCGCCTCCGAAGATTGGGAGTAAAAGGCTCCTAAGCGAGGCAAGATGCCCCTATCGGGCGGCTCAGGCTTGCAGGATGACGTCATCGCGCAGTCCCCCGGCGAAGGCAAGCCTAAATCGTAAGCGAACAAGGGTGTTTTAAACATATCCCGTTCCTCTCCTGTGACCAGGGTGACATCCAAAATATATGTTTTTGCAGCTCAACACACAGTCTTCTTCAACAATCCTCTTCCTCGGGGGATCTTCTCCCGGAGATGATGGAAACCGAGATGCCTCCACCGGTCTCCTCGCCCAATAGGGCGGACGACTTCGAGGTGTCATCCCGGAGGGTCTCTCCTGATCAACAAGTGATGCAAGGGATGATGAAAACACTAACCGAAGGTGATACTTCGGTAGCCCATGGTCCCGGGGCCAACAACAAAGGCCCCGGACTGTCTGGCTTATAGCCGGAGACAACTCTAGGCACGAATGAATGGATCCCTTCAAAGGGAGGCCGTTCTGCTACAGCAGCTTCCGGAGATCCAGAAGCACCGGATATATTGACGAACATGCTACGGCAGGCGTCTGTCTCCGAGGACCATCGTACCTTGATGGGTACGGTGGTTGAAAAGGTCCTTTTTGCAAAAAGCGGATTGAATGAGGCCTTCACGAGCCTACTAAGAGGCTTTGAGGTTTGTACTATAATGCTTTCAATTGTGTTTTATTGACAAAATACTCCAGTGTATAGATAGTAGCCCTTGAGACTCTGATTGGCTTCCCAAGGGAGGCAATCCGAGGATCAAAAACATATGTCCAGGAAATAATCTGACTACTTGGAACACAGGCTGTTACCTCCTCGGCTACTGCCCGATCCATAGAGGTTGCAGATCTACAACGGAAGATTGATGAGGCGGATGATGACATCATGCTTATCAACAGGCGGCTTGATGAGGCGCAAGGTATGTTTTTGGGGCAGTCAGTATATGTATGTATGATAATATATGCACAAAGCTTAGAATTGTATATTGAGACGCGCATAACTATAGATGGTGCTGCAGCAGTGGAGGCCCTTCGGGCTGAACTTGCTCCAGCCAAGGAGCATGCCCGGATGAGTAATTTGGTACCAATAAGGCGGCTGATGAATTAAAAACCGAACAGGCTGCACGGCGCCAGTGTGAGGAGAGAATTTCTGTCATGGCGTGCGAGCTAAAGGAAACCACTATCCAGTGCGAATTCCTCGAGAGGGATAACAAAGGCAAAGCGGCTGATCTCGATAAGGACTTACAAGCGGCGAGAGAAGCACGATCCGAGTCTAGAGCGGCTCGGGAGGAGATCCGGCAAGCTGGGGAGATAGCGGCTGGTAAGCCTTTCTTATTACAGGCTAAATTCGGTGATCCGAAGTATTCCCCGCTTAATCATATGTGGAGCTCTCGAGACACATTCTTGGACTTGCCGAAGAGCACCTCCGATGCGGCGCAATTTTACCAAGCACAGGAAGGGTGTGCCCTGGAGAAGCTTTTTTTGTCACAATTCGGCGCGCCAAAGCGTCCGCTGTTACTGAACGAACAGATGGCCCTGTGGGCCGAGCTCCACAGGATATCCGGTTCTGCCATGAAGGACGTCATAGTCCGGCTGTGGGCTATTGAGCCAATTCCGAATAGTTATTTCGGTTTGGTGCAGCGGCGTGTTGATGTGGTGTCGTCTATCGACTCCGTTAAGCGTTCAACATGCATTGAAGGTGCACGGATGGCCTTTGCCCGCGTCAAGACATACTGGGCGAAGATGAAGTCCACCGACGTTGTAGCGAGGAGTCCCCCCAAGGGCAAGGGCCATCAGGCACCAGAGCATTATTTCGAGGATGTCTTAGAGGGTTCCCGCTTGATAGAGGGTCAGTGCTCGAAAGACGTGATATTCGAATAAATGTGTTGGAATTGTAAAAGACAATATTTTGATAATATTTATGATATTCGCTTAAAAGCTTTGGTTCCCCCTGTTCGGCCATTTTTGTATAAACTGAAAGTTTTCCAGTCATCAGCTTCAGCCCCCTCGTAAAAAATATGGGGGTGTTTGGAAAAGCACTTGATCACTCTTAACCCAACGTCTTGTTCCATGAAGGAGGTGTCAATGCGGTGAACGACGCAATCATACTATAGGGCGTTAACACTTTCTGTTAGTCATAGGAGTTTATGGTGGGCCTACTATATAGACCCAGGTATGTACGCGGTTATCCCAATATGGTGTTTTACATGTATGACCTAAGGAAAGGTCTTTCGTGTAATACAGAGGGAATCGCAAAAGATTCTGATAAGTCATCGAGTGGTTGACCAACTCTTGCCGCATCATGAGAGTCAATTTTCGGCGTTCTCTACTGAGGCGTTTGACCGGATGAACTGAAAACACAATCGCAGTAGTTCTCCCTTTACTATCCTAGCTGATAGACCGGAACATAAGGTAGTAAGCACAGGAGCCGGGCAACCCAACCCAACTAAAGACATGATTCGGAGCTATTGCATATAAGGCCAAACTCGCGACGCCTAAGTATGTTGTAAAGCTATTCGGACTTGTTGGCAACTCTTTTTGTTCCCATCTTGAGCCCCTAGCAAGTTATGTCGGGGTGCATGTGTGAATTAACCAGAGGAGCAAAATTCAGTTCTTTAGAGGAAAGTGAATACTGGATACGAATTATGTTCACTGGGACCTGGGTGATATGCCAATCATAGTTTTGTAATATAATAACGCCACAACCCCGGCTATTTGACATGCCAGGGGTCGACGACTGAGGAAGAAGGCACTTTACAGGCACTCCACAAAAAGTTGTTTTGGACCTCCTATCGCACGTCTGCGCCGCCTTTCCTCGATGAAGGGGCTCCTTAAAAGGAGTAGCCATTGGGTGAATGTGCAAACCTGAACTCTGATAGAGTCGGTGAGATGACCAGCCTGTGAGTCACCTGTGGTAAAGGATAATGAAAAAGAAAGAGTGGATAGAAAATAAAAAAAGAAAGAGATTATGGGAGTACTTTTAATCCCGTACGTATTGTGCTTCCGCCGATGCCCATGGTATTTTAAGTGCATAGTTATGTATGCGCGGTACAGATTTCGCAGGTGTATGAGGTGGGTGGCGGAAGCCGAACTGCTAGTCCCGCTCCAAAATTGGTCGGACCTGCTGAATGGAGACCGGCAGCTTAATGGCAGCCAAGGCTTGCGGTTTAATAAGACCGCTTGGTACTTCGGCTGAAGTAACCATAGTATGATCCTTAGTCTGGAGGGAGTGCTTCTTAAGCTCTCCTGTAGAGGTGTGTGTCACGTATACCATGCTCACTATTTTTACTTCTGGGGAAATTGCTTCTGACCCCCGGTATTTGGTTGGTGAGTTTCTTCGTCATCGCTATCACCGGGCGGCCTCTTCCCCTTGTGTTCGGCGTTGACCTTCCCGGCCTGCTTGATGACCCAACAGCTTCTATTGGTGTGATTAGCTGGTTTATCAGGGTTGCCATTAATCTGGCAGGGCCGATCCAATATCTTCTCTAAATTGGATGGTCCATCTATGTTTGCCTTGAATGGCTTTTTCCATTGACCGGGTTTGGGGCCACTGAATCTGGCGTTGAACGCTATGTCGCGCATTCTTTCATTATCATTGTGACGTTTGTGTTTGCTGTGTTGTGGTTTGCCATTGTCGTCTTGGGCTTCGGAAGTGCCTGGATCGCTAGCGCTGTTGCTTCTACGAGCGAGCCAGTTGTCTTCTCCCGCGCAAAAGCGGGTCATCAGAGCGGTAAGGGCTGACATGGATTTTGGTTTTTCTTGACTGATGTGGCGGGCAAGCCACTCGTCCCAAACGCTGTGTTTGAAGGCCGCTATGGCTTCCGTGTCCGGACAGTCGACGATTTGGTTCTTTTAACTAAGAACCTAGTCCAGAGCTGCCTGGCTGACTCTCCGGGCTGTTGGACAATGTGACTTAAGTCATCAGCATCTGGTGGCCGGACATATGTACCTTGGAAGTTGTCGCGAAAGGCGTCTTCCAAATCCTCCCAACTGCCAATAGAGTTGGCAGACTATTTAGCCAGTACCGAGCTGGCCCTTTGAGCTTTAGTGGGAGGTATTTGATGGCATGAAGGTCATCTCCATGGGCCATGTGTATATCGAGAAGGAAATCCTCGATTCATACCGCACGATCAGTTGTTCCATCGTATGATTCAATATTCACGGGTTAAAACTCTTTTGGGAATTCATGTTCCATTACTTCGGCAGTGAAGCAAAGAGGGTGTGCGGCGCCTCTATATCGGGCCACATCGCGTCGTAGCTCCAATGGAGTCCGTCTATGGTTTTCGGCCCGCGCACAACTAGGCTTGTCATGCTCGTCTTGATAGCCGTCGTCGTGCGTCGAGGCCCGCCCCCGTGATTCGTAGTCGATCTGGTCGGGCCTATTTTATTATTCAGGCCCTACCGGAGATCATACATGTATCCCTGAGCAGTTTTGTCTCTGCCTTTATGGCAAGGTAAGCCGGGTTGTTGTTCGGCTTGTGTTGCCACTTTGTCCCGACCACGTGGTGGTCGGTCAGCCGTATTGTGTAATGACGGCCTAGGCTCCAACACCTCATCATCGAATTGAGGTAGCAATTTGCGCTTCGGTTAACTTTTGAGTGGCTACTTGAGACCATGCTCCAGGGCTGCCAGGACATCAGTCCATCTGTCGTTGAACATATCTTGATCAGCTTGAAGCTGCTGCTGTTTCTTTTTCACGCTCCTTGAAGTGGCTATTAGCCGGCGCTTGAAGCACTCCTGTTCAAGAGGTTCCTCGGGCACGATAAAATCCTCGGTGCCGAGGCTTGCCTCGTCCTTGGAGAGCGGAAGATAATTACTATCCTCCGAGTCTTCATTGTCTTCGGCACCGTCCGGAGAGTTGTCTTCTCATGTGCCGGTGTTGCAGTCTTTGCTGCGGCGTGACTTAGAGTGGCGCCGCTGACGCCAGCGCTTTGGTTGTATGTCGAGAGGTTTATCCTCCACCGGATCTTTCTTTTCATTGCCGCTATTCTCTTTTGGTGCATCCACCATATATACGTCATACGAGGAAGTGGCCGTGCAGCGTACGGTAAACGGCGGGTTTTGGGCCTCTTCTTGTCTGGCATTGTCGTCCATACCGTCGATATCGTCGGAGCCATAATCGAGCATGTCGGTTAAGTTTTCGACAGTGGCTATGAAGTGGGGGTGGGAGGGTGGCGAAATTCTCCACCATCAACCTCCAGTTCCAATCGGATATAATTCGGCTG
>NC_041382.1:270845622-270872986 GCF_002162155.2 Triticum dicoccoides | reverse complement strand
ATAGTGCTCTTAACAAGTTTAACACATCGCCCAAAGGATGGTTGCTGGAAGATGTCCGCGCAGCTGAAATCGATGATTGATGACCGATCAAACTCGACGTATGCGGACGCACAAGGTTCGGAACCTATAGCCGAAGACGAATCCATGATTTCGATGACACAGATGTCACTTGAAGTTAGGTGTGTGTGCGGCTCCACCGCCGCTGAGTCTGCGGCTTCCGTGGCGGGGTTGAGCTTCCCATCTTCGGATGGCGCGATCTGCTCCGGATATAGGGCTAGAGCAGCTATAGGTACTATCTCCTGCGTATGGTCCGATGACAGATTTACGTCATGTTCATCGTGGTGGTAGGGAGCGGCTGCCATGGTCTCGAATCCGTCGAAGATCAAGTCTCCACGGATATCCGCGACGAAGTTCAAACTTCCAAATCTAACCTGATGGCCAGGGGCGTAGCTTCCAATCTGCTCCAGATGGCCAACCGAGTTGGCCCGCAGTGCGAAGCTGTCGAGAACGAAGATCTGTCAGGGGCGGAAGACTTCCCCTTGGACAATGTCCTTGTAGATGATTGAAGGAGCCGTCAAACCTTTTGACGACGGCACAGTGGAACTCTCAATGAAAGCACCAATGTCGGTGTCAAAACCGGCGGATCTCGGGTAGGGGGTCCCGAACTGTGCGTCTAAGGTCGATGGTAGCAGGAGATAGGGAACACAATGTTTACCCAGGTTTGGGCCCTCTCTACGGAGGTAATACCCTACTTCGTGCTTCATTTATCTTGATGAATATGAGTATTACAAGAGTTGATCTACCGTGAGATCGTAATGGCTAAACCCTAAAAGTCTAGCCTGTCTAACTATGATTATAAGGATATATGTCTACAGAACTATCCCTCCGGTTTATATAGATACCGGAGGGATCTAGGGTTACATAAGGTCGGTTACAGAGAAAGGAATCTTCATATTTGGTCGCCAAGCTTGCCTTCCACGCCAAGGAGAGTCTCATCCGGACACGGGTAGAGTCTTTGGTCTTTGTATCTTCACAGCCCATTAGTCCGACCCATGTCTAAAAGGTGGGACGCTCGAGGACCCCTTAGTCGAGGACTCCCTCACGCACCCAGTGTTCGAACCTCAAGGGTTGTGCCGGAACCTGAAATCCAACATTTGGCGTGCCAGGTAGGGGTGCGCTTAAGCTTTCCCCTTTGTCAATACGCACTTCGCCACTCCACCAAGTTCATGCCCGACGCTCGCCAGGCTCGCGCTGAGCACCGGGCCGCTATCGCCACCCGCGTCGCTCAGACAGCCCCTATGGGTGGACCTCCCCGTCTTTCTCCGTCACCCGCCGCCAACGCCGCTACCGGCCAAGTGGCAAACGAGCAGCAAGCCTCCTCACTACACCCCTCCGTGCGGTGAGACGGCCGCATCGCCACCCCGTCGCTGACTCCGGCCGGTTCATCTTCTCACGCTCGCCGCGCACCCACGGACACGCAGGCCGTGCTGCCCATGGCAAGCGAGCTCCTGCGTTACCGCCGGGTCGACGACCTCTACGAGAACTGGTTGGACCGCATCGCCGAGCTTGTCATCGTCATGGGGAGCTCCCCTGCACTATCCCTTGCCCGCCCCCGGCTGCGGGCGACATGGCTCACGGAGCGCCTCCGCCCCCTCTGCATCAAGACGGCACCCTCGCGCCGAGACGCGCGGCTCATGGAGCGCCTCCGCCTCCTCCGCGTCAAGACGGCGTCCTCGCTCCAAGATGTGCGGTCCCGCGGCGTGATCCACCGCGCCATGTGCCCGCGCACGAAGAAAGAAGCTGCCAAGAGGTTCCCCGTCTGCAAGAAAATGCTCCATCGCTCCCAAAACCGCCACGTCAGGATCGCTTGCCGCGGCAGGGCCATGCGCCACTTGCCATGGCGGCGCACGGACACCAAGTTCAAGCTCCGCCTCTACGACGGGCCCCGGTGGCAATGGCAGGCTGTTGCGCCTTCACTCCTGGGCTGCGTAGCGTCGTCTGGCTAGGCAAGTTCAAGCCGGATCTGCCTCCTCGCTACGACGACACCCCCGACCCTCGGAGTTCTTGCATCTCTACAAGCTGAGCATAGAGGCGGCCAACGGTGACGAAAAGGTCATGGCGAACTGTTTCCCCATGGCTCTCAAGGACGGTGCCCGCTCATGGCTCCTGAATCTGCCCCCTGGCTCGATCTCCTCCTGGGATGAGATGTGCGACCACTTTCTCGCTAACTTCTAGGGCACTCGCGACCGCCCCCCGGCCACGGGTGACATGCAACACATCAACCAACAGCCGGGAGAGACCCTGCAGAAGTACATCCAGTGCTTCAATAGCGTGCGCCTCAAGATCACCAAGGGGACGGACAAGGCCATCATCTTAGTGTTTTCCGATGGCGTCCATGACATCAAGATGAAGGAGGAGCTCGCCATCCATGAGGAGTTGTGCACGACTTTGGACCTGTTCAACATAGCAACCAAGTGTGCAAGAGCTGACGAGGGGCTCCTCTCGCTCCTCGAGCTCCCCACGGCGCATCCAGAGGAGAAGAAGGCCAAGGTCAAGGACGTGAAGCGCAAAGGGGTGACCGTACACACGGTAGATCCAGACACAATGCATCGCCGACACCTTCCCGAGTCGTCCAAGGGCAGCTGTACGTTCTGCGCCTTCCACAACATGCGCAGCCACAGCAGCAACGACTGTCAAGAGCTCAGGGCCATTCAGGATGGATGCTTCGGACGACGCCCCGAGCGCAATGACCAGGGCTACGGCCGAGGAGGTGGACAAGGTGGAGGATGTTGGGACGACCGCGGGCCCCGCCAGGAGTGGAGCGACCAGCCTCGCGAGGATCGCTGGTAGGATCAGCCTCGTGATTGCGCCTGGAGGGACTAGTCTCGCGAGGACCGTTCTCAGGGGAACCCTAGTCTCCCTCCGCTGCCTCCGCCACCAAGGAGGAATGACGACCATCAACAGGACAAAGGGGTTGGGGGCTTCCAGGAGCCGCGCGCCATCGCTTGCATCTTGGGTGGCGCTCAGGCCCCAACTTCCCAGCGCATCTTCAAGCACTTCTCTCGCGAGTGGAATGCAGCCCTTCCCAAGCTCGAGGCCACGCGCCCGCTTAGATGGTACAAGTATGCCATCACATTTAGCTCGGCGGACCAGCTAAAATGCGCGGAAACCGCCGGTGTCCACCCTATGCTCTGTTCACCCGTCATCAGCAATGTCCAAGTCACCAAGACCCTCATCGATGGTGGCACAGGGCTCAGTGTCCTATCCGTCGAGACGTTCGACGGCCTTCAAGTGCCATACGATCAGCTCCAGCCCATGAAGCCTTTCTCAGGAGTGACTGACGGCTCCACCACCCCGATAGGGCAAGTTCGTCTCCCTGTCACCTTCGGTCAGCGCACAACTACCACACCGAGCTCGTTGACTTCGACGTCGCCCACATCCGCATGCCACACAATGCCATCCTCAGGTACCCAGTGCTAGCCAAATTTAGGGCAGTCACCCACCATGGCTACAACGTCCTCAAGATGCCGAGAAGCGACGGAATCATCATAGTCCCATGCGAAGAAAGAGACGCAGTGTGCTCCCTCGAGCGTGCCTCCCAAGCTGCAGCCATCAAAGACCCTGACAGCGTGGGTGTGCAGTACCCTCCTAAGGCCAACCCCAAGAAGAAGAAGCAGCTACTCCGCACTAGGCCACAGGGGAGCGGCGCCTCCAGCGGCGCCACCTCAGGATCAGTGCTTGTGGCTGGCGAGACTCCCTCCCTCGCATAGGGCCGTGCGTCTGATGTCCTCCTCGAGCAGGGCTCGGGAGCTCTCTTCTAGAGGGCCTCAGTCCTGGCCAACATCACGAGGGAGGCGCTCGAGCCCCACGTGGAGGCGTGCTTCGCTGCACGTTTCCCTCAGGAGGACACCGGGTGAGGAGCACTCGATGTTGAGTAGTTCATCACCAAGGCCACTCAGGAGCTTCAGGAAGCAAGGGCAATACGCGGCGACCACCACCGACCTGGCGCTGCTCCCCATCCAAGCGAGGTTGGTGAGCTGCGCATCTGCATCGACATCCCGGGGCTCAATAGGGCTGCATCTCAGGAGCACTTCTGGCCTTTGCGTGTTGGACGGTGTGAGGGTCCACCTCACAGCTACCTTCGCATGCCGTTTGGCCTGTCGAGCGTGGCAGCATCCTTCTAGAGCAACTTGCGGACCATCCTGTCAGGTCAGGAGGCCATGCATCACACAGTCCTGGCAGAGATGGAGACAGTCCTCAGGAGGCCACCTGAGCCTCCAGAGCCTCCCGAGGCTCTGGGTCTCGACGGCTCATGAGGAGCAACTTCTTTGCCACGCATCTTCCGCTACCTCAACATTCCTTCGACAACCAAACCAGGTGGCATTTTCCAAGTTTATTTAGCTGGGAGCGCCCCCTGGGCTGCATCATTCCCAGGCCGCATGGTTGTTTCCCTACCGCATGCATCCACTTATGTCTTTAGCTTACTCTGCTGGGGGCGCCCCTCGGGCTGCATCATCCCCAAGCCGCGCGGGTCCAACCCAGTGGCGTGTATCGTTCTTGCATTTACCTAAGCTAGATTCATTTCCATGCATAAGCTACCTATCGTCACTAACTGCTTGATTATCGCCCGCCACGGGAACCTCTCATACTGGCACGGCGCTTGTGCTCGGGTCCGTCCCTGCAACGCTGACAAATTTGAGCGGTCGAGCTCTGGCTCGCAGCACGCCCACGCACGTCACCTCACCAGACCTTCAGTGCCTTCACCTCCGTGCGAAGCAACCAGTGGCGGACCGGCAATCACCATGGCAATTTGTGCCCTTCCTCGCGCGAACTTGCAGGAACCTCCTGAGAACTACAGCGGGCGGTACCGCGGGCTCCCTCTTCTCCCATGCAATTCGATTGCATGTTAAAAGGGGGGCTCCTGAGCATCACGACTCAGGAGCTCTTACTGGCTCTCCAACCCTCATCCCCTGGCCTTGACCACGGCATCGTGACCTAGCATACCAGGGGTGGCTGAGCTCGCTCGAGGTCCGGGACCTGAGGACGAGAGCACATAGAAAAGCATGGAGAAGAGGAGGAGGCTCACACAGACCTAACCTAGCTACCCAATAGTGGACGACGCACAAGTCTGGCGCAACACGAGGAACCAGCTCCGGAATGCCAAGATAAGTCTTGCTCCTGGATCGACCCACCGCTACGGCATAAGATCCTTGCCTTTCACTGCCCTGCTGCGGGAATGTCGCCTCCCTTTCCCATCCTCACGTAGCTGCTTGCGTGCTAAAGGGGACCTCTTGAGCATCGTGCCTCAGGAGCTCTTACTGGACCTCGAGCCGCTCACCTCCTGGCCTTGACCACGACATCGCGACCTGGCATACCAGCGATGGCTGCAGCCTGCCTTGCGACCGGGACCTGTCGGCGTAGAGCACCAAGCTGCCGCGGGGTTGGAAAGGGGAGACCAAGCCTTAGCAGGACATGCGTTTGCAAATTTTCGTAATAAGGGTAATATTGACAAAAGACATTACAGACCCTTTACACGCCCCCACGGGGTCCATTCGATTTCTCGCAGAGAACAAAAAGGAGGGAGTTCCTAGGAGCCCTATCTACATGCGCCGAACGTTGCTGATGCCTTTATCAACAGTGGGCCACGAGAGGCCGGCGCCAACCCCATCCAGATCAGTGACAGCGGTGGCCGGACGCTGCAACCTTGCTCCAGGCCTGGCGAAAGCTTGGGGGCACGTAGCTATCGTCGCTTGTCTCCGGAGTCTCGACGAGCTCGGGAGAATCGCTGGACCACCAGGAGTTACCACTGTCGCTGGAGGAGCTGCTGGAGAGCCCAGCGGCAGGCTCAATGTTGGTCACTACTCTGTCCTGACGACCCTCTCCAGGGCAGCGCTCCAAGCGGCGGCCTTCCGCATCGAACACCTTGAAGAACATCATGGAGGCACAGTCGTACTTGAAGTGGATGGCGGGGGTGCCTTCCGCGCGGCAAACCCAGGCGACCTCGCCCCAGCCATGAGTCGTGAAGATCTTGCCCGGTGAAACGGCTTCAACCTCCACTCCAGTCGCCCGGGCATCGCAGTCGGCGTGCTGCAGCCAAAGTTCGAGGGGGGCCCTTGGCGGCATTTCGATGGAGAAGAACTGCGGTAAGCGGATCCAAGTGCGTGGAGGCATCACCACCAACATCATGAGTTCGCGTGAGGAGTCTGCGGCATTGACTCCTGGGGCGACGGCGTGCGTCACTGCGGTGCGGCGACCATGGCCCTGGCGCGGGCGGCGGCGCTCATCGCCCCTCCCTCCAGAGCCCTCAGCTTGGGCGTACAAGGGCAACGGATACCCGGGAGGTGGCCGCTCGTACCATGGCCTTGACACTTCTGGCCTCGCGACTATGTCACGACCATGGGACAGCCTCTTCTTCGGTGGAAGTGGCTCGGGCTCATTAAGGGGAGTCTTTCCCTTTTCTGCGGTCGATGCAGTGAGGGATGAAGCGAGGAAGAAGAAGGAGCGGGAGAAGCAAATTAAGAGATGGGAGACAGGGGCTCCGCCCCCTCTTCCCATTTATAGACAAGGGGAGGCCAACTGCCGGCCTCCATGATCTAAGGTAATAATGATCTTTTTCTACAAGCAGCAAGGACTCGTCAAGTCGGGCAGTTGCTGAGGCAGCGTGGTGAAGCGGAGACGCCCACATCCAATCAGTCGCCACGCATCAACCGTGGTCGCAGGTTGTTGGGGCCCACGGTGCTCCGCACTTGCCCTTTGGCTTTGCATTGAAGCCAAGTCCGAGCGCGCCTTGGGCCCGGGGGCTACTATCGGCGTTCTGGAAATGGGGGTCCCCAGACTTGCTTGCCTGTGGCCCACAGCATGGCTCCACCAGCGGCCATGTACGACCCATCTTCATGAGCAAACACTCAATACCCTCGCGAGGGGCCAAGCCTCGCGAGGCGGACGACACAAGACCTCCTCAGGGGCTGACCCACCAGGCTGGCTCGCAAGGGGCGGAGAGATCAAGGCAAGGGACACCTCGCGAGGTTTTTGCGATGCAAGCCATGATGACTGTAGCCAGGCGGGAGCCAGGCGGGAGCCAGCGAGCGCAGTGTCCTTGTTTCCTCTTTGGTGCTAAAGAGGCAAGCGCAGGCGAGGAGTTCCGAGGCATCAGGCAAAGGTTTCCATATTGGTGCAACAAGACCAAGACCAGCAGGACAGCAGGACGGAGGTCACCGTGGAGCAAAAGACGGTGTCACCACCACAGCCTTTGGCAGGCGAAGACTAATTTTGTCAGGATAACTTGTACTAGTTGTCTGCCTTCGAATTTGGCCGTTGTGGGATTCCTTCCCGCTCAATATTTGGGAAGAGGACCAGGGCCTCTATAAATAGGACTAGCCACCACAGTAGGAGGCACCTGATCTAGAGAGTGGAACTGATCCAGAGAAACGAACTGATCAAGAGAGAGAGAGAGAGGCTTCAGTTCATCCTCAACCACACAAGTTCTCCAAGCACAAGAACACCTCTCCTCTGGAGGCTGTCCTTCCCTTGTAATTGTTCGTCCTCAGCCGAAGAGGCAATCCACCACACCACACTGGAGTAGGGTATTACACCACATCGGTGGCCCGAACTAGTATAAACTCTTGTGTCTCTTGTTCTTTGGGTTCATCGAGCTAGGTCGCAAGATCATGATGTGTGCGAGCTAGAGGGGGGAAAGATCTTCGTGCGCACCCCAGTGTTCGAACCTCAAGGGTTGTGCCGGAATTCAAAATCCAACAAGGAGGCAGCGTTGCAAGCAAGTAGTGAAGGTTTCAACTTGGAAAGGAAGGTGGAAACAGGGGAAATGTGGCTTTTGGTAAGGGGGAGGGGGCGGGGAGGTAGATATTTCCGTGGAAGCCGAAAATTTTGGATCGGTGCAGGGCAAAAACTGATGTGCAAAGTGTCATCAGACACCGTCCCTTATTCAGCACTGTGTACGATATGTGAACATCACAAACGATTCATATAGCTTAACCCGTGTGTGATGAGTTTGAACATCAAATTTTTTTGTTTGAATTTCCCTGGTTACAGTGGTCATCCACGTCATTGCATAATTTGGGTACACAAAGGAGACTACAACACACCCACACTTCTTAATCGAGCAAGTTCAGCAATTAAATAGAGCTAGCTAACCTAAACATTACTCTAACAAATTAAAGATGTCGGGGATATACCCCACAGTGTAACCCGGCCGGAAGTATAGCCCGGCCGGACTTGGCGATTCACCGGCGACCCGCACTGACCATACGGTTTATAAGCAACCTGACTGAACATTATGACTCACTGGTAACCCGGCGAGCGGGACTGACGGATGATAAGGCCCAAGGCCCAAAAGGCCGGTTTATGTTAATGGTGGGCCGGTTTAAGAGAAAAAGGTGTGAGGAATATTTCCCTTATAAGGAGTCAAGACCCGGACTTGTATCCGGTTTCTATTAGAAGATATAGTAGTCCTAATCCTAATAGAACTCCACATGTAACCCGCCCCTTCAATATATATAAGGAGGGGCAGGGCTCCCCAAAGAGGGAGAGGAAAAGAAATAATCTCTAGGGCTAGACACAACAAAGAGGAGAGCCGGTTTATGCGGCGACTCCATCATGAGCGTAATGAGACCTAGCCACAAACAACATGTAGGGCTATTCCGGATGATGTTTCCCGGGGCCGAAAGTAGTCTAAATCCTTGTCTTGTATTGCGTCTCTCGGTTCCGCTCAACCCCTCTCAAACTACTACATAGATGCGTTGGCCTCAAGACTAAATCCTTTCAACGAGGACATCTGCCATGACAATTCCACGGCAGTTGACGCCCACCGTGGGGCCAGCACAATGTTGTTGAGTTCTTGAAGGATTTTTTTCTCAGGATCACGGAGTTTGCAATCAGGCAAATAATGAAAAGCCGGTGCGGGAAGCTTTACTCTAAATCAAGAGGACGAGAGTTGCATGTTATGTGCTGCCCTGACCAGGTGAGTTGCCAAAGCCAGATCGATTTGTGTTGAACCGCTGAAATATTGCCAAGGTCGATAGAGCGATCCATCAATCCGAAAAAAACAGATCGCTTTTGGAGTATTGCGGCACGTCGCCGAGACCGACATGAATTCCATCAACTGCATCAATCCGGTCGACACGTCGGTTTACTCGAGAGATGTTGGAATTTTTTTTCCATACCTATAGCAGTCAAGTCCCAAGGTTATTTTTGTTCTGACTGGCCACCGCTTCGTTACGCAATACAAAAGCTAAAGTACTAGTACTGCTTAAACTAGCACTCTGCCACATGAAAGCCAACATCAACTATTCCTTTTTGGGAAGAGGGCTAGTACTACTTGAGTACTACTAGATGAGATGTGTTCTATCCTTAATTACTACATCCATCCAAGTCGGCCTCCGAGTTG
Source organism: Triticum dicoccoides (assembly GCF_002162155.2). Classification (NCBI taxonomy): domain Eukaryota; kingdom Viridiplantae; phylum Streptophyta; class Magnoliopsida; order Poales; family Poaceae; genus Triticum; species Triticum dicoccoides. The sequence goes on along the minus strand of NC_041382.1, from coordinate 270,863,583 downwards.
GAAGAAGTCAAGTGCTACTAGAGGATCATTCGCAAAGTGAGGTCAAGAGAAGAAGATAAGGAAAGAAGCAAACAACTTGTTCATCAAAAAAGGGTCAAACCAACCACGACTCGGAGGAGGACACGGATGAGAGTCGATTAAGCCGGCCACGACATGGGGAGTGGACGTGGATTCGATCCTCCGCAAGAGCCGCCAAATCGCCTTCAAGTTAATACTTACTGAGCCACCGTTGGAGTTAGATTTCTCGCGACCTGATTCAACCCGTCGTCGCGAGTCGCTCCTCTGGCCCTCTGCGCCGCTATGCTGGCCCTGAGTCGCCCTGGTCCGAACTGACCTCGCCGGCCGCGGCGTTCACCTCGCGCCCGCGCGCGCTGTTTCCTCTGCCACACAACGCGTAGGGTCGTTGCAACCATCCGAGTACTACTAGTGCTCCCCTGCTTACATGGAAGCAGTACTACTAGAAGTACTGTAGTTTATATTTTAAATCCCTCAATAATTGGCGAGGACTGCATCTATTGATCCATCAGGCTATCACATCAAGTCAACGTGGTGCAAGATGTTGAACCATTGCCAATAATTACGAGCGCCGTGAGCCGCCATTGCCGCAGCGCGTTCCGGTTGGTCATATCCACTGCTGAGCCGCTGTAGCCGCAAGCGTATTCCGGCCTTGAGCCGCTGCCGTGAGCCACTGTAGAGCCGCCGCGCCGACCAGGCTTTGATCTCCATCACGGGCCGCCCACTGCTGTTGTCCCGCCGAGCCGCCGAAGTGCTCCTCACTGTCGTGTTACTCTAGTTTGCACAGATGTTTGAGGAGTCTCCTAGCAAGGTGCTGCACAAGTTGAATGCCAAATTTCAAAGGCTCAAGACCAACGACGACACTTGTGCTATTTTAATTAAAGAAGGGTCTAAGACTAATCATTATTGGTGGTACGGCAAGTTGGCTGCCCCTCGAACAAAAAAGATGTCAGTACAAAAACAATTCTGAAAAGGCTTCATCCCAACGTCACCGTCGCCGCCGCATTAAATTGTCGAGGCCACGTTGAGCTGCTTCTGCCGTGTTGAGTCACCGGGAGTCGCCGGTCTGCCTGAACCGCCGAGATTATATTGAGCCACCTCTGACGCGGCGTACAGATCATCAGTCATTCACAAACATCAGGTGATATCTATCTAAGTTTATCTTATTAACACTGATTGTTTTTTGTCAAAGAACAATTACTTTGCCCTGTAATATTTCTACACAAGATAAATTTTTTATGCCATTGTACCGAGGATACAGAGTGCAAGCGCTAAGCATTCGTCCATGGCACGCTGCTCGACAAACATGCGTGCAGTCCGCTGTTCCCGCGGTCTAGTATGCATCAACTCGTCAGGACCGTGCGAATTGCCTAATAAAGTGCGCACACGCTGCCGTCCCCTACAGTCCGATCTACATCAATATTCGACCGGCTTACCTGGCTGTGCCGGTTTACAATACCACAGCCTCACCATGGTGATCATCAATTCTGCGGTGGATATTTTATGGCCTAACATATCAAGGTGAAATATGTCCAATCAATTTTCATTAATACATTTTTTATTCTTTAAGACAACAAATTACTCCGGCTTGCAATATTATTTATGCAGGAGCAATCGTTCACCGCAAAAGCTATGGCCGTGTCATGGATGTATAGCTCGCGCCACTGTTATAAGGCGCTAGTATCTTACCATGCCGTCAAGGTCGATGAATATATGTGCAAGCCACCATTCTGCAGACCGGTTTACATCAATATGATGTGGTTAACTCGCCCATCCACGCCGTTTTACAATGTCGCAGCCGATTCATGTGTCTGTGCGGCCTCTGAAGCCGCGGTCATCTTTGTCATCCGTCTCTCGCGGCCTGGTCTACATCAACACATTGGGCCGCACCTGTCTACATGAGCTGTTTATTGACCGCCATCTGCGATGGATGACTCAATGGACATGCGCACAAGTTGCCGCCACTACAGTTTGGGTAGACTTCAAACAACCAGCTAGGATGAATCACTGGCCGGATTATTTACACAAATCATATGGAGTCATTTATGACCCGCCATTATCGACCTCAAGCTTCTGTGGATTTGCATTGCATTATCAACGCCGTAGTTTCGGTGCTTGATCGGTCGGGCCGTGAAGACGTACGACTACATCAACCGCGTTGTGCTAACGCTTCCGCTGTCAGTCTACAAGGGTACGTAGATCGCACTCTCCCCTCTCGTTGCTATGCATCATCATGATCTTGCGTGTGCGTAGGAAAATTTTGAAATTACTACATTACCCAACTGTGGTATCAGAGCCAGGTTTTATGTGTTGATGTCATGTCCCCTCTCGTTGCTATGCATCATCATGATCTTGCGTGTGCGTAGGAAAATTTTGAAATTACTACATTACCCAACTGTGGTATCAGAGCCAGGTTTTATGTGTTGATGTTATATGCACGAGTAGAACACAAGTGAGTTGTGGGCGATATAAGTCATACTGCTTACCAGCATGTCATACTTTGGTTCGGCGGTATTGTTGGACAAAGCGGCCCGGACCGACATTATGCGTACGCTTACGCAAGACCGGTTCTCTCGACGTGCTTTGCACAAAGGTGGCTAGCGGGTGACAGTTTCTCCAACTTTAACTGAACCGAGTGTGGCTACGCCCGGTCCTTGCGAAGGTTAAAACATCACCAACTTGACAAACTATCGTTGTGGTTTTGATGCGTAGGTAAGATTGGTTCTTGCTTAAGCCCGTAGCAGCCACGTAAAACTTGCAACAACAAAGTAGAGGACGTCTAACTTGTTTTTGCAGGGCATGTTGTGATGTTATATGGTCAAGACATGATGCTAAAATTTTATTGTATGAGATGATCATGTTTTGTAACCAAGTTATCGGCAACTGGCAGGAGCCATATGGTTGTCGCTTTATTGTATGCAATGCAATTGCGCTGTAATGCTTTACTTTATCACTAAGCGGTAGCGATAGTCGTGGAAGCATAAGATTGGCGAGATGACAACGATGCTACGATGATGATCAAGGTGTCGCGCCGGTGACGATGGTGATCACGATGGTGCTTCGAAGATGGAGATCACAAGCACAAGATGATGATGGCCATATCATATCACTTATATTGATTGCATGTGATGTTTATCTTTTATGCATCTTATCTTGCTTTGATTGACGGTAGCATTTTAATATGATCTCTCACTAATTATCAAGAAGTGTTCTCCCTGAGTATGCATCGTTGCGAAAGTTCTTCGTGCTGAGACACCACGTGATGATCGAGTGTGATAGGCTCTACGTTCAAATACAACGGGTGCAAAACAGTTGCACACGCGGAATACTCAGGTTATACTTGACGAGCCAAGCATATACAGATATGGCCTCGGAACACGGAGACCGAAAGGTCGAGCGTGAATCATATAGTAGATATGATCAACATAGTGATGTTCACCAATGAAACTACTCCATCTCACGTGATGATCGGACATGGTTTAGTTGATTTTGATCACGTAATCACTTAGAGGATTAGAGGGATGTCTATCTAAGTGGGAGTTCTTTAGTAATATGATTAATTGAACCTAAATTTATCATGAACTTAGTACCTGATAGTATCTTGCTTGTTTATGTTTGATTGTAGATAGATGGCCCGTGCTGTTGTTCCATTGAATTTTAATGCGTTCCTTGAGAAAGCAAAGTTGAAAGATGATGGTAGCAATTACACGGACTGGGTCCGTAACTTGAGGATTATCCTCATTGTTGCACAGAAGAATTACGTCCTGGAAGCACTGGTGGGTGCCAGACCTGCTGCTGGAGCAACACCAGATGTTATGAACGTCTGGCAGAGCAAAGATGATGACTACTCGATAGTTCAGTGTGCCATGCTTTACGGCTTAGAATCGGGACTTCAACGATGTTTTGAACGTCATGGAGCATATGAGATGTTCCATGAGTTGAAGTTAATATTTCAAGCAAATGCCCGGATTGAGAGATATGAAGTCTCCAATAAATTCTATAGCTACAAGATGGAGGAGAACAGTTCTGTCAGTGAGCATATACTCAAAATGTCTGGGTATAATAATCACTTGATTCAATTGGGAGTTAATCTTCCAGATGATTGCATCGTTGACAGAATTCTCCAATCACTGCCACCAAGCTACAAGAGCTTCGTGATGAACTATAATATGCAAGGGATGAATAAGACTATTCCCGAGCTCTTCGCAATGCTGAAAGCTGCGGAGGTACAAATCAAGAAGGAGCATCAAGTGTTGATGGTCAACAAGACCACTAGTTTCAAGAAAAAGGGCAAAGGGAAGAAGAAGGGGAACTTCAAAAAGAACGGAAAGCAAGTTGCTACTCAAGAGAAAAAACCCAAACCTGGACCTAAGCCTGAAACTGAGTGATTCTACTGCAAGCAGACTGGTCACTGGAAGCGGAACTGTCCCAAGTATTTGGCGGATAAGAAGGATGGCAAGGTGAACAAAGGTATATGTGATATACATGTTATTGATGTGTACCTTACTAATGCTCGCAGTAGCACCTAGGTATTTGATACTGGTTCTGTTGCTAACATTTGCAACTCGAAACAGGGACTACAGATTAAGCAAAGATTGGCTAAGAACTCTTCCCCGACACTCTGCTGGATCGGAGTCCGGGGATCGTCATCGAGCTGAACGTGTGCTAAAACTCGGAGGTGTCGTAGTTTCAGTGCTTGATCGGTCAGGCCGTAAAGACGTATGACTACATCAACCATGTTGTGCTAACGCTTCTGATGTCGGTCTACAAGGGTACGTAGATCGCACTCTCCCCTCTCGTTGCTATGCATCACCATGATCTTGCATGTGCGTAGGAAAATTTTGAAATTACTACGTTACCCAACATTGACAAGTCAATCTCATAGACCCTGAACTTGTCAAAATTAAAATGATGATTGGTTAAAGAATGAGGTCCATCTTAAAAGGCTTTGTAAAATGGTTTAACTCAGTGGCCTGGCAGCCCATGAAAAGCCTCGAATTTGGGGCCTGGCAGCCCATGAAAAGCCTCGACTACAAGTTTTCATATGTTTTTATTTCCCAAGTTTTTCCTCCTTTGATGAGGTTTATAATATTTTATGATAAATCGGCGTTTATTGACCCGGCTTGGCTTTCAACTACAAGTTGTTAGTACATGATCAGTTATAATCCGGCGCTTATTGACCCTGTCTGGTCTCGACTACAAGTCGCTAGTATTATATATGGATAATCCGGTGTTTATTACAACTCGGTACGGTTTTATCATAAACCGGAAAAATATGGAAGGAGCTATCAGTACTCAAGACTGGGGTTATTACCCTTACTACAAAAAGTTGGTAAACCAACAATGTGATTCACCCTTACTGGTATGATATATTTCATATTTGATTATTCTTAAGTGCAGTCTTGGTTATAAACCCGGGTTATATGTTGGGTATTATGACCCGTCCGGCGGTAAACCGCCAGGACACTTTAAACTTGTTGTATGAAGAAACAGGTTGAATAAAGCAGGATTATAAACCACCAGCGTTTATTAACCCGGCCTGGCTTTCGACTATAAGTCGCCAATATGACGATAAATTATCCAGTGTTTATTAACCCGGACTAGCTTGGGATTATAAGTTGCCACTATATATTTGGATTGCGCCATTGGAATCATGCTCTCATAAATCATTGGATTATATTATTCAAATCTTCAAATAGATAACATGGCTGGATTTCATTATGGTTATCAGTAACCGGTATTATGATTAAAGTTTTCAAAGTCGCTTTAGCGCAATGGCTATTATATTATCAATGGATAGGATTTATTCTACAATTGAAGGAATAGTCCCGAGTTGCTGCATGCTTACGACCCGGCACTTGGGGGCTACATTATATAAGTTGAGATTATATCAAATATGCAAGTCTCATGTCGCTGCAAACATGCACCATCACACTTGGGGGCTAATGCAAAGTCATTTTTTTGGCCTTATTGAAGACCCGACTCATCATATCATAATGAGTCGGCCCTTGGGGGCTACCAATTGCTCCTATCAATGATTCAAGGCAATTACAAGTCCCAGGTTGCAGCAAGCATGACAACCCGGCACTTGGGGGCTACATAATATGGAGGATTCAGTTTTTACTAAGTGACTAGGATGAACAACATGGATTTCTTCTTAAGTGGCGGTATTTATATTAAACTAAGTCTTAAGCCATCACTTTGTTCTCCTCAAGACTTGTGGGCTACAGGTAATATGGATATAAGGGAGAAAAATCTTCAAATTCTCAGTTTTGAATAAACCAGATTAACCCGGTGTCTGCAACAATCATAACCCGGTGTCATCAATAATCATTAACCGGCGTTGGCAACAATGATGAACCGTCGTTGACAACAATCATGACCCGGAATTATCAGCTTTTATAACCCGCTAATTTTGGAAATCATAGCTTGGCAAGTGCTACATTTTCAAGCCGGCTGAATATCAGTTGAATATTTGAAGACCAATATTTTTTTCAAGTCAGAGCATTCAAGGCCGAATCAAATGGATTTTTTATTTGCAATATTTCTTCTACAAGCAAATTGATTATGAAGCTGGTCTATTGACCCGGATTTTCTAGAAGGAGGAAATGACAAGGACTTAAGGATGATCAGGTGCCGGTTTACACGAATTCTTAACCCGAAGCACAACCTGTCAAATTTTTTCTCGTGTTTATTTTGCAGCATAAGTTTACCATGGATAAATCCAATCTAAACTTGGGGGCTAATGTCGGGGATATACCCCGCGGCGTAACCCGGCCGGAAGTATAGCCCTGCCAGACTTGGCGATTCACCGGCGACCCGCACTGACCAAACGGTTTACAAGCAACCTGACTGAACATTATGACTCACTGGTATCCCGGCGGGCGGGACAGATGGATGACAAGGCCCAAGGCCCAGAAGCCTGGTTTATGTTAATTGTGCACCGATTTAAGTGAAAAGGTGTGAGGAATATTTCCCTTACAAGGAATCAAGACCCGGACTTGTATCCGGTTTGTATTAGAAGATATACTAGTCCTAATAGGACTCCACATGTAACCCGCCCCTTCAACATATATAAGGAGGGGCAGGGCTCCCCAAAGAGGGAGAGGAAAAGAAAATAATCTATAGGGCTTGAGACAACAAAGAGGAGAGCCGGTTTATGCGGTGACTCCCTCATGAGCATAATGCGACCTAGCCACAAACATCATGTAGGGATATTCCGGATGATGTTTCCCGGAGCCTAAAGCTATATAAATCTTTGTCTTGTGTTGCGTCTCTTGATTCCGCTCAACCCTTCTCAAGATACCACATAGATGCGTTGGCCTCATGACTAAGTCCTTTCAATGAGGACATCTGTCGTGACAATTCCACTACAACAGTGCTCTAAATCAAACAAAACAAAGAGTACTACAGCGGCTGGTGCTCGTCGATCTCCGCCGCCTCCTCCATCTCCAGCTTGCGCCCGACGATCTCCTGGGGAAGGGGCTCCATGGCATCCATCACACCATACTTGGTAAGCATGTCGCCATTCACGTCTGTCATCTCTTTGGAAAAGGCCGCCACGAGGTGGGCATGGGTGGCCGTGATCTGGGCTGGGACGAGCTCCGTCGTGGCAAGGTATGCCACAGAGCAACAGACGACTGCTCGAACGCTTTCGGCGATTGCCAACTCTTCGACTGTGGGTTGCCGACCATTGTCGGAGAAGCTTCATTCGATTTGTGCGGTCAGCGCCACAAGCTAGGCATGGGTGGCCTCGACATGGTCGCAGGCGGCATCCATCAGGGCAAAGGCCACTACTGCGAAACAGACAACTGTTGTGCCGCTCTCGCCAGTTGCTATCCCAAAGGCAGATGTTGCTTCCGCCACCTGAGAAGCAACAGTGGCCGTTTGGGCTGCCTTGGCCGCCTGATCACATATTGTGGCTGAGGGAGTCCTGGATTAGGGGGTCCCCAGGCGTCCGGGCTATGTGACGTGGGTCGGACTAGTGGGCTATGAAGATACAAGATAGAAGGCTTCCCCCCGTGTCCGGAGACTCTCTTGGCATAGAAGGCATGCTTGGCGTTCAGATATGAAGATTCCTTTCTCTGTAAACCGACTCTGTACAAACCATAGCCCCTTCCAGTATCTATATAAGCCGGAGGGTTTAATCCGTAGGGGCAGTCATAATCATACAGGATAGACATCTAGGGTTTAGCCATTACGATCTCGTGGTAGATCAACTCTTGTGACCCCTATACTCATCAAAGTCAATTAAGCAGGATGTAGGGTTTTACCTCCATCAAGAGGGCCCGAACCTGGGTAAACACTACCTCCAGTTACCTTCGATCCTTAGACGCACAGTTCAGGACCCCCTACCCGAGATTTGCCAGTTTTGACACCGACATCGGTGCTTTCATTGAGAGCTCCTTTGTGTCGTCGATGGAGGATTTGATGGCTCGTTCGATCATCCACAATGATGCTGTTTCGGGGGAGATTCCCCCCCCCAGGCCAAATTTTCATGTTCGGCGCCTTCGCGGTGCGAGCCAACTCGATTGGTCACCTCAAGCAGATCGACAGCTACGCCCCTGGTCATCAGATCAGTTTCCGGAACCTAAACCATGTTGCAGATATCCGAGGAGATTTGATCCTCGAAGGATTCGCGACCCGGTTACCGCTCTGGCCTAAGATCCAGAGCAGGCCGTCAGGTCCGAAGACGGGAGTCTAGATCCCGCCGGACTATCTGCACTTATGGAGCTTGCAACTTGAGAAGCCTCAGATGCTACCTCTTAAGCACTGTGTTGGTTTTCCCTTGAAGAGGAAAGGGTGATGCAGCAAAGTAGCGTAAGTATTTCCCTCAGTTTTTGAGAACCAAGGTATCAATCCAGTAGGAGGCCACCCGCAAATCCATCGTACCTACACAAACTAATAAGAACCCCGCAACCAACGCGATAAAGGGGTTGTCAATCCCTTCACGGTCACTTATGAGAGTGAGATCTGATAGAGATGATAAAATAATATTTTTGGTATTTTTATGATAAAGAGTAAAAGTAAAGATTGCAAAATAAAAGGTAATAGAAATAGCTTGTGGACGGAAGATTAATATGATGGAGAATAGACTCGGGGGCCATAGGTTTCACTAGTGGCTTCTCTCAAGATAACATAAGTATTATGGTGGGTGAACAAATTACTGTCGAGCAATTGATAGAAAAGCGAATAATTATGAGAATATCTAGGCATGATCATGTATATAGGAATCATGCCCGTGATAAATAGACCGACTCCTGCCTCCATCTACTACTATTACCCCACACATCGACCGATATCCAGCATGCATCTAGAGTATTAAGTTCATAAGAACAGAGTAATGCATTAGGTAAGATGACATGATGTAGAGGGATAAACTCAAGCAATATGATATAAACCCCATCTTTTTATCCTTGATGGCAACAATACAATACGTGTCATTTCCCTTTCTGTCACTGGGTTCGAGCACCGCAAGATTTAACCCAAAGCTAAGCACTTCTCCCATTGCAAGGAAGATCAATCTAGTAGGCGAAAACAAACTGATAATTCGAAGAGACTTGCAAAGATAACCAATCATGCATAAAATATTTTAGAGAAGAATCAAATATTGTTCATAGATAGACTTAATCATAAACCCAAAATTCATCGAATCTCGACAAACACACCGCAAAAAGAGTTTACATCGAATAGATCTCCAAGAAGATCGAGGAGAACTTTGTATTGAGATTGAAAGAGAGAGAAGAATCCATCTAGGTAATAACTATGGACCTGAAGGTCTGAAGTAAACTACTCACACATCATCGGAGGGGTCATGGAGTTGATGTAGAGGCCCTCCGTGATCGATGCCCGCTTCGGCGGAGCTCCAAAAAAGGCCCCAAGATGGGATCTTTTGGGTACAGAAGGTTGCGGCGGTGGAAATAGGGTTTCGTGGTGCTCCTTGATGTTTTCAGGGTATATGAGTATATATAGGAGGAAGAAGTAGGTTGGTCGATCCACGAGGGGCCCACGAAGGGGGAGGGCGTGCCAGGGGGTAGGCGTGCCTCTGCCTCGTGGACTCCTCATTTGTTTCTTGACGTCCACTCCAAGTCCTCTAGATCACGTTTGTTCCAAAAATCACATTCCCAAAGGTTTCATTCTCTTTGGATTCCGTTTGATATTCCTTTTCTATGAAACACTGAAATAGGCAAACAAACAGCAATTTGCACTAGGCCTTGGGTTAATAGGTTAGTCCCAAAAATAATATAAAAGTGTAAAATAAAGCCCATTAACATCCAAAACAGATAATATAATAGCATGGAACAATAAAAAATTATAGATACGCTGGAGACGTAACAAGCATCCCCAAGCTTAATTCCTGCTCGTCCTCGAGTAGGTAAATGATAAAAATAGAATTTTTGATGTGGAATGCTACCTAACATAATTATCAATGTAATTCTCTTTATTGTGGCAGGAATATTTAGATCCGAAAGATTCAAGACAAAAGTTTAGTATTGACATAAAAATAATAATACTTCAAGCATACTAACTAAGCAATTATGTCTTCTCAAAATAACATGGCAAAAGAATGTTCATCCCTACAAAATCATATAGTTTGGTCATGCTCCATTTTTGTCACACAAGAATGCTCTCATCATGCACAACCCCGATGACAAGCCAAGCAATTGTTTCACACTTTAGTAATCTCAAACTTTTTTCAACTTTCACGCAGTACATGAGTGCGAGCCATGGATATGGCACTATGGGTGTAATAGAATATGATGATGAGGGTTATGTGGAGAAGACAAAAAAAGAGAAAGTCTCAGATCGACGCGGCTAATCAATGGGCTAGGGAGATGTCCATCAATTGATGTCAATGCAAGGAGTAGGGATTGCCATGCAACGGATGCACTAGAGCTATAAATGTATGAAAGCTCAACAAAAGAATCTAAGTGGGTGTGCATCCAACTTTCTTGCTCACGAAGACCTAGGGCATTTGAGGAAACCCATTGTTGGAATATACAAGCCAAGTTCTATAATGAAAAATTCCCACTAGTAATGAAAGTGACAAAACAAGAGACTCTCTATCATAAACATCATGGTGCTACTTTGAAGCACAAGTGTGGAAAAAAGGATAGTAGCATTGCCCCTTTATATATATATTTTTTGGGGGGCCTTCCTTTTTTTTATTTGGCCTTTCTCTTTTTTTGGGGACAATGCTCTATTAATGATGATCATCACACTTCTAAATGATGATCATCACACTTCTATTTATTTACAACTCGATGATTACAACTCGATACTAGAACAAAGTATGACTCTATATGAATGCCTCCGGCAGTGTACCGGGAAGGGCAATGAATCAAGAGTGACATGTATGAAAAATTAAGAATCGGTGGCTTTGCCAAAATACGATGTCAACTACATGATCATGCAAGGCAATATGACAATGATGATGTGTGTCATGATAAATGGAACGGTGGAAAGTTGCATGCCAATATATCTCGGAATGGCTATGGAAATGCCATAATAGGTAGGTATAGTGGCTGTTTTGAGAAATATATAAGGAGGTTTATTTGTGACAGAGCGTATCATATCACGGGGTTTGGATGCACCGGCGAAGTTTGCACCAACTCTCAACGTGAGAAAGGGAAATGCACGGTACCGAAGAGGCTAGCAATGATGGAAGGATGGGAGTGCATATAATCCATGGACTCAACATTAGTCATAAAGAACTCACATACTTATTGAAAAAATCTACAAGTCATCAAAAACCAAGCATTACGCGCATGCTCCTAGGGGGATATATTGGTAGGAAAAGACCATCGCTCGTCCCCGACCACCACTCGTAAGGAAGACAATCAAATAACACCTCATGCTTCAAATTTGTTACACAACAGTCACCATACGTGCATGCTACGGGACTTGCAAACTTCAACGCAAGTATTTCTCAAATTCACAACTACTCAACCAGCACACTCTAATATTACCACCTTTATATCTCAAAACAATTATCAAGTATCAAACTTCTCCTAGTACTCAATGCACTTTTTATGAAAGTTTTTATTATACCAATCTTGGATGCCTATCATATTAGGACTAAATTCATAACCAAAGAAAATTACCATGCTGTTCTAAGGGACTCTCAAAATAATATAAGTGAAGCATGAGAGATCAATAATTTCTATAAAATAAAACCACCACCTTGCTCTAAAAGATATAAGCGAAGCACTAGAGCAAAATTATCTAGCTCAAAAGGTATAAGTGAAGAACATAGAGTATTCTAATAAACTCCGATTCATGGGTGTCTCTCCCAAAAGGTGTGTAAAGAAAGCATGATTGTGGTAAAATAAAAAGAAAACACTCAAATCATACAAGACGCTCCAAGGAGAACACATATCATGTGGTGAACAAAAATATAGCTCCAAGTAAAGTTACCGATGGACGAAGACGAAAGAGGGGATGCCTTCCGGGGCATCCCCAAGCATAGGATTTTGGTTGTCCTTGGAGATTACCTTGGGGTTCCTTGGGAATCCCCAAGCATAGGCTCTTGCCTCTCCTTGTTACATAATCCATCAAATCTTTACCCAATACTTGAAAAATTCACAACACAAAACTTAAAAGAAAATCTCGCGAGCTCCGTTAGTATAAGAAAACAAACCACCACTTCAAGGTACTGAAATTAACTCATTCTTTATTTATATTGGTGTTAAACGTACTATATTCCAACTTTTCTATGGTTCATAAACTCTGTTTCTAGCCACATATTCATCAAAATAAGCAAACAACACACGAAAAACAGAATCTGTCAAAAACAGAACAGTCTGTAGTAATCTGTAGGTTTAGAATACTTCTGGAACCCCAAAAATTCTAAACTAAATTTCTGGAAGTGAGTAATTTATCTATTAATCATCTTCAAAAATAATTAACTAAATATCACTCTCCAGTAAAAATTGGCAGCAAATCCCGTGAGCGCTAAAGTTTCTGTTTTTTTTACAGCAAGATCGCAAAGACTTTCCCCAAGTCTTCCCAAAGGTTCTACTTGGCACAAACACTAATTAAAAGCATAAAACCACATCTAAGCAGAGGCTAGATGAATTATTAATTACAAAACAGAGCCAAAAAAGAACACTACATCAAGACAGGACTTTGGGGTTGTCTCAGTGTCTTCAATATAGTTTTTATCAGCTTTCTTGGAGATCAACAGGGATGTCTCACTATCTTGAACCATATTTGCATTACTTCCTTTACCATTGCATAATAGGGTACTCTTCTCCAATATTTTATCTACGTTCTAAAAGAGAAACAAACAAACACATCTCAGGTTTACAATGTAGTATATGAAACTCATTTTGGTAAAACAGTTCAGTAGTAAGGTGGACAGTATAACAGCATGAAACAAACATATATCTATGTAGTATGGTCACTGTATGGTCTATATCATTCTAGTTTATGTTGCCAAATCAAGATAGATACAATTTGAATCATATCTATTTAAGACAAGGCAGCATAGACAGAATATAAGTGTGGGAAACTACACAGCAATAACAACACTCGTAATGTGCATGGCATGAGAACATAACTGTTTATTCAATTGAAACTGAAATCAACATAGAGCAAGTTACAACAGCAAACAGCCAAACACGTTGAATAAACAGGTTTAAAACATACCTATTGCGCCATTGGAGTTTCAATTGCATCCTTCAAATTTGAAATTAGTTGGTATCAGTAAATACAGTGATGCGAGAGCAAAGTAGTATGAACCATAGCTACGAAACCTGACCTGACAATAATTCTTCTTCTGCTTTAAGCATTGACTTTGGGTTCAGAGTGGTTGTCCTCGTGATTTGGGCACTGCAGTTGCCTTACTAACTTCTCATGTTTGGGTGCTCTATGGTGGAGACGGTGTTGTGTCAACGGGAACTGGGTGTCTATCTGCTGGGGTTGGGGTTAGAAGGGGTGTAGCTGGTTCTCTGTCCAACTGGGTAGGGGTACAATCTGCATGAGTGTGGGTTATGTGTGGTGGGGCTGGTTCTTGGGCAAGAACAACCGTGGTTCTATCTGCATCGACTGGTAGCACGATCTTTTCTGAAGACCGTGTTTTACTCCCATAGATACTGCCATCACTCCCTCCAATTGAAATGGCTGATAAACAAGAAAAGTAATTGAATGTACAGACATTGTAAGATAGACAGGTGCAATGGATAGTAGGGAAGAAAACAGGGCATGAAATAATTCACATTTATGTTGTCTAAGCAAACAGAATAGCAGGACATAATTTCACATATATGATGGCTAATTAAACAGGATAGCATGACACAATTTCACATGTATGATGGCTAACTAAACAGGATAGAATGACATACTTCAAAATATGATGACTATGTAAACAGGATGACATGATATAACTATACGATGTGCCTATTAAAATGGTTGGCATGCCATAAATCACAAACATGCCGTCGATGGAAACATGATGGCATGATATAATTCATGGATAGAATGACATAATTTAAAATATGATGACTATGTAAACAGGATGAGATGATATAACTATATTATGTCTTTAGAAAGTGGGTTGGCATGCCATAATTCAGATACATGTTGTCTATGTAAACATCATGGCATGACATAATTCAAATATATGATTTATATACTAAGGAAGTGAGCAGAGGGAAATCGCATATATGATGTGTCAACTAAGGAGATGGCATTCAATATTGTGTATATGATGTAAAAACTAAGCATTGTAATACAACATATGCATTATATGAGTAATATAACCCTGCCAAGTTTGAGCATACACCTCATGGGGATAATAGGACTGGTCATCTACCTCTGAATCCTCCTCTGAAGAGCTATCTATAACCAGCAAGATATCTGCTTCAGCAGGTAGCATTGTGTGCTCTGAAGACCTTGTTTTCACTCCAGATTTCTCCATCACCAATTCAAATGGCTGATGCACAGGAAGAGCAGTTGAATATACAAACATTGTCGACAAAAGCAATGAGAAATACAAAAAATGGCAGAATGATATAATTCACATATATGACGCTTGCCTAAACAACATGGCGTTTCATAATTCATATACATAATGCCTTGCAACAAGATAACATTGCATAATTCACATATATAATGTCTTGCAACAAGATGGCATTGCATAATTCACATATATGGTAATTAGACACTAAACAGGTGGCATTCACACAAAGCATGTCTAAACTAAGAAAATGACATAGCAATGCAAGATACCATACACACGATATGAGCAACATAACCCTGCCAAGTTAGGGCATGCACCTCGGGGGGAAATATGACTGGTCATCTGTCTCTGAATCCACCTCTGAGCAGCTATCGGTAACCAGCAAGACATGCGCTTCGTCAGATAGCATTGTCTGCTCTGAAGACCTTGTTTCCACCCCAGATTTTTCCATGACCGTGCCGAATGGCTGATGCACAAGAAGAGTAATTGAATGTACTAAAATTGTTGACAAATTTAACACGTAATAAAAAATGATGGCATGATATAATTCACATATAAGATGATTGGCTAACCAGGGTGGCATTGCAAAATTCACATATATGATGCATGTCTAGACAAGATGGCATTGCATGATTCACATGTACGATAAAGAAACTAAACATATGGCATTGACACAAAGCATGTCTAAACTAAGCAGATGACATCTTTAATGTATACAGTAAGCAATGCAAGGCACCATATGCATGATATTACCAACATCAGCATGCCAAGTTAGAGCGAAGACCTCATGGGGTAAATAGGAGTGGTCTTCTCCTTCTGAATCCCCCTCAGAACAGTTATCTTCCTCTTGATTACGATCCGAAATAGGTGGAGGGGGGCTGCCTTTGCGCCCACCATGGAACGACGTCTGCATGAAATTTTATTGCCACGCAAGGCTCGTCTCTTTTGCTCTGCATGATTAGTTCCATTGTGTACAATAACTGGCATGCATAGGAATAAAACATAGTGAGATTATGTAAGGAGTGCATGCACAAATCCAGAGTGATGGTAGCAAACTGTGGATAGACCCAAAACCAATGATAGCAGGCAGATAATAGCTTTAGTTAAAAAATACAGATAATGGCTCCTTTAATGTTTGTTTGCACCCAACATGAAACTCATAGTAGACACCGGAGATTAACCAGATAGTAGACAAATAGTACTGATTGCTGCCCCAATATGTACCCCACAACCATTTAAAAACTCAAGTTTCAGTATTAGTTTGGACCTGACTCGGAGTCTAATAGGTGAACACGACAATAATGTAGCATGTCATCATATTAAGCGACGCATAACGTAAGAAGACACGGAAGAGTGCGACCTCTCTTGCAGACCCATGTAGTCCTCAAGGTCATCTGGTCAGTTGATGATGGTAATGCAGTTGTCGTGGCTGCCGGTGGCGGGGAAGAAGATCTGAGGCGGCGAAAGATAGTCTGGAGAGCGGATCCCTGCTGTGGTGAACCCTTCCGTCATTGGAGCAGCTGAGCTGGGGTGGAACACGGCGCCGCAGGAACGGGACAAACCACACAAGGTTTTCTTTGACACATATTTGTAACAGAAGTAATTGAGTAAGGGCTTGTTTGAATTTGAGGATTCTAACAATGCAGGGATAGGAAATAGACAGGAATAGGATAGGAATGCACGTGCAAAACAAAGAATTCAAAAACACTGGATTTCTACCAATCTGGGTGTTTGATTCACAACAATTGGAAGATCACAGGATGTAAAAAAGCATGGTGAGATTAAGTCAAACCACAAGAAAATGTACGGTTATAATGTTATTATGCTACTATCTCTTAGTCTTGTGCTTGATGAATAGGAATATGAAAAAGAGGAGAAGTGGAAATTAGAATTCCTATGGTTTTTCTTTCAAGGAGACACTAAAGGAACAAATCCTACAGTTTTCCTTTGCTCCATTCCTTTGCACCAAATTCATGAAAAGTAGTACCATAGGAAACTTTCCAATTCCGATGTTTTTCATTCACTTTTCCTTTCAAGAACTGGCGATTCTAGTAGGCAGGGTTGAGCAAGGAAAATCCTACACTAAAAAAATGTTTTTGTGCTACTTCTATTACTTTGGACCTAGGCCACTGCCATACTAGCTCAACTCCCACGCCCATCGACAAATGCATAGCTCAAACGCGCAGAGATAAATAATGATGGCGTTCAAGAGAGTCCATCACGCATAGCTAAGTTGCCTGGTACCTCACTTCTTGTCATATAGTAGGATAAAATAATCGTATTTCCCGTTACTACGAGTGCTCAGTGGACAATATATATAACATGTAGAGTTAAAAAGAGATGCAACAAGTGTACAACCTCTTTGGCGAAGCCATGTCGATCTCAGCGTGATTGGGTTGGCCGGTGAGGATGCTCCGGCTGACTTGGCTGTCGGAGGAGGGGAAGAAGATCTTAGGCGTCTGGAGATGGAGCCCGAGGTACTGCTCCGCTGTGATGGAGGGTTTCATCGTTGGAGCAGCTCCGGTGAGTTGTACGACGCCGAGGCTGAAGCAGGACAAGAGAGACAACAAACAACGCTAACCTGAGTGGAATTCTAATAGCATCTCCAATACATGATGTAAAATACATCAGCCGCTCATCTCTGAACTTAACTGCCGAAATTGAACTTAACTGTCAAAACTGAACTTAACTGTTGAAACCGAACTTAACTGTCAAAACTGAATTTTGCTGTCGAAACTGAATTTTGATGTCAAAACTGAACGCACTAGCAAGGTGGGGCTACACATCGGTCGACTGACTTTTTCATCTCTGGTCAGTCGATTTTGCAGCCATTGGATACGTAACCAAGGGCCTTCGGTTCATCTTCAACCTCCACCCCCCTGAGCCACCAGCCACCACTGGCCAAACAGCAGCCCCCGCCACCCGCGACCGACGGTGCGCCGCCCCGCCCGCCCCGAAAACACCCCCCACCGCCGATCCGCCGC
>NC_041382.1:270841604-270845141 GCF_002162155.2 Triticum dicoccoides | reverse complement strand
CGATTCAGTCGACTGAAGTGTAGCTAAATCGGAGTAGCATCGCAAGCAAGAGCAAGAGCGAGAGCAGCAGCGCGAGCAAGAGCAATAGCAAGAGCAGACCAGGCAGGGGACCGAGAGCAAGAGCAGAGCAGCAGCGCGAGCGAGAGCTAAAGCAGCAGCAGCTCCTACTGATGTGTACGTCGCCACCGAGGGAGCGACACCGTGGAGGAAGTGGCCGGCGACGCCACTGTGGATGGAGTCGCGTCGTGTCGGCTCGGGACCGAGCGCCGACAGCACCATGAGATCGAATCAAGAAGAAAATGCGGCGATTAGTGTATAAACTCTTTGGTGGTGCCGATTAGGCCGCAGCTTCATCCGAGGAAACGGTGATGATGATGCTCTTCTAGTGGTGCAGGTGAAGACGGCTGTAACGCCCTCGATGCGGCTATATCTCCTACGTGTCGAAGTACGACTTAGAGGCATAACCGCATTGAAAGCCATGATGCAACTAAGGTCATCTTCACAACAACCCATGTAAATAAATAAAAGGGGAAAAGATACATAGTTGGCTTACACTCGCCACATCACACAAATACATGAATAACATTACATTCATCCAATACACTCATGGTCCGACTACGGTACCAAAATAAAGATCAACCCCCACATGCGACACGGTCCCTAATCGCCCCAACTGGGCACCACTACTGATCATCTAGGAAAGACACATAGTAACGGCGAGAGTCTTCGTCGAACTCCCACTTGAGCTCAAGCGCATCGTCTGGAACGGTATCGT
The DNA here is from genome assembly GCF_002162155.2 of Triticum dicoccoides. Classification (NCBI taxonomy): domain Eukaryota; kingdom Viridiplantae; phylum Streptophyta; class Magnoliopsida; order Poales; family Poaceae; genus Triticum; species Triticum dicoccoides. The sequence continues at coordinate 270,844,366 of NC_041382.1, read as the reverse complement.
CGGTCCCCGCATCTGGTTTGGATGTAATCTGTGAGTCACGGGGACTCAGCAATCTCGCACCCTCGCGATGAAGACTATTTAAGCTTATAGGTAAGACAAGGTATGATGTGGAGCTGCAGCAAGTGGCTAGCATACGCAAATGAGAGCGAGAAGAGAAGGCAAAAGCACGGACGAACAACTATGATCAAGAAGTGATCCTACAACAACCTACATCAAGCATTACTCCAACACCGTTTTCACTTCCCGGACTCCGCCGAGAAGAGACCATCATGGTTACACACGCGGTTGGTGCATGTTAATTAAGTTAAGTTTCAGGTTATCTACAACCGGACATTAACAAATTCCCATCTGCCCATAACCGCGGGCATGGCTTTCGAAAGTTCAAATCCCTGCAGGGAGACCCAACTTAGCCCATCACAAGCTCTCACGGTCAATGAAGGATATTCCTTCTCCCGAGACATCCCGATCAGACTCGGCATCCCGGTTACAACACATCCTCGACAATGGTAAAACAAGTCCAGCAACACCGCCCGAATGTGCCGACAAATCCCGATAGGAGCTGCACATATCTCATTCTTAGGGCACACTCAGATGAACACTACGTACAACTAAAACCAACCCACAAATTTCCCCAAGGTGGCGCTGCAAGTGACTCAGTTTTGGACCAACACTCAGAGGAGCACTGGCCCGAGGGGTTTAATAAAGATGACCCTTGGGCTCCGGAAACCCAAGGGAAAAAGAGGCTAGGTGGCAAATGGTAAAACCAAGGTTGGGCATTGCTGGAGGAGTTTTATTCAAGGCGAACTGTCAAGGGGTTCCCATTATAACCTAACCGCGTAAGGAACGCAAAATCCGGGAACATAACACAGATATGACGGAAACTAGGGCGGCAAGTGTGGAACAAAACACCAGGCAAAAGGCCGAGCCTTCCACCCTTTACTAAGTATATAGGTGCATTAAGATAACAATATAATATAGTGATATGCCAACAATAAACACTGTTCCAACAAGGAACGATCTCCAATCTTCACCTGCAACTAGCAACGCTATAAGAGGGGCTGAGCAAAGCGGTAACATAGCCAAACAACGGTTTGCTAGGACATGGTGCATTAGATGTTTGACATGGCAATATGGGAGGCATGATAAGAAAGTGGTAGGTATCATAGCATAGGCATAGCACAAGAGCGAGCATCTAGCAAGCAAAGATAGAAGTGATTTCGAGGGTATGGTCATCTTGCCTGCAAAGTTGTCAGAGTTGACTTGATCCTCGTAAGAGAACTCAACAGGCTCCTCGTTCACGAACTCATCTCCCAGATCTACCCAAACAAGAGCAACAAGCAAACGGAACACAATCAACCACGTGCAATACTCAAACAACATGATGCAAACATGGTATGATATGCGGGATGAGGTATGTGATGCATATGCTAGATTTGCAAAGGAATGTTTGAACCTGGCCTCAACTTGGAAATCCTAGAGTGCCACTAGAAAGGTGAGGTGATTTTGGTTGAAATCGATATAAAGATCACTGGAATCGGATGCACAGTTTGGAAATGGGAAGCAAAACAAATATGGCACCGGTCTACGATAAACAGCAAGTAACCATCTAAATGCATCAAGATAAATATGCTACAGCACGCAAACATGGCAACAAAATACATGGAAGGGATCCACTCATGATGCTTGACAAAATATGAACACTTAGCTACGAATAATTCATCCATTAACATGTTCAAACAAGCATGGCAAAAGTGCAAATGCTAACAGGTTTCAGACTTTGTGAAAAACTGGAGCATGCAAAACAGTTAACGAGCAGGCATGTTTACGAGCTCGATGCACTCACTACAGAGCATGGCATGACAAACTAAGCATACACCCATCAATAATACATGGCATAGAAGCTAGACATGGCAAGAACAATAACATAGCATGCACGGATCAATAGCAACATCCCCGGCAAAATCGCTAAACATGTCAACAATCTGCCAGGATTCACTTTATAGCAAAAGTAGAGCTCGATTGACTCAATCTAGGGAGCTTAATAATTGCAAACAAAGACATGGATGGATAGAGAACCACAATATTAACAACACATCCTTACTGATCATCCTCAAAAGAGGCATGGATCACTAGGAAACAACATGAACATATCGCATAAGTACAAAAACAGAACAAGAACTTAGTGAAATACTAAGTCCCTGAAATCAGCATTACCGATTACGCTACTTTGCAAGCTTGTTCTAGTCACCATGAATATCACAAAAATACATGGCAAGCACCTCTGTAAACATGGCATGGCATGTAACAAAACACATGTAGAGCTCAGGATCATAGCATGCACACATTAATCATGGCAAAAAAACAAAAGGCTATTTGCTGAAACAGATCTGACAAATTCATCACATAGCCCTCTTCCAACAGCATTTCAGGCATCAAGATGAGCTCAAATTAAAATGATTCAATGAGATGAAATGATGTACTCGTCGATACAAACATTTTGATATGCTACACGCACAAATCGGATCTACGATAAGAGAGTTATGATATGCCAAAGTTTGCAAAAAAATTAGGGTTCGGGGATGAAAAAGTCAACCCGCGGGAAACGGATCTAGATCTGGAACTCGAGCACTGTAGCACGTACATGCCTCCCAAGGTTGAACTTCGTCGGAGTCGAGATCGGAGGTCGCCGGAGACGCTGTCGGGGTCGAGGGAGGCCTGGGCGACGCGGGTCGCCGGCGAGGCGGCGAGGAGGCGGCGCCGGC
>NC_041382.1:270798821-270841289 GCF_002162155.2 Triticum dicoccoides | reverse complement strand
CTAGGGCGGCCGGACGGGAGGAAGACGGCGGCAGGGTCGCGGGCAGAGGCGCGGGGCGCGCGGGCTCTCGGGGGCCCTCCCTGGGCCGGGCGGGCCAGCGCGGCAGGGAGCCCCGGCGGGACACATGGCGGAGCCTCGTTGGCTGGCGGCGGCGGGCGGATGTGTCTGGCCCAATTCGGACACGTCCGGCGGCGAGGGGAGCAGATTTCTAGGGCTTGGAAGGAGGGGATCCGGGATTTTCGTGGAGGGGTCTATTTATAGAGGTAGAGGAGGCTAGGAAGCTCCAAATGAGGTGCGGTTTGCAGCCACGCGATCGTGATCGAACACTCTATATGATAGAAGAGGTTTAAGTGGGTTTTGGGCTAGTTTGGAGAGGTGTTGGGCTGCAACACACACGAGGCGTTTTCGGTCCCTCGGTTAACCGTTGGAGTATCAAACGAAGTCCAAATGGCACGAAACTTGATAGGCGGTCTACCGGTAGTAAACCAAGGCCGCATGGCAAGTCTCAGTCCAATCCGGAAATGTTCAACCCCACACACGAAAAGAGGTAGAAAGGGCCACCGGAGGACATAGGAGCGCCGGAATGCAACATGGACAACGGCGAAAATGCTCGAATGCATGAGACGAACACATATGCGAATGCAATGCACATGATGACATGATATGAGATGCATGACAAAGACAACAACACACGGAGACAAAAAACGACAACGACGAAATGAAATAACTTAGTGCCGGAAACAGCAAGAGTTGGGATACATATAAGGTAAATTACGTCTGGGGTGTTACAACACTCCACCACTACGAAAGGATCTCGACCCGAGATCTAGGAGTGGAAAAACTCCGAGTACACAGAACGGAGGTGATCCTCGTGTTCCCAGGTGGCTTCACGGTCGGAATGATGTGAGCACTTGACTTTGAGGAATTTGATTGACTTGTTGCGAGTCTTGCGCTCAGTTTCTTCAAGAATAGCAACTGGGTGCTCACAATAAGAAAGGTCTTCTTGGAGATCAATGTCTTCGAAGTTGACGGTGCGGTCAGAGGTCTTGAAGCACTTGCGGAGCTGAGAGACATGGAACACGTCGTGCACGTTTGCAAAGTTGGAGGGAAGCTCAAGTTGATATGCGAGATCGCCTCTCTTGCTGACGATCTTGAAAGGACCCACGTATCTAGGGGCAAGCTTCCCTTTGATACCGAAGCGACGAGTACCTTTCATTAGAGAAACACGGAGGTAAACACGGTCTCCGTTCTCGAAAGCCAAATCAGGATGCTTACTATCATAGTAGCTCTTCTGGCGCGACTGCGCTGCTTTGAGGTTATCACGAATGACTTTACACATCTCTTCTGCCTCTGTGATCAAGTCATTTCCAGGAAGTTGACGTTCACTAGTCTCTGACCAGTTAAGAGGAGTACGGCACTTCCTGCCATAGAGAATTTCAAATGGTGCCTTGCCCGAACTCGCTTGAAAATTGTTGTTGTAGGAAAACTCGGCATATGGAAGACAATCTTCCCACTTCATACCGAAAGAGTTAATGCAAGCCCTGAGCATATCTTCAAGAATCTAATTGACACTCTCGGCTTGGCCGCTAGTTTGAGGATGAAAAGCTATGTTGAAACGGATGTTGGTGCCCATGGCCTTCTGGAAAAAAAACCCAAAACTTCGAGGTGAATATGCTGCCACGATATGAAGAAATCAACTGTGGAATGCCGTGCAGAGAGACAATCCGAGAGGTATAAAGCTCTGCCAATTGAGCTGTTGTGATGGATTCTTTGATAGGAAGGAAATGAGCCACTTTAGTGAGTTTGTTGATGACAACGAATATAGCATCATTGCCACGCTTGGACTTTGGAAATCCAGTCACGAAGTCCATCTCAATGTGGTAAAACTTCCATTCTGGAATGGCAAGAGGTTGGAGGAGACCAGCTGGTCATTTGTGTTCTGCCTTCACTCTTCTGCAAACATCACATTCGTTCATCAACTGAGCAATCTCGCGCTTCATTCGAGTCCACCAATACGCCTGCTTGAGGTCCTGGTACATCTTTGTACTCCCAGGGTGGATGGAGGGGAGTGAATTGTTAGCCTCGTTCGTAATGACTTTACCAAGATCACCTTTAGGCACAAAAATGCGATCCTCGAAGAATAGAGTATCCTTGTCATCAAGACGATAGCACTTGTACTTGGGTTGACTCTTGGCAATCCCAATCTTCACCTTCTTCACCATAGCATCAAGAAGTTGAGCCTCGCGAATCTGATCTTCCAAAGTAGGAGAGACTTGGAGGTTGGCGAGGAAACCTTGAGGAACAACTTGCAGATTGAGTTTGCGGAAAGCTTCACAAAGCTCGGGTTGGTAAGGCTTGAGAATCAAACTGTTGCAGTAAGCCTTCCTGCTCAAAGTGTAAGGAATTACATTGGCCTTGCCTGGAGTATATTCGATACTCAGATTATACTCTTGAATCATTTAGACCCAATGAGTCTGCCTGAGGTTGAGATTAGGCTGAGTGAAGATGTACTTGAGACTCTTGTGGTTAGTGAAGATGTCCACTTTTCTTCCGAATAAGAGATGTCTCCAAGTCAAAAGAGCATGCACAACTGCCGCCAACTCGAGGTCATGAGTGGGGTAGTTTTTTTCATTGGGCTTCAACTGGCGAGAGGTATAAGCCACAACTTTCTTCTCTTGCATCAACACTGCACCAAGACCTTGAAGAGAGGCATCACAGAAGACCTCGAACGGTTCAGATTCATCAGGAGGAGTCAGAACTGGAGAAGTGACTAATTTCTCTTTCAGGGTGTTGAAAGCGATGTCAAATTCAGGAGACCAAACGTACTTCACGTGCTTCTGGAGAAGGTTTGAAAGAGGCTTCGCGATCTTTGAAAAGTTCTCAACGGACCTTCGACAGTAGCTTGCGAGACCAAGGAAGCTGCGGAGTTGCTTCACGTTCTGAGGCGGTTCCCAATTCACAATTGCAGACACCTTCTCAGGATTCACCGCTATGCCCTTGGCAGAGATGATATGCCCAAGATAGAGAACCTCATCGAGCCAAAACTCGCACTTCGAAAACTTGGCGTAGAACTGATGTTCTCTGAGCTTATCGAGCACCAAACGCAAGTGCTTGGCATGATCTTCCTTGTTCTTGGAAAAGACCAAAATTTCATCGAGGTAGACCAAGACTAAGTCATTTGTGTAGGCGTTGAAGATGAAGTTCATCATGCGAGAGAAAGTCGGAGGAGCATTGACGAGGCCAAAAGACATGACAGTGTATTCATATGAACCATAGCTTGTTCTGAACGCCGTCTTGGGGATATCTTGCTCACGAATTCGAATCTGGTGATAGCCCATACGAAGATCAAGCTTGGAGAATACTTGAGCACCTTTGAGTTGTTCAAACAGCTCATTCACTCTTGAATATCGAGTTGCTTCTTCACCTCCTTCAACTCTTCAGGTCTAAGTTTGTAAGGACGTTTGCAAACAGGTTCCGTGCCAGGCTCAAGATCGATGACAAATTCAACTGGCCGGTGCGGAGGCATTCCTGGAAGCTCTTTTGGAAAGACGTCTTGATATTTGCAAACGACTGGAATTTGAGAGATGGCATCCAATTCACCCTTCTCATTGAGAGAAAATAGACAGATGGTATCATCACGAGCGGCAAAGACAATTACATCCTTAGACGAATGAGTCAATTGAATCTGCCTAGCAGCACAATCAAGATGAGCCTTGTTCTTAGAAAGCCAGTCCATTCCAAGATTAGGTCAATATCCGAGTTACCAAGGACCACTAGAGAGGACAGAAACTTGTAGTCTCCCAACGTGATAGAGACATCGGGAGCAACCAAACTAGAAGTCAAAAGCTTGCCAGGAGAAACAACTTGCATGACTTTGGGCATAACCTCAGTATCAACATTGTGCTTCGATGCAAATGGGAATGACAAGAAAGAATGCGATGCACCAGTGTCAAAAAGTACTTTTGCAGGAAAATCGTTAACAGGAAGGTTACCCATCATGACATCTGACGAGTCCTCTGCCTGAAATGCATTCATCAAATTGACCTTGGCGTGCTTGGGGTTATGCTTGACCACTGCGGTACTTGCCGATCTCACAGGAGGAGGAGGAGGGAGACGCCTCTGATTGAAGCATTTGTTGGCATAGTGACCCTTCTGTTGGTACTTGTTGCACGTGACCTCCGAGAGCGGACGGTGATACGGAGCACTTGATCTTGGAGCTTGAGACTAAGTCTTGGTCTGAAAGCCAGGGTTGGGTGGGTGGGAAGATCCACTCCCACATTTTCTCTTCTGCTGATAAGGCTAACGGAACGGAGGAGGAGGATGCCAATACTTCTGCTGCTTAGCCACTTGAGTTGAGGAAGAAGGAGTTGCATCTCTGACTGGCTTCTTGGAAGCATCGCACTTCAGTTGAGCAGTCTCTTGCTTCATTGCCATGTTGTAAAACTCATCGTACTTCTTGGGCTCAAAGAGGACGAGAGCTAACTGGAGTTCTTCTCTGAGACCACCCCTGAACTGGTATATCATGCTCTTATCGTCAGGGACGTCTTGCTTAGCAAAACGGGCGAGCTTCTGAAACATGATGTTGTACTGGTAAACAGACATAGTGCCTTGCTTCAGGTTGCGGAATTCCTCATGCTTGCTTTCAACCACACTTTGAGGAATATGATGAGCTTTGAAGTCTTGACGGAATTCATCCCAGGTAATTGCACGGCCTCCTCTGAAATCTTTGTACTGCTGAAACCATTCTGCAGCTTGGTCTTTGAGTTGGAAGGAGGCAAACTTGACAAAGTCCTCAGGCCTGACGTTACTGCACTCGAAATGCTTGCATATGTCCACAAGCCAATCATCAGCGTCTGTTGCCTCAACACAATTGCTGAAGGTCTTTGGTTGGTTAGCAAGGAACTGGTTGAGTGTAGCAAACTGATTCTGATTGTTGCCATGGACCTGGTACCCTTGGTTGCGCTCTTGAAGAAGTTGCATGATCAGCTGCGTGTTTGCATTGGTAGTGGCCATCATAGCTTGCCATGCCTCCGGAGGTGGAGGTGGTGCTAGCGGATCAGGATTCGGAGTCATGCGCGTTGGAGGAACCATCCTGAAGAGGTTGACATCCATTAGCATCTTGACAGACAAATATTTAATCTGAATCAAACGGGTTGAAATTGCAACATATAGTCTTCACATTCGAACAAAATGAACGAATGCATTCCAATCGAAATGGACATATTTCCAAAAATTGAGAAGCCACTTAGAATTGAGGTAGAAGAAAAAATGACAAGGTACGGACAAGAACAAATACTTGGTGAGGATTACCAATCCCAAACCAAATATCCGCGGAAGAAGAACTAGAGATACAAGAATTCCCACCTATGAAACTCCCGAACCTTTCCGGTTATGCAATCAGGTGTTGGGGATACAGGGGAAGCATAATATCTCACCCAAATCTAGCAAATCCTACATCTAGCTGTATCCATCCTTCAATACATGACCGAGAAAACTTCGGAAATCATCTACCTTAACCTTCGAAAAGCATTCGTTATACAAGTTATGGCAATACTCCCGAACTCCAGCCCCAGTACTGGGTGGCGTCGAGGTTATCCCACCAACAACTTCATAAAAGAGATTTTCGATGTCGGCGAAACTCAGGTATTCCAGAATCTCAACGATAAAATTGTGATGACAACACCTCGGAGCTCAACTCCCCGGGACACTGCCACAACCCCTAAATGTCAGGAGGCACCAAGAACAATGTTCTCGTCATAAAACCATCGGAACGATTCCAAGATACCCGCGTGATCCTAAAAAAATTAGTGAAATTTGAGAAGAGAAGAGTCAAAACTATACGTCAGGATGCCTCACTAGAGCGATGAAGGGACTGCGGAGTAAAAGAATTCCTAAACTCTCTGATATATAAATCACATTTTTCTAGACTCAACAACGCCAGCGACTCGATCAAGCAGGGGGCTCCTAAGGTCGGGGAAGGCTCTGATTACCAACTTGTAACGCCCTCGATGCGGCTATATCTCCTACGTGTCGAAGCACGACTTAGAGGCATAACCGCATTCAAAGCAATGTCGCAAGTAAGGTAATCTTCACAACAACCCATGTAAATAAATAAAAGGGGAAAACATACATAGTTGGCTTACACTCGCCACGTCACACAAATACATGAATAACATTACATTCATCCAATACACTCATGGTCCGTCTATGGTACCAAAATAAAGATCAACCCCCACATGCGACACGATCCCCGATTGCCCCAACTGGGCACCGCTACTGCTCATCTGGGAAAGACACATAGTAACGGCGAGAGTCTTCGTCGAACTCCCACTTGAGCTCAAGCGCATCGTCTGGAATGGTATCGTCAGTCCCTGCATCTGGTTTGGAAGTAATCTGTGAGTCACGGGACTCAGCAATCTCGCACCCTCGCGATCAAGACTATTTAAGCTTATAGGTAAGACAAGGTATGATGTGGAGCTGCGGCAGGTGACTAGCATGTATGGTGGCTAACATACGCAAATGAGAGCGAGAAGAGAAGGCAAAAGCACGGACGAACAACTATGATCAAGAAGTGATCCTAGAACAACCTACGTCAAGCATTACTCCAACACCGTGTTCACTTCCCGGACTCCACCGAGAAGAGACCATCATGGTTACACACGTGGTTGGTGCATTTTAATTAAGTTAAGTTTCAGGTTATCTACAACCGGACATTAACAAATTCCCATCTGCCCATAACCGCAGGCACGGCTTTCGAAAGTTCAAATCCTTGCAGGGGAGTCCCAACTTAGCCCATCACAAACTCTCACGGTCAACGAAGGATATTCCTTCTCCCGAGACATTCCGATCGGACTCGGCATCCCGGTTACAAGACATCCTCGACAATGGTAAAACAAGTCCAGCAACACCGCCCGAATGTGCCGACAAATCCCGATAGGAGTTGCACATATCTCGTTCTCAAGGCACACTCAGATGAACACTACTTACAACTAAAACCAACCCTCAAATTTCCCCAAGGTGGCGCTGCAAGTGGCTCTGTTTTGGACCAACACTCAGAAGAGCACTGGCCCGGGGGGTTTAATAAAGATGACCCTTGGGCTCCGGAAACCCAAGGGAAAAAGAGGCTAGGTGGAAAATGGTAAAACCAAGGTTGGGCATTGCTGGAGGAGTTTTATTCAAGGCGAACTGTCAAGGGGTTCCCATTATAACCCAACCGCGTAAGGAACGCAAAATCCGGGAACATAACACCGATATGACGAAAACTAGGGCGGCAAGTGTGGAACAAAACACCAGGCAAAAGGCCGAGCCTTCCACCCTTTACCAAGTATATAGGTGCATTAAGGTAACAAGATAATATAGTGATATCCCAACAATAAACAATGTTCCAACAAGGAACGATCTCCAATCTTCACCTGCAACTAGCAACGCTATAAGAGGGGCTGAGCAAAGCGGTAACATAGCCAAACAACGGTTTGCTAGGACATGGTGGGTTAGAGGTTTGACATGGCAATATGGGAGGCATGATAAGCAAGTGGTAGGTATCGTAGCATAGGCATAGCACAAGAGCAAGCATCTATCAAGCAAAGACAGAAGTGATTTCGAGGGTGTGGTCATCTTGCCTGCAAAGTTGTTAGAGTTGACTTGATCCTCGTAAGCGAACTCAACGGGCTCCTCGTTCACGAACTCATCTCCCGGATCTACCCAAACAAGAACAACAAGCAAACGGAACACAATCAACCACGTGCAATGCTCAAACAACATGATGCAACCATGGTATGATATGCGGGATGCGGTATGTGATGCATATGCAAGATTTGCAAATGAATGTTTGAACCTGGCCTCAACTTGGAAATCCAAGAGTGCCACTGTAAAGGTGAGGTGATTTCGGTTGAAATCGATATAAAGATTACCGGAATCGGATGCACAGTTTGGAAATGGCAAGCAAAACAAATATGGCTCCGACATGCGATAAACAGCAAGTAACCATCTAAATGCATCAAGATAAATATGCTACAGCACACAAAGATGGCACAAAAATACATGGCAGGGATCCACTCATGATGCTTGACAAATGATGAACACTGAGCTACGGCTAATTCATCCATTAACAGGTTCAAACAAGCATGGCAATAGTGCAAATGCTAAAAGGTTTCATACTTGGTGAAATTAGCACAAGTCTGGAATTTTTCATCAGGAAGCACACTTTAGAGCACGAAAACTACAAGCTACAGGAACTTCACATGGCAAAGAAAGGCATGGCATGAAGCTACTCAAAGCACTTAACCAAAGTCCCTTAGTGACCTTGAGCCAAAAGGGATCAGAAAATACAATTGCAAGCATGTGAACATGGAAAAAACACAAACAGATTCAGACTTAGTGAAAAACTGGAGCATGCAAAACAGTTAACGAGTAGGCATGTTTACGAGCTCGATGCACTCACTACAGAGCATGACATGACAATCTAAGCATACAACCATCAAGAATACATGGCATAGAAGCTAGACACGGCAAGAACAATAACATAGCATGCACGGATCAATAGCAACATCCCCGGCAAAATTGCTAAACATGTCAACAATCTGCCAGGATTCACTTTATAGCAAAAGTAGAGCTCGATTGACTCAAGCTAGGGTGCTCAATAATTGCAAACAAAGACATGGATGGATAGAGCACCACAATATTAACAGAACATCCTTACTGGTCATCCGCAAAAGAGGCACGGATCACTAGGAAACAACATGAACATATGGCATAAGGACAAAAACAAAACAAGGACTTAGTGAAATACTAAGTCCCTGAAATCAGCATTACCGATTACGCTACTTTGCAAGCTTGTGCTATTCACCACGAATATCACAAAAATACGTGGCAAGCACCTCTGTAAACATGGCATGGCATGTAACAGAACACATGTAGAGCTCGGGATCATAGCATGCACACATTAATCATGGCAAAAACAACAAAAGGCTATTTACTGAAACAGATCTGACAAATTCATCACATAGCCCTCTTCCAACAGCATTTCGGGCATCAAGATGAGCTCAAATTAAAATGATGCAATGAGATTAAATAATGTACTCGTCGAGACGAACATTTTGATATGCTACACGCACAAATCGGATCTACGATGAGAGAGTTATGATATGCCAAAGTTTGCAAAAAAAAATTAGGGTTCGGGGATGAAAAAGTCAACCCGTGGGAAACGGATCTGGATCTCGAACTCGAGCACTGTAGCACATACATGCCTCCCGAGGTTGAACGTCGCCGGAGTCGAGGTCGGAGGTCACCGGAGACGCTGTCGGGGTCAAGGGAGGCCGGGGCGACGCGGGTCACCGGCGGGGCGGCGAGGAGGCGGAGCCGGCGCGACGAGGTGGCGCGGCGCTGGCGGAGCTCGCCGGAGCTCGGCGGCCGGGGATGGCGGGCGGCGGCGCCGGGCGCCTCGGGTGGCCGGACGGGAGGAAGACGGTGATGGGGTCGGGGGCGGAGGCGCGGGGCGCGCGGGCTCTCGGGGGCCCTCCCTGGGCCGGGCAGGCCGGCGCGGCGGGGAGCCCCGGCGGGACATGTGGCGGAGCCTCGTTGGCCGGCGGCGGCGGGCGGACGAGTCTGGCCCAATTTGGACACGTCTGACGGCGAGGGGAGCAGATTTCTAGGGCTTGGAAGGAGGGGATCCGGGATTTTCGTGGAGGGGTCTATTTATAGAGGTAGAGGAGGCTAGGAAGCTCCAAATGAGGTGCAGTTTCCGGCCACGCGATCGTGATCAAAAGCTCTAGATGATAGAAGAGGTTTAGGTGGGTTTTGGGCTAGTTTGGAGAGGTGTTGGGCTGCAACACACACGAGGCCTTTTCGGTCCCTCGGTTAACCGTTGGAGTATCAAACGAAGTCCAAATGGTATGAAACTTGACAGGCGGTCAACCGGTAGTAAACCAAGGACGTATGGCAAGTCTCAGTCCAATCCGGAAATTTTTAACCCCCACACACGAAAAGAGGTAGAAAGGGCCACCGGAGGACATAGGAGCGCCGGAATGCAAAACGGACAACGGGGAAAATGCTCGAATGCATGAGACAAACACGTATGCGAATGCAATGCACATGATGACATGATATGAGATGCATGACAAAGACAACAACACACAGAGACAAAAAAACCGACAACGACAAAATGAAATAACTTAGTGCCGGAAACAGCAAGAGTTGGGATACATATAAGGTAAATTACGTCCGGGGTGTTACAACACTCCACCACTACGAAAGGATCTCGACCCGAGATCTAGGAGTGGAAAAACTCCGGGTACTCAGAACGGAGGTGATCCTCGCGTTCCCAGGTGGCTTCACGGTTGGAATGATGTGAGCACTTGACTTTGAGGAATTTGATTGACTTGTTGCGAGTCTTGCGCTCAGTTTCTTCAAGAATAGCAACTGGGTGCTCACGATAAGAAAGGTCTTCTTGGAGATCAATGTCTTCGAAGTTGACGGTGCGGTCAGGGGTCTTGAAGCACTTGCGGCGCTGAGAGACATGGAACACGTCGTGCACGTTTGCAAAGTTGGAGGGAAGCTCAAGTTGATATGCGAGATCGCCTCTCTTGCTAACGATCTTGAAAGGACCCACGTATCTAGGGGCAAGCTTCCCTTTGATACCGAAGCGACGAGTACCTTTCATTGGAGAAACGCGGAGGTAAACATGGTCTCCGATCTCAAAAGCCAAATCACGATGCTTACTATCATAGTAGCTCTTCTAGCGCGATTGCGCTGCTTTGAGGTTATCACGAATGACTTTACACATCTCTTCTGCCTCTGTAATCAAGTCATTTCCAAGAAGTTGACGTTCACCAGTCTCTGACCAGTTTAGAGGAGTACGACACTTCCTTCCATAGAGAATTTCAAATGGGGCCTTGCCTAAACTCGCTTGAAATCTATTTTGTAGGAAAACTTGGCATATGGAAGACAATCTTCCCACTTCATACCAAAAGAGATAACGCAAGCCCTGAGCATATCTTCAAGAATCTGATTGACACGCTCAACTTGGCCGCTAGTTTGAGGATGAAAAGCTATGCTGAAACGGATGTTGGTGCCCATGGCCTTCTGAAAAGAATCCCAAAACTTCGAGGTGAAGATGCTGCCACTGTCTGAAGAAATCAACTGTGGAATGCCGTGTAGAGAGACAATCCGAGAGGTATAAAGCTCCGCCAATTGAGCTGTTGTGATGGATTCTTTCATAGGAAGGAAATGAGACACTTTAGTGAGTTTGTCGATGACAACGAATATAGCATCATTGCCATGCTTGGACTTTGGAAATCCAGTCACGAAGTCCATCTCAATGTGGTCTAACTTCCATTCTGGAATGGCAAGAGGTTGGAGGAGACCAGCTGGTCATTGGTGTTCTGCCTTCACTCTTCTGCAGACATCACATTCGTTCACGAACTGAGCAATCTCGCGCTTCATTCGAGTCCACCAATATGCCTGCTTGAGGTCCTGGTACATCTTTGTACTCCCAGGGTGGATGGAGAGGAGTGAATTGTGAGCCTCGTTCATAATGACTTTACGAAGGCCACCTTTAGGCACAACAATGCGATCCTCGAAGAATAGAGTATCTTTGTCATCAAGACGATAGCACTTGTACTTGGCTTGACTATTGGCAATCCCAATCTTCACCTTCTTCACCATAGCATCAAGAAGTTGAGCCTCGCGAATCTGATCTTCCAAAGTAGGAGAGACTTGGAGGTTGGCGAGGAAACCTTGAGGAACAACTTGTAGATTGAGTTTGCGGAAAGCTTCACAAAGCTCGGGTTGGTAAGGCTTGAGAATCAAACTATTGCAGTAAGCCTTCCTGCTCAAAGCGCCAGCAATTACATTGGCCTTGCCTGGAGTATATTCGATACTCGGATTGTATTCTTGAATCATTTCGACCCAATGAGTCTGCCAGAGGTTGAGATTAGGCTGACTGAAGATGTACTTGAGACTCTTGTGGTCAGTGAAGATGTCCACTTTTCTTCCCAATAAGAGATGTCTCCAAGTCAAAAGAGCATGCACAACTGCCGCCAACTCGAGGTCATGAGTGGGGTAGTTTTTTTCATTGGGCTTCAACTGGCGAGAGGTATAAGCCACAACTTTCTTCTCTTGCATCAACACTGCACCAAGACCTTGAAGAGAGGCATCACAGAAGACCTCGAACGGTTTGGATTCATCAGGAGGAGTCAGAACTGGAGCAGTGACTAATTTCTCTTTCAGGGTGTTGAAAGCGATGTCACATTCAGGAGACCAAACGTACTTCACGTGCTTCTGGAGAAGGTTTGAAAGAGGCTTCGCGATCTTTGAAAAGTTCTCAACGAACCTTCGACAATAGCTTGCGAGACCAAGGAAGCTGCGGAGTTGCTTCACGTTCTGAGGCGGTTCCCTATTCACAATTGTAGACACCTTCTCAGGATTCACTGCTATGCCCTTGGCAGAGATCATATGCCCAAGATAGAGAACCTCATCGAGCCAAAACTCGCACTTTGAAAACTTGGCGTAGAACTGATGTTCTCTGAGCTTATCAAGCACCAAACGCAAGTGCTTGGCATGATCTTCCTTGTACTTGGAAAAGACCAAAATGTCATCGAGGTAGACCAAGACGAAGTCATTTGTGTAGGCATTGAAGACGAAGTTCATCATGCGAGAGAAAGTCGGAGGAGCGTTGACGAGGCCAAAAGACATGACAGTGTATTCATATGAACCATAGCTTGTTCTGAACATCGTCTTGGGGATATCTTGCTCACGAATTCGAATCTGGTGATAGCCCATACGAAGATCAAGCTTGGAGAATACTTGAGCACCTTTGAGTTGTTCAAACAGCTTGTTGATGTTGGGAAGTGGGTACTTGTTCTTTACAGTCTTCTTGTTCAATGGACGGTAGTCAACATAGAGTCGGTCCGTTCCATCCTTCTTCTTCACAAAAAGAACTCCACAACCCCACGAAGAAGAACTAGGTCAGGTGAGACCCATTCGCTCTTGAATATCGAGTTGCTTCTTCAGCTCCTTCAACTCTTCAGGTCTAAGTTTGTAAGGACGTTTGCAAACAGGTTCCGTGCCAGGCTCAAGATCGATGACAAATTCAACTGGTCGGTGCAGAAGCATTCCTGGAAGCTCTTCTGGAAAGACGTCTTGATATTCGCAAACGACTGGAATTTGAGAGATGGCATCCAGTTCATCCTTCTCATTGAGAGAAAATAGACACATGGTATCATCACGAGCGGCAAAGACAATTACATCCTCAGACGAATGAGTCAATTGAATCTGCCTGGCAGCACAATCAAGATGAGCCTTGTGCTTAGAAAGCCAAATCAGGATGCTTACTATCATAGTAGCTCTTCTAGCGCGACTGCGCTGCTTTGAGGTTATCACGAATGACTTTACACATCTCTTCTGCCTCTGTGATCAAGTCATTTCCAAGAAGTTGACGTTCACCAGTCTCTGACCAGTTAAGAGGAGTACGACACTTCCTGCCATACAGAATTTCAAATGGTGCCTTGCCCGAACTCGCTTGAAAGTTGTTGTTGTAGGAAAAATCGGCATATGGAAGACAATCTTCCCACTTCATACCGAAAGAGATAACGCAAGCCCTGAGCATATCTTCAAGACTCTAATTTACACGCTCGACTTGGCCGCTAGTTTGAGGATGAAAAGTTGTGTTGAAACGGATGTTGGTGCCCATGGCCTTCTGAAAAGAATCCCAAAACTTCGAGGTGAATATGCTGCCACGATATGAAGAAATCAACTGTGGAATGTCGTGCAGAGAGACAATCCGAGAGGTATAAAGCTCCGTCAATTGAGCTGTTGTGATGGATTCTTTGATAGGAAGGAAATGAGCCACTTTAGTGAGTTTGTTAATGACAACGAATATAGCATCATTGCCACGCTTGGACTTTGGAAATCCAGTCACGAAGTCCATCTCAATGTGGTAAAACTTCCATTCTAGAATGGCAAGAGGTTGGAGGAGACCAGCTGGTCATTGGTGTTCTGCCTTCACTCTTCTGCAAACATCACATTCGTTCATCAACTGAGCAATCTCGCGCTTCATTCGAGTCCACCAATACGCCTGCTTGAGGTCCTAGTACATCTTTGTACTCCTAGGGTGGATGGAGAGGAGTGAATTGTGAGCCTCGTTCATAATGACTTTACGAAGATCACCTTTAGGCACAACAATGCGATCCTCGAAGAATAGAGTATCCTTGTCATCAAGACGATAGCACTTGTACTTGGGTTGACTCTTGGCAATCCCAATCTTCACCTTCTTCACCATAGCATCAAGAAGTTGAGCCTCGCGAATCTGATCTTCCAAAGTAGGAGAGACTTGGAGGTTGGCGAGGAAACCTTGAGGAACAACTTGCAGATTGAGTTTGCGGAAAGCTTCACAAAGCTTGGGTTGGTAAGGCTTGAGAATCAAACTGTTGCAGTAAGCCTTCCTGCTCAAAGCGTCAGCAATTACATTGGCCTTGCCTGGAGTATATTCGATACTCGGATTGTATTCTTGAATCATTTCGACCCAATGAGTCTGCCTGAGGTTGAGATTAGGCTGAGTGAAGATGTACTTGAGACTCTTGTGGTTAGTGAAGATGTCCACTTTTCTTCCAAATAAGAGATGTCTCCAAGTCAAAAGAGCATGCACAACTGCCGCCAACTCGAGGTCATGAGTGGGGTAGTTTTTTTCATTGGGCTTCAACTAGCGAGAGGTATAAGCCACAACTTTCTTCTGTTGCATCAACACTGCACCAAGACCTTGAAGAGAGGCATCACAGAAGACCTCGAACGGTTCGGGTTCATCAGGAGGAGTCAGAACTAGAGAAGTGACTAATTTCTCTTTCAGGGTGTTGAAAGAGATGTCAAATTCAGGAGACCAAACGTACTTCACGTGCTTCTGGAGAAGGTTTGAAAGAGGCTTTGCGATCTTTGAAAAGTTCTCAACGAACCTTCGACAGTAGCTTGCGAGACCAAGGAAGCTGCGGAGTTGCTTCACGTTCTAAGGCGGTTCCCAATTCACAATTGCAGACACCTTCTCAGGATTCACCGCTATGCCCTTGGCAGAGATGATATGCCCAAGATAGAGAACCTCATCGAGCCAAAACTCGCACTTCGAAAACTTGGCGTAGAACTGATGTTCTCTGAGCTTATCGAGCACCAAACGCAAGTGCTTGGCATGATCTTCCTTGTTCTTGGAAAAGACCAAAATGTCATCGAGGTAGACCTAGACTAAGTCATTTGTGTATTCATCATGCGAGAGAAAGTCGGAGGAGTGTTGACGAAGCCAAAAGACATGAAAGTGTATTCATATGAACCATAGCTTGTTTTGAACGCCGTCTTGGGGATATCTTGCTCACGAATTCGAATCTGGTGATAGCCCATACGAAGATCAAGCTTGGAGAATACTTGAGCACCTTTGAGTTGTTCAAACAGCTCATTCGCTCTTGAATATCGAGTTGCTTCTTCAGCTCCTTCAACTCTTCAGGTCTAAGTTTGTAAGGACGTTTGCAAACAGGTTCCGTGCCAGGCTCAAGATCGATGACAAATTCAACTGGCCGGTGCGGAGGCATTCCTGGAAGCTCTTCTGGAAAGACGTCTTGATATTTGCAAACGACTGGAATTTGAGAGATGGCATCCAGTTCACCCTTCTCATTGAGAGAAAATAGACGGATGGTATCATCACCAGCGGCAAGACAATTACATCCTCAGACAAATGAGTCAATTGAATCTGCCTGGCAGCACAATCAAGATGAGCCTTATTCTTAGAAAGCCAGTCCATTCCAAGAATAAGATCAATATCTGAGTTACCAAGGACCACTTGAGAGGACAGAAACTTGTAATCGCCCAACGTGATAGAGACATCGGGAGCAACCAAACTAGAAGTCAAAAGCTTGCCGGGAGAAACAACTTGCATGACTTTGGGCATAACCTCAGTATCAACATTGTGCTTTGATGCAAATGGTAATGACAAGAAATAATGCGATGCACCAGTGTCAAAAAGTACTTTTGGAGGAAAATCGTTAACAGGAAGGTTACCCATGATGACATCTGACGTACTTGGCGTTATGCTTGACCACTGCGGTACTTGCCGATCTCACAGGAGGAGGAGGAGGAGGGAGACGCCTCTGATTGAAGCATTTGTTGGCATAGTGACCCTTCTGTTGGCACTTGTTGCACGTGACCTCCGAGAGCGGACGGTGATACAGAGCACTTGATCTTGGAGCTTGAGACGAAGTCTTGTTCTGAAAGCCTGGGTTGGGTGGGTGGGAAGATCCACTGCCACATTTGCTCTTCTGCTGATAAGGCTGACGGAATGGAGGAGGAGGAAGCCAATACTTCTGCTGCTTAGCCACTTGAGTTGAGGAAGAAGGAGTTGCATCTTTGACTCGCTTCTTGGAAGCATCGCACTTCAGTTGAGCAGTATCTTGCTGCATTGCCATGTTGTAAAACTCATCGTACTTCTTGGGCTCATAGAGGGCGACAGCTAACTGGAGTTCTTCTCTGAGACCACCCCTGAACTGGTATATCATGCGCTTCTCGTCAGGGACGTCTTTCTTAGCAAAACGGGCGAGCTTCTGAAACATGATGTTGTACTGGTAAACAGACATAGTGCCTTGCTTCAGGTTGCGGAATTCCTCACGCTTGCTTTCAACCACACTCTGAGGAATATGATGAGCTTTGAAGTCTTGACAGAATTCATCCCAGGTAATTGCACGGCCTCCTCTGGAATCTTTGTACTGCTGAAACCATTCTGCAGCTTGGTCTTTGAGTTGGAAGGAGGCGAACTTGACAAAGTCCACATGCTTGACGTTACTGCACTCCAAATGCTTGCATATGTCCACGAGCCAATCGACAACGTCTGTTGCCTCAACACAATTGTTGAAGGTCTTTGGCTGGTTAGCAGGGAACTGGTTGAGTGTAGCAAACTGATTCTGATTGTTGCCATGGCCCTGGTTCCCTTGGTTGCGCTCTTGAAGAAGTTGCATGATCAGCTACGTGTTTGCATTGGTAGCGGCCATCACAGCTTGCCATGCCTCCGGAGGTGGAGGTGGTGGTGGCGGATCAGGATTTGGAGTCGTGTGCATTGGAGGAGCCATCCTGAAGAGGTTGACATCCATTAGCATCTTGACAGATAAATATTTAAGCTGAATCAAACGGGTTGAAATTGCAACATATAGTCTTCACATTCGAACAAAATGAACGAATGCATTCCAATCGAAATGATCACATTTCCATAAAGTGACAAGCCACTTAGAATTGAGGTAGAAGAAAAACAACAAGGTACGGACAAGAACAAATACTTGGTGAGGATTACCCAATTCCAAACCAAATATCCGCGGAAGAAGAACTAGAGCTACAAGAATTCCCACCTATGAAACTCCCGAACCTTTCCGGTTATGCAATCAGGTGTTGGGGATACAGGGGAAGCATAATATCTCACCCAAATCTAGCAAATCCTACATCCAGCTGTATCCATCCTTCAACACATAACCGAGAAAACTTCAGAAATCATCTACCTCAACCTTCAAAATGCATCCGTTATACAAGTTATGGCAATACTCCCGAACTCCCAGCCCAGTACTGGGTGACGTCGAGATTATCTCACCAACAACTGCATAAAAGAGATTTTCGATGTCGGCGAAACTCAGGTATTCCAGAATCTCAACGATAAAATTGTGACGACAACACCTCGGAGCTCAACTCCCTGGGACACTGCCACAACCCCTAAATGTCAGGAGGCACCAAGAACAATGTTCTCGTCAGAAAACCATCTCAATGATTACAAGATACCCGCGTGATCCTAAAAAAATTTAGTGAAATTTGAGAAGAGAAGAGTCAAAACTCTACGTCAAGATGCCTCACCAGAGCGATGAAGGGACTGGGGAGTAAAAGAATTCCAAAACTCTCCGATATATAAATCCTAAATGACTCAAAACATTTTTCTAGACTCAACAACACCGGCGATTCGATCAAGCAGGGGGCTCCTATGGTCGGGGAAGGCTCTGATTACCAACTTGTAACGCCCTCGATGCGGCTATATCTCCTACGTGTCGAAGCACGACTTAGAGGCATAACGCATTGAAAGCAATGTTGCAAGTAAGGTAATCTTCACAACAACCCATGTAAATAAATAAAAGGGGAAAAGATACATAGTTGGCTTACACTCGCCACGTTACACAAATACATGAATAATATTACATTCATCCAATACACTCATGGTCCGACTACAGTACCAAAATAAAGATCAACCCCCACATGCGACACGGTCCCTGATCGCCCCAACTGGGCACCACTACTGATCATCTAGGAAAGACACATAGTAACGGAGAGAGTCTTCGTCGAACTCCCACTTGAGGTCAAGCGCATTGTCTGGAATGGTATCATCGGTCCCTGCATCTAGTTTGGAAGTAATCTGTGAGTCACGGGACTCAGCAATCTCGCACCCTCGCGATCAAGACTATTTAAGCTTATAGGTAAGACAAGGTATGATGTGGAGCTGCAGCAAGCAACTAACATGTATGGTGGCTAACATACGCAAATGAGAACGAGAAGAGAAGGAAAAATAACGGACGAACAACTATGATCAAGAAGTGATCCTAGAACAACCTACGTCAAGCATTACTCCAACACCGTGTTCACTTCCCGGACTCCGCCGAGAAGAGACTATCACAGATACACACGCGGTTCGTGCATTTTAATTAAGTTAAGTTTCAGGTTATCTACAACCGGACATTAACAAATTCCCATCTGCCCATAACCGCAGGCACGGCTTTCGAAAGTTCAAATCCCTGCAGGGGAGTCCCAACTTAGCCCATCACAAGCTCTCACGGTCAACGAAGGATATTCCTTCTCCCGAGAAATTCTGATCAGACTTGGCATCCCGGTTACAGGACATCCTCAACAATGGTAAAACAAGTCCAGCAACACCGCCCGAATGTGCCGACAAATCCCGATAGGAGCTGCACATATCTCATTCTCAGGGCACACTCAGATGAACACTACGTACAACTAAAACCAACCCTCAAGTTTCCCCAAGGTGGCGCTGCAAGTGGCTCTGTTTTGGACCAACACTCAGAGGAGCACTGGCCCGGGGGGTTTAATAAAGATGACCCTTGGGCTCCGGAAACCCAAGGGAAAAAGAGGCTAGGTGGCAAATGGTAAAACCAAGGTTGGGCATTGCTGGAGGAGTTTTATTCAAGACGAACTGTCAAGGGGTTCCCATTATAACCCAACCGCGTAAGGAACGCAAAATCCGGTAATATAACACCGATATGACGGAAACTAGGGCGGCAAGAGTGGAACAAAACACCAGGAAAAAGGCCGAGCCTTCCACCCTTTAACAAGTATATAGGTGCATTAAGATAACAAGATAATATAGTGATATCCCAACAATAAACAATGTTCCAACAAGGAACGATCTCCAATCTTCACCTGCAACTAGCAACGCTATAAGAGGGGCTGAGCAAAGCGGTAACATAGCCAAACAACGGTTTGCTAGGACATGGTGCGTTAGAGGTTTGACATGGCAATATGGGAGGCATGATAAGCAAGTGGTAGGTATCGTAGCATAGGCATAGCACAAGAGCGAGCATCTAGCAAGCAAAGATAGAAGTGATTTCGAGGCTATGGTCATCTTGCCTGCAAAGTTGTCAGAGTTGACTTGATCCTCGTAAGCGAACTCAACAGGCTCCTCATTCACGAACTCGTCTCCCGGATCTACCCAAACAAGAACAAAAAGCAAACGGAACACAATCAACCACGTGCAATGCTCAAACAACATGATGCAAACATGGTATGATATGCGGGATGCAGTAGGTGATGCATATGCAAGATTTTCAAATGAATGTTTGAACCTGGCCTCAACTTGGAAATCAAAGAGTGCCACTGTAAAGGTGAGGTGATTTCGGTTGAAATCGATATAAAGATCACCGGAATCGGATGCATGGTTTGGAAATGGCAAGCAAAACAAATATGGCACCGGTCTGCGATAAACAGCAAGTAACCATCTAAATGCATCAAGATAAATATGCTACAGCACTCAAACATGGAAAAAAATACGTGGCAGGGATCCACTCATGATGCTTGACAAAAGATGAACACTGAGATACGGCTAATTCATCCATTAACATATTCAAACAAGCATGGCAAAAGTGCAAATGCTAACAGGTTTCAGACTTAGTGAAATTAACACAAGTCTGGACTTTATCATCAGGAAGCATACTTTGGAGCATGAAAACTATAATCTACAGGAACTTAACATGGCAAATCAAGGCATGGCATGATGCTACTCAAAGCACTTAACAAATGTCCCTTAGTGACCTTGAGCCAAAAGGGATCAGAAAATTCAATTGCAAGCATGTGAACATGGCAAAAACACAAACAGATTCAGACTTAGTGAAAAACTGGAGCATGCAAAACAGTTAACGAGTAGGCATGTTTACGAGCTCGATGCACTCACTACAGAGCATGGCATTACAAACTAAGCATACACCCATCAATAATACATGGCATAGAAGCTAGACATGGCAAAAACGATAACATAGCATGCACGGATCAATAGCAACATCCCCGGCAAAATCGCTAAACATATCAACAATCTGCCAGGATTCACTTTATAGCAAAAGTAGAGCTCGATTGACTCAAGCTAGGGTGCTTAATAATTGCAAACAAATACATGGATGGATAGAGAACCACAATATTAAAAAACATCCTTACTGATCATTCTCAAAAGAGGCACGGATCACTAGGAAACAACATGAACATATGGCATAAGTACAAAAACAGAACAAGAACTTAGTGAAATACTAAGTCCCTGAAATCAGCATTACCGATTACGCTACTTTGCAAGCTTGTGCTAGTCACCACGAATATCACAAAAATACATGGAAAGCACCTCTGTAAAGATGGCATGGCATGTAACAAAACACATGTAGAGCTCAGGATCATAGCATGCACACATTAATCATGGCAAAAAAAGGCTATTTGCTGAAACAGATCTGACAAATTCATCACATAGCCCTCTTCCAATAGCATTTCGGGCATCAAGATGAGCTCAAATGAAAATGATGCAATGAGAAGAAATGATGTACTCATCGAGGCGAACATTTTGATATGCTACACGCACAAATCGGATCTACGATGACAGAGTTATGATATGCCAAAGTTTGCAAAAAAATTAGGGTTCGGGGATGAAAAAGTCAACCCGCGGGAAACGGATCTGGATCTGGAACTTGAGCACTGTAGCACGTACACGCCTCCCGAGGTTGAATGTCGCCGGAGACGCTGCCGGGGTCGAGGGAGGCCGGGGCGACGCGGGTCGCCGGCGGGGCGGCGAGGAGGCTGCGGGGCGGCGAGGAGGCGGCGCCGGGCGCGGCGCTGGCGGAGCTCGCCGGATCTCGGCGGCCGGGGATGGGGCGCGGCGGCGCCGGGCCCCTCGAGCGGCCGGACGGGAGGAAGACGGCGTCGGGGTCGCGGGCGGAGGCGCGGGGCGTGCAGGCTCTCGAGGGCCCTCCCTGGGCCGGACGGGCTGGCACGACGGGGAGCCCCGGCGGGACACGTGGCGGAGCCTCATTAGCCGGTGGCGGCGGGCAGACGTGTCCGGCCCAATTCGGACACGTCCGGCAGCGAGGGGAGCAGATTTCTAGGGTTTGGAAGGAGGGGGTCCGGGATTTTCGTGGAGGGGTCTATTTATAAAGGTAGAGGAGGCTAGGAAGCTCCAAATGAGGTGTGGTTTGCGGCCACGCGATCGTGATCGAACGCTCTAGATGATAGAAGAGGTTTAGGTGGGTTTTGGGCTAGTTTGAAGAGGTGTTGGGCAGCAACACACACGAGGCCTTTTCGGTCCCTCGGTTAACCGTTGGAGTATCAAACAAAGTCCAAATGGCACGAAACTTGACAGGCGGTCTACCGGTAGTAAACAAAGGCCGCATGGGAAGTCTCGGTCCAATCCAGAAATGTTTAACCCCCACACACAAAAAGAGGTAGAAAGGGCCACCGGAGGACATAGGAGCGCCGGAATGCAAAACGGACAACGGGGAAAATGCTCGAATGCATGAGACGAGCACGTATGCGAATGCAATGCACATGATGACATGATATGAGATGCATGACAAAGAAAACAACACATGGAGACAAAAAGCGCGACAACGACGAAATGAAATAGCTTAGTGCCGGAAACGACAAGAGTTGGGATACATATAAGGTAAATTACATCCGGGGTGTTACAATGGCGGTGTGGGAATGGAGGTGGCGCGAAAGACGAGGGGAACATCGGGGAAGCTCCTTGGAGGTGGAGGACGGGGTGGCTGAACCGGCGGGACGATGAGATCGACGACGGATCCTCATCCGGTACGGTGGATGAGGGACGTCGAGGTGTTGCTATGGACGACGTCGTCGGGGAAGAGGCTCCGGCTGGGTGGCGGACGGAGCAGGGTGTGGGGTTTTGCCGCGGGTTTTCGCGGCCTTGGTGTATGAATGGGTGGGCGGATGGGATGGCAGTGGGGAACCATGGCTTAGAGACGCGCTTGTCCGAAATATGGGGTAAGTTATGAAAGTACCCCACCGATTTGAGGCAGTTCTTTCGGTTTAGGGGTACCACAGGCATTTCGCGTGTCGGGATTTCATAGGAGGTGGGAGTTTTCGCGCGCGTTGTAATTTCGGAATAGCAAGGCGCGGCTTGAGATGGAGGGAGTTGTCGGAGCACAATGAGACAAAGATATATCTTAAATATTTCGGGCTAACAAGGCGCGGGTTGAAGAGGCGGGAGTTTCGCAGCACGATAGACAGAGACGCTAGCTTGAATTTTTGGCATAACAAGGCACAGCTTGAAATTTCGGAAGAACAAGCTTAACGTGTACCCTAAAAAAGACAATTTGCACCTCAACACGCACAACACACACGCAAACACCATTTAGACTAGAGTAAGGTACACGTGCATTGCACGCATGAGATTTGGCAACCAAATTATGAATAAATACCACATTATAGCATGCAAGCTTTGAGTCATATATGCATGATGTAGATGTTCGTTTAATTCTTATAGTTCATTTCATTCAAGATCATCTAGTTTTTATAAGAAAGCTAATCTATTTTAAGATTCATGGAATTGTGCGTCGTAAGACATAGAGTAAAAACAAATAATGGAAAATCATGTAGAAAAACATTTGGGCAATTCTGATACGGAAGATTCTAGAACAAATAAGAAGTGCTTGTGTTTTGATGTTTGTGCATTATGCTTAAGTTCAACCATGGAGTCTTCTAGGTTATACATGTGGCGAAATCTGGTGGAATCTAGATGATATCCAACGGCCAGTAGTGCTCAAATTTGCCATCTTTGGACCATCGGATTCGCCTCATCCAATGACCATCTTTCAAAGTTAAAGTTACCCGCACACAATATAAAAATATATAAAATATAATATATATATATATAGGGGTATAGATATAGACATGTGATGCGAAAGCCGCCCATCATCTCCAATTAGAATAGTGTGTCCATGCACGGATGCAACGTGGCAATATGATGTCTGCCATTGGTATCTCAAATTCAAATCAGTCTAACCTTGTTCAATGTGTATACATTACAACATGCTCGTTTCCAAACCACACCGCGCAGATCTCCGTTATATTCATGCATGCATGGGTTTGAAACATCAGGATCTCTTATTCAAATATTTGAATTCAACTTTACATTGATGATGACCTCACCTATTCTTTTACACCCACACAGTAGTCTTCTCTTTATAGTTGTACCACTAACTTTCTCTCGTGCATGCATGCACACACACTACCAGTCGGCATTATCCATCGCACACATGCAATCTTTTTCTTCAGGTCGGTCTCCCATGAAGGCACACACCCACACACACCCCCCTCTCCATCATATCGGGCATTCTTTATCTCTCACACGTGCATACGCAACGATCGATGTTCCTCTATGTATGTGTGTATATAGCTAGGTCTTTCATAGTTTTTCACACAAACTGATCAATCGATATATCTAGTGAGGTCTCACCCTCTTTCCCACGTCCACATCGATCAATGTATACCTCTCTATATAGGATTAACATATATAGATAATACACCGACATTAATTATATATCCAGCGTCCCCCTCTCATCATCCATGTCTTTTGCTTCATCTCTCATCATCCATGCCTTCCGTTTCACCTCTCAACGTCCCCCTCCCCCCCTAACATCACTATATATCGAGGCTAATATGAATGTGATCATTAGACAATTGCTGCTAAAAATGGTTTAAGTTCATGAATTGACCCTCCTCGTAAAGGATTAGCAATGCTTGGCCCCCTAGATCATTTATTTTTCATGGCTCCGCCACTGCACGCAACAACGCACGTGTTCGCCCCCTCTCTCTAAATATCGATCTCGCACTTGTGCATTCCTTCATACTCTCCCTCCACTCGGCCCCTCGCACCATCTTCTAGCCCCCCACCGGATTTTGCCACATGTACAATCTAGCAGACTCCATGGTTGAACTTAAGCATAATGCACAAACCTCAAAACAATAGTGGTTCTCTTTTGTTCTAGAATCTTCCGTATCATAACTTCCCAAACTTTTTTTGTAGTTGAATTGCCATTATTTGTTTTTACTTTATGCTTTACAATGCACAATTCCATGAATCATAAAATAGATTTAGGTCTTCTTTGATTCAAAGGATTCTCAAAAGGAATTTTGGAGGATTCTAATCATTAGGGATTTTTCCTATCTTGGTTGTTTGATTCGTAGGATTGTAAACCATAGGAATTTTTCCATATGATTCATTTGCACTAGATTTCATAGGAAACATCCCATCCACTCAAACCTCTTTGAAAGAATTCTGCGTTTTTTCTATGCACAATCAAACACTCGTACAATCCTGTAGGATTCAAGACGACATTCCACTATAATCCCATGTTTTTCCTATTCCCGCGTTCTTAGCTTTTTTATAAAAACTAATTGATTTTGAATGAGATGAACTATAAGAATTAAACGAAGGGCTACATTAGGCATATATGACTCAGAGCTTACATGCTATAGTGTGGTATTTATTCATAATTTGGTTGCAAAATCTGATGCGTGCAATGCACGTGTACCTTACTAGTACTTCGAGTATGTGCAAAACACGTAAATTAGAATACCAATGGCACGCTACACAGTGTCTCTCTTACAGTTCATGAAGCCACGTGGCACATTTGGAGGCGTTGTCGCGACCTCCTTGTGTGGATTGATCACAGTGATGTGATGCTGGTTCCAGAAGAATGTACACGTCCTCCCTGAGCCATACTGGCGGTACATGCATGAAGCGAGGATGTGCACGCACGCCACGCATGCACTCATTCCCTCGCACGCACACATGGGTACACGGGCCGACACAATTTTGTACCAAGATCCACCCCATGTGATAATTTGACGCGTGTAAAGTCGTTCACTTCATTGATGGTCAATTAATACAGCGCATGCAAATTGAGTGGACGTGATGGCGGAAGAAAGACATTATTACTCCATTGCGCGCATGCGAGTAGTTAAATCGTGGGTTGCTAGTAGTACTTCCATTGGTCTCCTTTGTATTTTGTGCCAATTTTTGATAGTAACATAATATTTACGCATTTGAGCAGTGTAGTACTTGAAATTTATGTTCCGCTAAACTCATCGGGAGCCGTTTCGGTCCTCGAAACCAAAACAATCAATTAATGTTTACCTTGTTCCCATCACATTCAAAAGCCTGCTCACACCTACTAGTACGTACCAAACCTGAATGTGTTCCCACTATGCAGGTATTAGTACTAGAGCTAGTACTTAGGTTATAAAAAGGGGAACTATCTAACCGAAAATTACTCTCCCTTTCCTCCTCATAAGTGCTTCTTCTTCGTCCGTCGTTGCCATGGCCGGTGAGCAGAGCTCTAGGTCGAGAACTACTCGTAACAAGGGAGCGGCAACCAAGGCTGCAGAAAAAAAAGAGGGCTCGCCGCCACGCAGAGACCTCGAAAGATCTCTCACGGGCAGGCGATGGCTCCCAGGAGCGCCCTAGCGGAGGCGAACATGACGAGCCGGCGGAGCTGGAGTCGTTATCCCTCGACGGCATGCCCGTGAACTTAATAAGCACCTCAATAAGAAGAAGGAGTTCATCCAAGGCATGATGGAGTTGCTGAAGGACAGCCTCGACGACATGCCCACTGAGCTCAATCAGCAGGGGGAGTTGACCGCCGGCTTGGTGATGCTGCTGAAGAAGAGCATTGCCTCGGAGAATAAGGCAACCGACGAAATCCTGCGACTTCAAGAGGACAAGGCGAAGCTCTGCCACGAGATTGACCTGTTGAAGGAGAAGAACGCCAGCTGGAAGAAGCTGCTTGAGAATAGTAGTTCCTCGATGAAGATGCTGTAGGCCCTTGTCATGGAACAGAAGGAGGAGTTGGCGAAGCTCCGCATCGAGCACCCGGCTCCTGACAAGGTACGTAATGCAGCCGTGAAACAGATGATGAAGGCTCGCATCAAGAAATGCCGCGTCATGGATAGAATGAAGAAGATGGCGAAGGAGACACGCAAGGAGATGGAGGTCATGGAGGCGATGAAGAAGCAGTTACGACTCCGCGGAGAATTAGTTGATTTGGTTTGATAATCTTCCTTCTGCTTTTGCTCCTGTGTTTCATCTTTTGCTTCGGGTGTTTCGCCGCACGTGTCATGTTCTCTGCGAGGCATGAATAGAACAATTGTTTTTTAGGGAATGAATAGAACAATGCTAACAATGAGATGACAAGCAAATTAGATCATTTTTTATCGCCATATGGCACTGGGCTGCCGTGTTTCGTGCTCCTCCGTCGCAGTACTACTCCAGTGGAAAACTTGAGTATACCACACGGTTCTTTGCTCCTCCTCGATCAGGTCATCGGTGCATTTATACGAGCAGTCAAATCACAAGGACCCGCCTTCCAGCAGTAATGAGCCGTCAAATCACAAAGGCCCTCGCCTCTCGTGAAACCGACCAAGCTAGACTGCCCCGCCCTCTAGCCTTTTAAAAAATGTATACTTTTGTACAGCAGTAGTACCGATGGATTGCGCCACGGAGCAAGACTTGAAATCAAAAAAAAAGTGGTACATATAGAGAGCGATCGTCGCCAAATTATGCATATAGTACTATTAAAAAGGCTAGTCACAATAATGGTGTCCAGCACAACCCACCCCTCAAATAAAACTAAGAGGGTGCTTGGATACGTTTTAGTCCCATGACTAAAAGTAGTGGGACTAAAACTTGCTAGCCTCGCCCATGCTTGGATCCAAATACTAAAAATGCTAAAATCAAGTTAATGAGCATTTATTATCCTCCAAACCCTCCAATCCAGAACTCGCCTGTGTTAAAGGAGAGGAGTTAGATGAGTAGAGAGAGGACTAATCCACATTTTAGTAGGGGTACCCCTGACTAAAAAAAATTAGTCTCAAGACTAGTTTTAGCCCCTCTTTAGTCAGGGGGGCTTGGAACTTTAGCCTCTTAAAGAGACTATTTTTAGTCAGACTAAAATAAGTCCCTTGGATCCAAGCACCCTCTAAGCATCCTGGAATTCTTTGACAAAACTAAGCACCCTAAAATTCTTTGATAACTAAACTGCTGGCTATATGATGTTGGCCATATATATTGTACATATATAATGTGAAGAAATGAGGGGTAGTACTATACCAACTAAAAGATGAAATGTAAGAAATACTAGTATGTACGTACTGAAGAGTTAAAGTAACGAGAAGAAACATAACATAGTTCTGCTGGGGGCTCAGCACAACACACCCCTCAAATTAAATTAAGCACACCTGAAATTAAACTTTGCAACTATTCCGGTAGACACTGGATTAGAACCACCATGAGAAACGACACTACCACCTTACTCGGAGTCCTCGTCCACGTCCTCGACTTCGTCCTTGTCCCTCTTCCTCTTGGCCGATACTTCTTTGCTTGAACCGCACACTTGGCTGTTTATCTTCATCCAACCCTTGTAGATATTGAAGCAAAGGTAGCCATCCATTGCAGCATAGTGGATGCGGTCTATATCTAGTACATTCCGCTGCCATGCATGACGATGAAACATGTATGGAGGTTTCTCCAGTTTACCATACGAAGGATGAACCATGGCTCCTGCCAGGGTCAGCATTGAAGGCTGGCAAGAGGACACCAGCCGATTCTTCTGGAGGTCGAAGGTGTTGCCTACAACGAGACCTATCCGACGCAAGACTTCTTTGTCGTTATCAAAGTCTAAAGTAACGAATTTGACTAGGTTGCTTTGGAGGAAGTCCTTAAAATCCTGGCACTCAATGTCGGCATGGCATATGTGGTAGACCAAGCATAAGTCAAGCATGCAAACCTGGATCACGGCGGGCGATCCTTCCATTCAAAAACCACCGCTGGCGAGTGAAGGTGCTGTGGAGAAGTAGATCGATGGAGGAGTACAACCGATACGTGAGGATCACAGACGGCGACCCTGTGAAGCTAGCTAGGATGTTGGAGATACAGTCTTGGTTTGACAACAAGGACCAACTAGCGGCGACGGCGACATCCATGGCCAAATATCTGCAACAGAGCGAAAAGGCGGTGATACTCCCGGACGGAGTCACGCCGGAGTACATAGAGCTGCTCCTCTGGGCCATGGAGCAAACAGATTCCCCGAATCTGATCGTGGGGGAGTGGTGATGGGAGTATCGATCCCAGATGGAGCATCCACCAGAGATTGAAGGATCGAGCATCTATAGGGTGCCATTTGTGAGGGTGTCCTGCCAGAGTGAGCTGGTGGAGTCTTCGTCGACCGAACCCAACTGCAAGAGGAGAAAAGCAGTTGGCCTGATGACACTTCCCCGCCATCGTCTCCCTCATCATTCACATCGTCTCACGGGGTGGCTGTTTGCCACCGAGGAATAGGAGGGGGCTGCCCCCCCCCCCCCCAGCCTAATAGTCAGGCAGGTTGTGAATTGTCAGGAGGAGCTTAGGGTTTTCAGTATTTGCAGGTTGTGAATTGTGTTTTGTGTTGTGTATTTTGAGAGTACTTTTAGATATGAATGTCTTTTGAATTTCAGATTTGCAGTATTGAGCATATGAAGTATTTTATGAATTATAGAGATCTATTTTTAGCACTTAAAAATGTAGTTTCATAGGAGTATAAAAGTGCAGACAATGTGATTCTCAGAGAAGAAACTGCAAGTTTCAGTTTTAGATAAGAAACTGCAAGTTCAGTTTCAGATAAGAAACTGTAACTTTCAGAGGCAGGGCATTTATATTAACACGACCTTTTAAAACAGGGTTAACATCATGTTGGAAGTTTTATTCATGGTCGAAAATGGAACTACCAGCCAGTTAACATCATGATGATCAACATTCATGCATAGCACATCTTCATATGATGCACAGTCAAAATGCCCATACAATGTCGAGTGTGCGAAACACAGAGAAAATGAGGGACGGAGTTTTGGCAAGTGTTGGACGTGGTTTTGGGCTGCCCCGTCTAGGCTTTCATTTTTAATATGCGCAGCCCACGACCTCAGATGGGAGGTCCATAGGCCTGTTTGTATTTTCTTAGGGTCGTCATGTATTGTAACGCCCTCGATGCGGCTATAGCTCCCACGTGTCGAGGCACGACTTAGAGACATAACCGCATTGAAAGCAATGTCGCAAGTTAGGTAATCATTATAACATCCCATGTAATATATGATAAAAGGGGGAGATACATAGTTGGCTTACACTCGCCACGTCACATCAGAGAACATGAATAACATCCATCATACAAACACTCATGGCCCGACTCCGGCGCCAAAATAGAAGAAAACCCAACATGCGACAAGGCCCTGAATCGAACCCCAACTAGGCACCACTACTGATCATCAGGAAAAGACACGTAGTAACGCTGAGAGTCCTCGTCAAACTCCCACTTGAGCTCGTACTCGTCACCTGGAGCGGAATCACCTGGACCTGCATCTGGAGTTATAGTATCTGTGAGCCATAGGGACTCAGCAATCTCGCACCCTCGCGATCAAAACTATTTAAGCTTATAGGAAGGATGAGGCAAGTATATGTGGAGCTGCAGCAAGCGTCTAGCATATGTGGTGGCTAACTTATACGCAAAAGAGAGCGAGAAGAGGAGGCAAAGCGCGAGCGAGAATCTAGAAGAACAACCTGCGCAAGCATAACTCCAACACCGTGTCCACTTCCCGGGCTCCGCCGAGAAGAGGCCATCACGGTAACACACACAGTTGATTCATTTTAATTAATTAAGGTTCAAGTTCTCTACAACCGGACATTAACAAATTCCCATCTGCCCATAACCGCGGGCACGGCTTTCGAAAGTTCAATCCCTGCAGGGGAGTCCCAACTTAGGCCATGACAAGCTCTCACGGTCAACGAAAGAATAGACCTCCACCCGAGACACACCGATCAGACTCGGTAACCCGGTACAACAAGACAATTCGACAGGTTAAAACAAGACCAGCAACACCGCCTGAATGTGCCGACAAATCCCGATAGGAGCTGCACGTATCTCTTTCTCAGGGCACACTCAGATGAGCGCTACATACAACTAAAACCAAACCTTGAGTTTCCCCGAGGGGGCGCTGCACAGGACTCTAGTTTGGACCAACACTCAGAGGAGCACTGGCCCGGGGGGGTTAAAATAAGATGACCCTTGAGTCTGCAGAACCCAAGGGAAAGAAAAGGCTAGGTGGAAAATGGTAAGACCAATGTTGGGCATTGCTGGAAAAGCTTTAATGAAGGCGAACTATCAAGGGGTTCCCATTATAACCCAACCGCGTAAGGAACGCAAAATCCGGGAACATAACACTGATATGACGGAAACTAGGGCGGCAAGGGTGGAACAAAACACTAGGCGAGAGGCCGAGCCTTCCACCCTTTACCAAGTATATAGATGCATTAAGATAACATAGCAATTTAATGATATCCCAACAAGCAAATAAAAGATGTCCCAACAAGGAACGGCCTCCAAACTTTACCTGCAACTAGCAACGCTATAAGAGGGGCTGAGCAAAGCGGTAACATAGCCAATCAACGGTTTGCTAGGACATGGTGGGTTAGAGGTTTGACATGGCAATTGGGAGGCTGACAAGCAAAAGGTAGGCATCGTAGCAATGGCATAGCAAGAGCGAGCAAACTAGCATAGCAAAGATAGTAGTGATTTCGAGGGTATGATCATCTTGCCTGCACAGTTGTCAGAGTTGGCTGGATCCTCACAAGCAAACTCAACGGGCTCCTCGGTAGCGAACTCGTCTCCCGGCTCTACCCAAGCAAGACAAACAAGCAACAAGGATACAATCAACCACGTGCAAGCTCAAACAATAAGATGCAAAGATGGTATGCTATGCGGGATGCGATGCGGGATGCAAAATGCAAGATATGACAGGAAATGCATGAACCTGGCCTCAACTTGGAATTCCAAGGGTGCCACTGGAAAGAGGGGATGAAATCGCTTGAAAACGATATAAAGATCATCGGAATCGGAGTTACGGTTTGGAAATGGCAAGCGTTTTAAGATATGACACCGGTCTGCGATTTACAGCAAGTAGGCATCTAGTTGCAACGAAATGAACATGCTACAGCCACCAAACATGACAACGAAATACATGGCAGGGATGCACACAAGATGCTTAACAAAAGACTAGCACTGAGCGACGGCCAATCCATCCATTATGAGGTTCAAACAAGCATGGCAAAAATGCAAATGCAAAACAGATTCCAGACTTAGTGAAATTAACACTTGTCTGAAATTTCAGATCACGAAGCCCTCTTCGGAGCAGCAAAACAACATGATACATGACCTGAACATGACAAGTAAGAACATGGCATGGAGCTACTCAACAAGCTTAACAAAAGACCAAAATGACCTGGGGCCAAAAGGGTTCACAAAATATACTAACGGGCACACGAACATAGCTAAAACACAATCAGTTTTCAGACTTAGTGAAAACTGAGACATGCTGAAATATAACTCACGAATGCATGTAAACGAGCTCGATGCACTCACTACGGTGCAAGTCATGGCAAGGCAAGCATACATCCATTAAGAAGGCACAAAATATAAGCTAGACATGGCAAGAACAAGGGCATAGCATGCACGGATCAACTACAATAACATCGGCAAAATCGCAAACGAGTTGACGATCTGCCCAGATTCACCACGAAGCAAAAGTAGAGCTCGATTGACTCAAGCTAGGGTGCTTCATAATTGAAAAAAAGACACCGATGGATAGAGCATAACATGATTAACAAAACTCCTTTACTGATCATCCTCAAAAGAGGCACGGATCACTAGGAAACAAGCTGAACATATGGCATCATGAACTAAATAATCCCAGACTTAGTGAAAACAACTAAGTCCCTGAAAACAGTTTTACCGGGTGCCTCACTTTGCAAGCTTGCACAAGTCACCACACACATCCTAAAAATGCATGGGTTGCACCTCTGGAAAGAAGACAAAATCCTTAACAAAACATATGAAGGACTCACAGGCATATCATGCACACAATAATCATGGCAAAAATGACAGAAGTCTAAGATGAACTAGGAGATCTGACAATTAACTCACGAAGCCTCCTTCTAGCAGCATTTTGGGCACCAAGATGAACTCAAATGAAAATGGTGCAATGGAATGAAGTGATGTACTCGTCGAGGCGAACATTTTGATATATAATATGCCCAAATCGGAGCTACGGATGCAAAGTTACGTGCGGTCAAAGTATGCACAAAAATTTTAGGGTTAGGGACGAAAAGTCAACCGAGATGAATTTCTCAGATCTGGATCCAGATCCGCACGCTTCCCGATGCACGCGGAGTTACTGTAGCAGCTCGCCGGACATGACGGGGAAGAAGGCCGGCGTGGGAGGAGGAGGAAGAGGACGGCGGGGCCCGGCCGGATCCGAGGCGCGGTGAGGCCGGGCGGCGGCGGCCGGCGTAGGAGCTCGGGCGGGCGGCGGCGCGGTGCTACGGAGTCGGGGAAGAAGGGAGGCGGCGGCGGTGCTCCTCTGGCCCGGGAGCGCGGCGTCGGGGGCCTCCGAGGGCCGACGGCGGCGGTGGTCGGCTGCGCCACGTGGCGGGCGCGGAGTGGACGAGAGGCGGCGGCGGACGTGTCCGGCTAGGCCCCGGACATGTCCGTCGGCGCGGATCTGCTTTTTTTTAGACTAGGGTTTGGATGGGGAAGAAGATCCGAATTTGGAGGGGTGCTATTTATAGGCATAAGTGGAGCTAGGAGAGTCCAAATGAGGTGCGGTTTTCGGCCACGCGATCGTGATCGAACGCTCTAGGACATGGAGCAGAGTTTGGTGGGTTTTGGGCCAAATTGGAGGGGTGTTGGGCTGCAACACACACGAGGCCTTTTCGGTCCCTCGGTTAACCGTTGGAGTATCAAACGAAGTCCAAATGATATGAAACTTGACAGGCGGTCTACCGGTAGTAAACCAAGGCCGCTTGGCAAGTCTTGGTCCAATCGTTTAATCCCCACACACGAAAGAAAGCTACAAATGGCCACCGGAGGAGAACGAAGCGCCGGAATGCAAAACGGACAATGGGGAAAATGCTCGAATGCATGAGATGAACACGTATGCAAATGCAATGCACACGATGACATGATATGAGATGCATGAAAACGAAAACAATACATGGAGACAAAGACCCGAACCCAAGAAATAAATATAAATTAACGCCGGAAACGGCAAGAATTGGAGTACAAATTTGGAAAGTTACATCCGGGGTGTTACAACACTCCACCACTACGAAAAGATCTCGTCTCGAGATCTAGGACTGAAAGAACTCCGGGTACTCAGAACGGAGGTGATCCTCGCGTTCCTAGGTAGCTTCACGGTCGGAATGGTGTGACCACTTGACTTTGAGAAATTTGATTGACTTGTTGCGAGTCTTGCGTTCAGTCTCTTCAAGAATAGCAACTGGGTGCTCACGATAGGAGAGATCTTCTTGGAGCTCAATGTTCTCGAAGTTAACGGTGCAGTCAGGAGTCTTGAAGCACTTTCGAAGCTGAGAGACATGGAACACGTCATGAACATTTGCAAAGTTTGAAGGAAGCTCGAGTTGATAGGCGAGGTCGCCTCTCTTGCTGACAATCTTGAAAGGTCCCACGTATCTAGTGGCAAGCTTCCCTTTGATACCGAAGCGACGAGTACCTTTCATAGGAGAGACACGGAGGTAAACATGATCTCCGATCTCAAAAGCCAAATCACGGTGCTTACTATCATAGTAGCTCTTCTGGCGGGATTGGGCTGCTTTGAGGTTATCACGAATGACTTTGCACATTTCTTCTGCCTCTGTGATTAAGTCATTACCCAGCAGCTGACGTTCACTGGTTTCAGACCAGTTAAGAGGGGTACGGCACTTCCTGCCATACAGAATTTCAAATGGGGCCTTTCCCGAACTTGCTTGAAAACTATTGTTGTAGGAGAATTCAGCATAAGGAAGACAATCCTCCCACTTCATGTCGAAGGAGATCACACAAGCCCTGAGCATATCTTCAAGAATCTGGTTGACACGCTCGACTTGACCGCTTGTTTGAGGATGGAATGCTGTGCTGAAGCGGATGTTGGTGCCCATGGCCTTCTCAAAAGAATCCCAAAACTTCGAGGTAAAGATGCTGCCACAGTCTGAAGATATCACTTGAGGAATACCGTGCAGAGAGACAATGCGAGAGGTATAGAGTTCCGCCAATTGAGCTGCCATGATCGACTCTTTGATAGGCAGAAAGTGAGCCACTTTGGTGAGTTTATCGATGACAACAAATATAGCATCATTGCCATGCTTGGACTTTGGAAACCCAGTCAGTCCATTTCAATGTGGTCGAACTTCCATTCTGGAATGGCAAGAGGTTGGAGGAGACCAGCTGGCTTTTGGTGTTCTGCCTTCACTCTTCTGCAGACATCACATTCATTCACGAATTGAGCAATCTCGCGCTTCATTCGAGTCCACCAATAAGCTTGCTTGAGGTCCTGATACATCTTCGTGCTCCCAGGGTGGATGGAGAGGAGAGAATTGTGAGCCTCATTCATGATCACTTTACGAAGTTCACCTTTGGGCACAACAATACGATCCTCGAAGAAGAGAGTGTCCTTGTCATCAAGGCGGTAGCACTTGTACTTGGACTGACTCTTGGCAATCCCAATCTTCACCTTTTTCACCATAGCATCAAGAAGCTGGGCTTGGCGAATCTGGTCTTCTAAGGTAGGAGAGACTTGAAGGTTGGCGAGGAAACCTTGAGGAACAACTTGCAGATTAAGTTTACGGAAAGCTTCACAAAGCTCGGGTTGATAAGGCTTGAGAATCAGACTGTTGCAGTAGGCCTTTCTGCTCAAAGCGTCAGCAATCACAGTGGCCTTGCCTGGAGTATACTCGATACTCGGATTATACTCTTGAATCATTTCGACCCATCGAGTTTGCCTTAGGTTGAGATTAGGCTGAGTGGAAATGTACTTGAGACTCTTGTGATCGGTGAAAATGTCCACTTTTCTTCCCAATAGAAGATGTCTCCAAGTCAACAGAGCATGCACAACTGCCGCCAACTCGAGATCATGAGTGGGGTAGTTCTTCTCATTAGGCTTCAACTGGCGAGATGTATAAGCAACAACTTTCTTCTCTTGCATCAAAACTGTGCCAAGACCTTGGAGAGAGGCATCACAAAAGACCTCGTACGGCTTGGATTCATCAGGTGGAGTCAGAACTGGAGCGGTGATCAACTTCTCTTTCAAAGTGTTGAAAGCAATATCACACTCCGGAGACCAAACGTACTTGACGTGCTTCTGAAGAAGATTTGAGAGAGGCTTCGCGATCTTAGAAAAGTTTTCAACGAATCTTCGGCAATAGCTTGCGAGACCGAGAAAACTGCGGAGTTGTTTCACGTTCTGAGGAGGTTCCCAATTCACAATTGCAGACACCTTCTCAGGATTCACGGCAATGCCCTTGGCAGAGATGATATGACCAAGATAAAGAACCTCATCGAGCCAAAATTCACACTTGGAGAACTTGGCGTAGAACTGATGTTCCCTAAGCTTATCAAGTACCAAACGCAAGTGCTTGGCATGATCTTGCTTGTTCTTGGAGAAAACCAAAATGTCGTCGAGATAGACCAAAACGAAGTCATTGGTGTAGGCGTTGAAGATTAAGTTCATCATGCGAGAGAACGTCGGAGGAGCGTTGGCGAGGCCAAAAGACATGACGGTGTATTCATATGAACCAAAACTTGTTCTGAATGCTGTCTTAGGAATATCTTCTTCACGAATGCGAATCTGGTGATAACCCATACGGAGATCAAGCTTGGAGAATACTTGGGCACCTTTGAGTTGTTCGAACAGCTCATTGATGTTGGGAAGTGGGTATTTGTTCTTGATGGTCTTCTTGTTCACTGGACGGTAATCAACACAAAGTCGGTCCGTTCCATCCTTCTTCTTCACAAAAAGAACACCACAACCCCACGGAGAAGTACTAGGCCGTATAAGACCCATTCTTTCTTGCTCATCGAGTTGCTTCTTCAGCTCCTTCAACTCTTCAGGTCCGAGCTTGTAAGGACGTTTGCACACAGGTTCCGTGCCAGGCTCAAGTTCAATAACGAATTCCACTGGCCGGTGCGGAGGCATTCCTGGGAGCTCTTCTGGAAAGACGTCTTGATATTCGCAAACGACAGGAATTTGAGAGATGGCATCCAATTCACCCTTCTCATTGAGAGAAAACAGATGGATAGTATTATCCCGAGCGGCAAACACAATTACATCCTTAGATGAATGAGCCTATTGAATCTGCCTGGCAGCACAAACAAGCTGAGCCTTGTGCTTAGAAAGCCAATCCATCCCGAGAATAAGATCGATATCCGAGTTACCAAGAACAATTGGGGAAGAAAGGAACTTGTAGTCACCCAATGTGATAGTAACCTCAGGGACGCAGGTGTTAACTGTCATCTGCTTGCCCGGTGACACAATTTGCAAGGAACTTTGCAGATACTGATAATCACACTCATACTTTGATGCAAACGGTTTGGAAATGAAGCAATGCGATGCACCCGTGTCAAAAAGAACTTTTGCAGGAACATCGTTAACAGGAAGGTTACCCATAATCACATCTGACAAGTCCTTTGCTTGGGCTGCATTCACCATATTGACCTTGGCGTACTTGGGGTTATGCTTGACCACAGCTGTACTTGCCGATCTGACAGGAGGAGGAGGAGGAAGACGCCTCTGGTTGAGACACTTGTTGGCATAGTGACCCTTCTGTTGGCACTTGTTGCACGTGACCTCTGAAAGCGGACGGTGATACGGAGCACTCGATCTTGGAGCTAGAGACGAAGTCTTGTTCTGAAAGCCTGGGTTGGGTGGGTGGGAAGAACCACTGCCACCTTTACTCTTCTGCTGATATGGCTGACGGAACGGAGGAGGAGGAAGCCAAAACTTCTGCTGCTTGGCCACTTGAGTAGAGGAAGAAGGAGTAACATCTCTGACTCGCTTCCTGGAAGCATCACACCTCAACTGAGCAGCCTCTTGCTTCAGTGCCATGTTGTAGAACTCATCGTATCTCAAGGGCTCGAAGAGAACAAGAGCGAGCTGAATATCTTCTCTGAGACCACCCCTGAACTGATATATCATGCTCTTCTCATCAGGAACATCCTACTTGGCAAAGCGGGCAAGCTTCTGGAACAACTTGTTGTAGTCATAGACAGACAAAGAGCCTTGATTCAGATTGTGGAATTCCTCACGCTTGCTTTCAACCACGCTCTGCGGAATATGATGAGCTCGGAAATCTCGATGGAAATCATCCCAAGTGATAACACGTCCACCTCTGGAATCCCTGTACTGCTGGAACCATTATCAGCTTGATCTTTGAGTTGGAAGGAAGCGAACTTGACAAAGTCCTCAGGCCTGACGTTGCTGCACTCGAAATGCTTACACAGATCCACAGGCCAATCGTCAGCATCGGTTGCCTCAACACAATTGCTGAAAGTCTTTGGCCCGTTAGCAAGGAACTGGTTGAGTGTGGCAAAGTGACTCTGATTGCTGCCTTGATTCCCTTGACTGCCTTGATTGCGCTCTTGTAGAATTTGCATGATCAGCTGTGTGTTTGCATTGGTTGCGGCCATCACAGCTTGCCATGCCTCTGGAGGAGGTGGAGGCGGTGGCGGATCAGGATTCGGAGTCGTGCGCGTTGGAGGAGCCATCCTAAAGAGGTTGACCACCATT
Source organism: Triticum dicoccoides (assembly GCF_002162155.2). Taxonomy (NCBI): domain Eukaryota; kingdom Viridiplantae; phylum Streptophyta; class Magnoliopsida; order Poales; family Poaceae; genus Triticum; species Triticum dicoccoides. Next base: position 270,803,099 of record NC_041382.1, on the reverse strand, counting down.
AGCACATTGACAGAAAATATTGAAGCTGAATCCAACGGAATGAAAATTGCAACATATAGTCTTCACATCCGAACAAAATGAACGAATGCACTCCTCTTCAAATGGTCACATATCCATAAATTGAGAAGCCACGTAGAATTAAGGTAGAGAAACAAATCCACAAGGTACAGATCAAGAACGAATAATCGGTAAGAAATCCCAATCTCAAACCAATATTCGTCGAAGAAGAACAAGAGCTACTAGAATTCCCACCTATGAAACTCCCGAACCTTTCCGGTTATGCAATCAGGTGTTGGGGATACAGGGGAAGCATAATATCTCACCCAAACTAGCAAATCCTACATCCAGCTGTATCCATCCTTCAACACATATCCAAGAAAAACTTCAGAAACCATCTACCTCAACCTTCGAAAAGCATCCGTTATACAAGTTATGGCGATACTCCCGAACTCCCGCCCTAGTACTGGGTGGTGTCGAGGTTATCTCACCAACGAACTGCATAAAAGAGATTTTCGATGTCGGCGAACATATCTCAAGTATTCCAGAATTGCAACAATAAAATTATGATGACAACACCTCAGAGCTCAACTCCCCGGGACACTTCCACTAAACCCCTGACAGGAGGCACCAAGTCAATGTTCTCATCATAAGCCATCGGAACGATTCCAAGATACTCGCGTGATCCTAAAAAAAATTAGTGAAATTTGAGAAGAGAAGAGTCAAAACTCTACGTCAGGATGCCTTACCAGAGCGATGAGGAGACTGGGAAGTAAAAAGAATTCCTAAGCTCTCCGATATATAATTCCTAAAGACTCAAAACATTTTTCTAGACACAACACGGCCTCTAAAAACAATCAAGCAATGGGGCTCCTAAGGTCGGGGAAGGCTCTGATACCAACTTGTAACGCCCTCGATGCGGCTATAGCTCCCACGTGTCGAGGCACGACTTAGAGACATAACCGCATTGAAAGCAATGTCGCAAGTTAGGTAATCATTACAACATCCCATGTAATATATGATAAAAGGGGGAGATACATAGTTGGCTTACACTCGCCACGTCACATCAGAGAACATGAATAACATCCATCATACAAACACTCATGGCCCGACTACGGCGCCAAAATAGAAGAAATCCCAACATGCGACAAGGCCCTGAATTGAACCCCAACTAGGCACCACTACTGATCATCAGGAAAAGACACGTAGTAACGCTGAGAGTCCTCGTCGAACTCCCACTTGAGCTCGTACTCGTCACATGGAGCGGAATCACCTGGACCTGCATCTGGAGTTATAGTATCTGTGAGCCACAGGGACTCAGCAATCTCGCACCCTCGCGATCAAAACTATTTAAGCTTATAGGAAGGATGAGGCAAGTATATGTGGAGCTGCAGCAAGCGTCTAGCATATGTGGTGGCTAACTTATACGCAAAAGAGAGCGAGAAGAGGAGGCAAAGCGCGAGCGAGAATCTAGAAGAACAACATGCGCAAGCATAACTCCAACACCATGTCCACTTCCCGGGCTCCGCCGAGAAGAGGCCATCACGGTAACACACTCAGTTGATTCATTTTAATTAATTAAGGTTCAAGTTCTCTACAACCGGACATTAACAAATTCCCATCTGCCCATAACCGCGGGCACGGCTTTCGAAAGTTCAATCCCTGCAGGGGAGTCCCAACTTAGCCCATGACAAGCTCTCACGGTCAACGAAGGAATAGACCTCCACCCGAGACACACCGATCAGACTCGGTGACCCGGTACAATAAGACAATTCGACAGGTTAAAACAAGACCAGCAACACCGCCTGAATGTGCCGACAAATCCCGATAGGAGCTGCACGTATCTCTTTCTCAGGGCACACTCAGATGAGCGCTCCATAACCTAAAAACCAAACCTCGAGTTTCCCCGAGGGGGCGCTGCACAGGACTCTAGTTTGGACCAACACTCAGAGGAGCACTGGCCCGGGGGGTTAAAATAAGATGACCCTTGAGTCTGCAGAACCCAAGGGAAAGAAAAGGCTAGGTGGCAAATGGTAAGACCAATGTTGGGCATTGCTGGAAAAGCTTTAATCAAGGCGAACTATCAAGGGGTTCCCATTATAACCCAACCGCGTAAGGAACGCAAAATCCGGGAACATAACACCGATATGACGGAAACTAGGGCGGCAAGAGTGGAACAAAACACTAGGCGAGAGGCCGAGCCTTCCACCCTTTACCAAGTATATAGATGCATTAAGATAACATAGCAATTTAATGATATCCCAACAAGCAAATAAAAGATGTCCCAACAAGGAACGGCCTCCAAACTTTACCTGCAACTAGCAACGCTATAAGAGGGGCTGAGCAAAGCGGTAACATAGCCAATCAACGGTTTGCTAGGACATGGTGGGTTAGAGGTTTGACATGGCAATTGGGAGGCTGACAAGCAAAAGGTAGGCATCGTAGCAATGGCATAGAAAGAGCGAGCAAACTAGCATAGCAAAGATAGTAGTGATTTCGAGGGTATGATCATCTTGCCTGCACAGTTGTCAGAGTTGGCTGGATCCTCACAAGAAAACTCAACGGGCTCCTCGGTAGCGAACTCGTCTCCCGACTCTACCCAATCAAGACAAACAAGCAACAAGGATACAATCAACCACGTGCAAGCTCAAACAATAAGATGCAAAGATGGTATGCTATGCGGGATGCGATGCGGGATGCAAAATGCAAGATATGACAGGAAATGCATGAACCTGGCCTCAACTTGGAATTCCAAGGGTTCCACTAGAAAGAGGGGATGAAATCACTTGAAAACAATATAAAGATCATCGGAATCGGAGTTACGGTTTGGAAATGGCAAGCGTTTTAAGATATGACACCGTTCTGCGATTTACAGCAAGTAGGCATCTAGTCGCAACGAAATGAACATGCTAGAGCCACCAAACATGACAACGAAATACATGGCAGGGATGCACACAAGATGCTTAACAAAATACTAGCACTGAGGGACGGCCAATCTATCCATTATGAGGTTCAAACAAACATGGCAAAAACGCAAATGCAAAACAGATTCCAGACTTAGTGAAATTAACACTTGTCTGAAATTTTAGATCACGAAGCCCTCTTCGGAGCAGCAAAACAACATGATACATGACCTGAACATGACAAGTAAGAACATGGCATGGAGCTACTCAACAAGCTTAACAAAAGACCAAAATGACCTGGGGCCAAAAGGGTTCACAAAATATACTAACGGTCACACGAACATAGCTAAAACACAATCAGTTTTCAGACTTAGTGAAAACTGAGACATGCTGAAATATAACTCACGAAGGCATGTAAACGAGCTCGATGCACTCACTACGGTGCAAGTCATGGCAAGGCAAGCATACACCCATTAAGAAGGCACAGAATACAATCTAGACATGGCAAGAACAAGGGCATAGCATGCACGGATCAACTACAATAACATCGGCAAAATCGCAAACGAGTTGACGATCTGCCCAGATTCACCACGAAGCAAAAGCAGAGCTCGATTGACTCAAGCTAGGGTGCTTCATAATTGCAAACAAAGAAACGGATGGATAGAGCATAACATGATTAACAAAACTCCTTTACTGATCATCCTCAAAAGAGGCACGGATCACTAGGAAACAAGCTGAACATATGGCATCATGAACTAAATAATCCCAGACTTAGTGAAAACAACTAAGTCCCTGAAAACAGATTTACCGGGTGCCTCACTTTGCAAGCTTGCACAAGTCACCACACACATCCTAAAAATGCATGGGTTGCATCTCTGGAAAGAAGACAAAATCCTTAACAAAACATATGAAGGACTCACAGGCATATCATGCACACAATAATCATGGCAAAAATGACAAAAGTCTAAGATGAACTAGCAGATCTGACAATTAACACACGAAGCCTCCTTCTAGCAGCATTTTGGGCATCAAGATGAACTCAAATGAAAATGATGCAATGGAATGAAATGATGTACTCGTCGAGGCGAACATTTTGATATATAATATGGCCAAATCGGAGCTACGGATGCAAAGTTACGGGTGGTCAAAGTATGCACAAAAATTTTAGGGTTAGGGACGAAAAGTCAACCGAGTTGAATTTCTCAGATCTGGATCCAGATCCGCACGCTTCCCGATGCACGCCGGAGTTACTGTAGCAGCTCGCCGGACTTGACGGGGAAGAAGGCCGGCGTGGGAGGAGGAAGAGGACGGCGGGGCCCGGCCGGATCCGAGGCGCGGTGAGGCCGGGCGGCGGGGCGAGGCCGCGGCGGGCGGCGGC